>NC_048598.1:147353086-147674586 GCF_003668045.3 Cricetulus griseus | reverse complement strand
ACAGAATAAAGAGTTGATTTTGTCTTAAGGCTGCAAAGGGAGGAGTTCATAATGACGGGAGAGGTGTGGCTGGAAGCAGCCAGAGCAGAAAACTAGGAAATGACATCCCCAACCACTCACGAAAAACAGAGCGCCAACTTGAAATAGGGTGAGACTATAAACTCTGAAATCTGCCTCCAGCACCAATGCTTCCCCCAGCAAGATGTGCCAGGACCTCCCAAACAGAACCACCAATGGAGGACCATGTTTTCAAATATCTGAGCCTGTGGAAGACAGTTTTCCCTCAAACTACCACACCTGCTGAGCCATCTCACCACCTAAGCCTGTTTTGTTTGTTTGGTTGGTTGGTTGGTTGGTTGGTTGGTTGGTTGGTTGGTTGGTTGGTTGAAACAGGGTCTCTCTTTGCACCTGGAGCTCACCAGTTGACTACACCAGCAGACCAGTGACTTCCAGGATCCTCCTGTCTCTGCCTTCCCAGAACTTAGATTGCAAACACACATCATCATGCCTGAATTTTTACATGGATTCTGGGAATCAAACTCAGGTCCTCATTCATGTAAAACAAGCCCTTCACCAACAGAGCCATCTCCTAGCTTCTGATTTCTAATCTAATAATTACTTGTGATTTTAAAATCATATCATGCACTGAGTCATCAAAATCAACCATGAAGGAAACCAAACAATACACTTCACAGAAATGTAATCTTTAAACCAAGCCCAAGACTATAAAGCTTTAGCTTGTCCCACTTATTCTATACATTAAGCACACAGAAAAACTCAGGCTTTCTTTCCCAGTAGTTTTGTTTTTGTCTCCCACCCACTTTGGAACATGGTCTCACCACATAGACCAGGCTGGCCTTAAACTCCTGATCCTACCGCATTAGCCACTGTTATTCTTTTGTTTAAATTAAAAATAAAGAAGAAGGGGTGCAAGATGAGACACAGGATGAGATGTATTAGACATATTAACCAGTTTATTATAGGCCTGGCAGAGTAGGGAGACTAAGAGAGAAGAGGAACAGGGTTAATGGCTGACTGCCATGGCCGGTCGCCATAGCGAGAGAGAGAAGAGAAGCAGAAGCAGAAAGAGAAGAGGAGAAGAGTAGAGAGGAGAGAGAGAGAAGTGTAGAGAGAGAGCGTAAATGGGCAGGGATCTGTCTTTTAAAGGGGTCCTCTGCACCTGCATGCAGACATAGTTCCCATGGAACCCTGGGCTGACCAGGGTACTACCTGTTCCACCAGGTAACAGGGGCAGGCCAGCATAATGCCTGAACCTTTCAGCCACCACAGTTCTGAGATTACAGACATGAGTGGCCACACCTGGTTACTCCTACATCTATTTTTACAAAGATTCCCTTATAGGATACCTGGCCTCCTCTACATTGCTTGAATCATTAAATCAACAAATTGCTGATTTGTACATACCAAAGGTGAGTTATGTATTTCTGGGCCACATCCCCATTCCTAGCCTGGGGCAGGAGGACCACTGCAACTTTGAGGCCAGCTTGATCTACATAGTGAGCTCCAGGCCTGCTTCCACCCTGAGCCCAGCTTGTTCGTGGGAGAACGTTTGGCAGGGCTCTGCAAGATGGTTGCTTGTCTTTAAAGGACATGCCTCCTCAGGAAGTCTTAAAATAAATTTCCTTTACTCCTTATTTTAAATCAAACAACCCTAAGCATATTTTTCTTCCTTGGTAAGAATAGATTATATATTCACATTGGATGCAATAAGGAATAGGTGGCAACTTTGTTTTATCCACAGGTGCAATACTGTCCTGGGTTCTGGGCTAACTGTGGTCACCAACAGCATGCAGCCCAGGATTGCAAGAGCTGTTCCTTCATGTGTAGTGCTGGATGATTTGGGGGACTGTTTTAGTTTTGGGTCTTTTGAAATGGGGTTTCTCTATGTAGCCTGGGCTGGCCTGGAGCTCACTATGTAGATCAAGCTGGTCTCAAAATTGCAGTGGTCCTCCACCCCAGGCTAGGAATGGGGATGTAGCCCAGAAATACATGACTCACCTTTAGTATGTGCAAGGCCCTAAGATAGAAAGGAGACACTTTTTTGTTTTGTGTTTTGTTTTGTGTTTTGTTTGTTTGGAGACAGGCTAGCCTTGAACTCTGCAAACTTACGATCCTCATGCCTCAGCTTTCCAATGACCACATCCAGTTGACCAGCATGTCCTCCTAGCCCCAGGACCCTAGCTGGTTTTAATAAATGTTTTATTGGTTAATGATATATTAATAGTATGTATAGTTTATATCTGTGATTGTCTAGCTTAGAATTAGTCCATGTATAATTACTTAGGAAGGAGTGTAAACATTTACACACTATTTAGAATGACTCTGAGGCCTTTTCTAGTCCCACTGTGTAGGGTACAGAATTCAACAAATCCAAATCATGGTTGCTTCTGAAAAACCACTGTGTGGACCATCTCCATCCTGGCCTTTGGCTCATCCATTCTCCAGCCACATAATTTTTTCAGGCATAAATCCTGGTATAGTTCAACATCCTACCTCCAAACCCTTACCCAGTGAAAATGTCCCCGTGGCCCAAATTGGGAGCTCTCTCTACTGAGAAACTGGCTAGAGACGAGGAGTTAGATATTCTCAATGTGTTCTATGCCTCCTCCCCACATCCCTCAGCTCTCTCTAACTCCTCTCTGGGTTGAGAAAAAAGTGGAGGAGGAGGAAGGGGAAGAAGAGGCAGGGACATGTTCTTGCTCTACTGGTAGAGTGAGCAGCAGATACACAATTATTGGATCTTTCTCCTCAGACACCCTTTCTCTCCATGCAATAGAGTCCAGCATGGGTGGGTCCTCCTCCAACCGCCTCAGGTGCTGTCTGTCCCCTCGGCCATGCCATATTGGATCTGCCTTACTCTCAGATCTTTTCAAAATAACCTAAACCCCTCTTTGTAGGGGTCCAAGAAAATGTTGAAGAAGACCCCAGACTCAAATAGTATGCAAGAGCAAAGACTTTATTTACCAGCATATGCTGGGTTGTTCACCTGTACGAAATGGTGTTGACCAGGGACAAAGGTGCACAGGTCTTTTTAAGCATAGCTAGGGGAATTTCCGGAATGGTTAGGTCATCTAAAACATGACTGGTCAAGCAAGCAGCAGTTACACTAGTATACTTTTGAGTGGCTGAGGTTTTAGTTTTTTCCATCTTTGGCCTGTTTCAGGGGTTACAGGAACTGTCCTTTTTTTGGTCACTGTCTTGTGACACTGAAGGCTGTCTCAGGTCTCAGACATGATTTCCACCTCATCCCTGCTGTCAGGGGTGGTATTGACTAATGGCCCTTTGTTGGAGAAAAAAACAAAACAAAACTTGTTTGCTCTTAAAAAGACTGAAACCTAGATTCAGTTGTAAACGGGGAAATTTAGACCTCTCATCTTCCTGCCCAGGGTCCTCACCTCTACCAGTGGTGTACAGTTCCTCCAACTCCTGCTCAGACCCAGTCCTCACAGCTGTGGAGGAACTCTGGAGGCTCCAGCCCTGAGGGAGCGAACGCTCTCCCCAGAAAAGCACAGAAACAACCCTCATCCCACTGAGGACTGAATTCTTCACCCTCATCTAGAACAAATCAAGAGGTACTGCTGGCAATGTCAGCTCCATAATCTCTTAGCAAGTGTCATATAGTTGTTCCAACACTTAATGAGAAGTGGGGATATTTGTCATCTGTCAGAGTGTTCTGAGGAACCACTGGGAAACAGGGTCTAGCAAACTGTTATATTAGTCACACTCTCAGTTGGTCATTTTTTTTCGTGGATTTGGAAATAAGAATAGCACTGGAGATAAAAAAAAATAACTCTCATGGCAGCTTGCCAGTGCAGAGTGTGACGCATCTGTCTTAGCCGTGTTAGCACCTGAGAGAGGGAGTATGGACTAAGAAATGGCAGGTAAAGATACTAAATAAAAGACAGAGATAAGCTCACACCTTTAATCCCAGCACTCGGGAGGCAGAGGCAGGTGCATCTCTGTGAATTCAAGGCCAGCCTGATCTCCAGAGCGAGTGCCAGGACAGGCTCCAAAACTACACAGACAAACCCTGTCTCGAAAAACCAAAAAAAAAAAAAAAAAAAAAAAAAAGACAGAGATACGGGATAGAGACTGGAGGGCATCCAGTGAGTACTGGACTACCCATGTTTATTGTGCACAGTTTTTTTTATGCCACCATCAAAGGAGGGGGAGAAGGCAAAAGACTTCCTTACCAAGATACAAAGAACAAGCAAGTGTAACTACCTTCTCAATACCCAAAACACCAAGTAACTATATCCTGAGTTAAGTATTGTATTACTTAGGCAGGACATACAGCAATCACATCCTATGCCAAGTATCCTGTGGCATTCACTTCTTAGGCCAGACATCCTGTTGTCAGGGTAAGATACACAATAGCCACCTCTTAGGCCAAACATTCTGCAGCTTGACCTTGAAGGAACAATGGCAGATAAAAACTCTCTGACCTTAAGTCAGAATGAAATGGAGTCAAGTCTGTGGGTTCCCACATACGTCTATTGACAAGATATTCTCATGATCCCCCTAAGCAAGGAAGTTTCCAACCTCCCTTGAGAAAGGGCCTGTTGGCTGTCTTGCTGTTCAATGGAATGCGATAGTGTAAAATATGTTAACAGGTTAGAGACCCCATTGACCAAGGAAGCCTTGGAAGCATTGAGTTAACACCAGATAAATGTCTTCCTGTGGGATTTACATCTGTTAATATGCAAAAGAGCTGTGGGAGGGGACACTTACATGGCCCAGAAAACTCTGAGGGGCATGCCTTAACCATTGAGAGCTCCTCTTGACTTCAGCTTGCTGGAGTTTCGAGGGACTGTGCATCTTCAGACCCTCTATGACTTTTCAGCTCCTAATTCTTCACCTGCAAAAAAATTTTTAAAAAGCCACCCAACACCCAACTTCTATGCCTCTTGTTTCTCTTTAAACAAGAAATTGGTTGTTCTGGCATTGCCACATGAGCTTCCCACCCATAAACCCAGGAAGAGCACATTGGCTGACCACCCTATATATACTGTAGTTCACTAACCCTCTTATAGTAGCAGCTCACAGGAAACCAAACCCCAGCCCAAGTACTAAACCCTGTGCCTCTAACACTCTACAACTTAACATGTTCCAAGTGCTTTGAATATCCTCCTAGCTTAAAATCCAAATTAATTCCTTTCTCTCCATTTCTCCACTTAATAGATGAGCCACACTTAAATTAGATATAACAGATACACTGGTTTTTCTCCCTTAGCCACTACACACTGCTTATATATTGAGGGTGAATTATATTTCAAAAAGCTTTAAAATGCTATTTACCGATATATTTATGTCTATAAGAGCTAATGGCAAATAGCAAATTAAACAGTATAAAGAAAAAGAAAAAAGGCAAGATTATTTTAAAAGTCGTTTTCAGTGTTGGGAAGTCAGCCTGGGGCCTCTTGCATACAGCCAAGTGTTAAAGCACTGAACTTCATCTCTAGCTGGATTATAATCACATGTTCATCATGTCCAGCAAGATAGATAGATAGATAGACAGACAGACAGATAGATGGTAGATAGGTAGACAGACAGAAGATAGATATTCAATACTATATTTAAAACATGCATAGATTTCTGGGTCTAGTGGCCTACGCCTTTAATCCCAGCACTCAAGAAGCAGAAGTAGGAGGATGTCTGTGAGTTCCAGGACAGCCAGGGTAACACAATGGGACCTTGTCTAAAAAAAAAAAAAAGTTGGCCAAAGTGACTGAGGTTGATTTTAAAAGCAATGCACTCAGAGGTCGGGAAGATGGCTCAGTGGTTAAGAGCACTAAATGGTCTTCTAGAGGAACAGGGTTCAATTCCCAGCACCCAAATGGCAGCTCACAACTGGCTGTAACTCCTATTGCAGGGGATCTGATGCCTTCACACAGACAAACATGCAAGCCAAACACCAATGCACATAAAAAAAAAATTAAAGCAATGCACTCTTCCAGATCCCCCTTGGGGGATCTGTGAATGACAGAAGACCCCCCCCCCAGGAAGGCAAAGGTTGGCATGGCATAAAGTGGATGTGTAATAGAAAGTAGGCGGACTTGGAATCAGACAGACTAGCTCTGTGACTTCAAGTCAGTGTATTATATTTTCAGAGCCTGTTTCTTCCCCCATAGAATGGTCTCATATTAGTCAGCTTTCTGTTATTACTACAAGATACTCCAGCTCATAGTTTGGGAGGTTTGGGCCACTGTTTGATTTGTTCCATTGTTTTTGATTCTCACTCAGTTAAGCAGAATACTATGATAAGAGCACATACTAAAGGAAGCTAACTAATCTCATGACAGGGTCACAAAGGACAAAGAGGAAAGGGTGAGGTCTCACTCTCCCTTCTAAGGGCACATCCCCAGTGACCTAAGACCTCCCCCCCATTATGCTCCACCTCTTCTAGTTCTCCCAAGAGTGCCACATTGTGTAGCATTACAACATTAACTTTTGGAGGGAGGGGTACATACCAGATCTAGACTATACAGTGACTATCATTATATAGTTTTCTGAAAGAGACTACATACCTGCAGGAACTGCCCTGATCCTAGAACACAGTGGTTGCTCCATGGCCAACTGTGGAGAATCCAAGGGGCAGTGATGGTAAGCACCAAGGGTAGTTATACAGACAGATGCCTCTTTGGATATTTTTCTTCCTCCTTCTCTTCTCTGCCTATTCATCTTTTCATTAAGGAACTGTCTCCTTGGTTCTATGTGATTCTGGAGGAAATGACAATCAAAATGCCCTACTTCTTAACCATCTTTGTGTTTCTTCCTCTTGATCCCAGGAATGAAGGGAGAACGTAGCAGGGAGGGTGCATGAGCATCCGCATTTTATAGAGAGATATATAGAGAGAAGCTCTATCTGGCTCCTGAAGGGTGGATGGGCCAGAAATGAGCTGGGCTCAGCTCAGCAGCCATGCTACTCTTACCCAATACACACAGGGACACAAAATCTAAAACAGGGTGATTGGCATAAGCAGAAGAAGGGGGGGGATGGAGAGAGGTTGGGATTTAGGAGCCTGGATCCAGCTCTTCTCCTGGACTTCATCATTAAATAAGTCAATAAGCTCCTATTTTATACTTAATCTATTTTTAATTGGGTTCTGCCTTTCACATTGAAAAGATCCCTATCTATATGAATATGCTTTTCTAATAATAAGTAAATAAGAAGGAAGGAAAAGAGCCATCCAACTTAGAAAAGAGCACAGATATTTAGGATTCTTCACCCATTCCTTCAAACACAAGAGCAATGGGCAGCTCCTGCATCAGAGGCAGAATTCCAGCTTGAAGGCAAGAGCTGATAGAGATCACTGAAGCTTCTCATCACAGCCTGTGGAGGCTGGGACTTGAACTCTGGTCTTGTCTTCCTGGCCAGTGTTGCTTAATTCCACCACCTCTTGATGGCTGCCACCCTCTACAAAGTCTTAGATGACCAGCTGTCGTATTCATGCTCTAGTCAGCAAAACAAAGGGGTATGGGGGGATATGGATAGACAGATGGACCACACTGTTGCTGGAGTTTCTTGTCCCACCAGGTCCTGCTGCCCTTCAGCCCCAAATAAGCACACAGATGCTATATTAATTATAAAACTGTTGGCTGATGGCTAGGGCTTTTTATTGACTGGCTCTGTCTTAATTATTAACCCATTTCTATTTCCACATAGTCTTATCTTACCAGAGAAGGGTCTGGACCTGTTACTCCTTCCTCTGTTACATGGCGTCTCTTCACAGTCTCTCTCACCTACCTTTCCCAGAATTTTCCTCATCTCTTAGTCCTGCCTATCTTCCTACCTCTATTGGCCAAACAGTGTTTTATTCATCAACCAGTAAGAGAAACACTTATACAGAAGGACCTCCCCCATCACCCACACCATGACCTGTCCTCCCCTTCAAATTTCATAGTCTGGAATTTGCTCAAGTCACTTCCCTTTTTACCCCACGGGCCAGAATGTAGTCACATAGTCCCAAGTGAAAAGGGCAGCCATTCGCCTCATATCAAAATAGAAATCTCATCACTATAAACGAAAGAGGAAGAGGCTTAAGGCTTCCCTCAGCAGTGGGTCATTTGCATATGTGAGAGGTCCTGAGTTCCATTCCCAGGATCAAAATTGAAAAAGGTAGGGGGAGGATAGATATTGATGGGAATTAGTGGACTTTATTACAAAAGACATTAGGAGGTAGGAAGGCCAAAGAAAGCGAGAAGGAACAGGAAAAACATGTCTCAGCCCAGCATGACGGCCCATGCCTATAAGTGAACTTGGGAGACTGAGCAAAGAGGAATAGGAGGTCCAGGTCACCTTCAGTCAGCTACATGGTGAATTTAAGCCAGGCTGAGTTACATGACAAAGACTTAAAAAAAAAAAAGTTTCAGAGCTTTATAATGTCTAAGTTGGAGCATTTCCACATGATGTCCATGGTGGGCAGCTAGAGAAATAAAAGAACCCCGCTAGACTCAGATATAAGTAAGGCTTTAGGCCTCGAACTGACAGAGATCCACCTGCCTCTGCCTCGCCTCCCAATGCTGGGTCACTGCTGCCACTGCCACACCACCACCTGGCCTTAGCCCCCGTAATCTACAGATTGGGAGAAAATCTTTGTCAACTACGCCTCTGACCAAGGATTGATGTGCAAAATCTATAAGGAACTCAAAAAGTAAAATAAATCAATACTTGCTGCAGATGAGCCAGAACACAAAAAGTGTGACTCGGGGTTCCAGGTATTCGTAAGTGATGATTCAGCTAAATGAGGAAGCCAAACTATCCCAGCTTTGTTTCTGATCATGACTAAGGCATCTCTCACTCCAGGGGTGTACAGAAAAACTAGTTTTCTCCTAGCAGAGCTTGCCTAGACGTCTAGTCAACTATGAAAACAGCACATTGAAGCATTGTGGAGGCTTACCAATAAGATACATTTCTTTTTTTCTCTCGAATCCATTCAAGGGGAGAACAGAGGTCTCAATGGAGGAAGGAGCTGACCCTCTACTAAATTTACAGCTGAAAGCTCCTTTTGGCCCAACCCAGAGTTCCTAGAATCAAAAGGGAAATACAAGGCCATGGCTTTTGTAGATAACAAATTGGTTCAGTCAAGGAAAGACTGCAGGTCTGACAAGGGAGAAATGATGTGCTCAGGAGAAGATGAATTTACACCATATTTCATTACAGAAGACCACACTGGAAGAAAAATGACTCCATTACTCCTGTTCTAAGAGCCCTGGTGAGGCTAAAGGTAAAGGGGGAAAGTCACTAGGAGTGTCGTCCTCTCACACAAGTTGAATCCATCAATCCCAGGCAACTTTAGAAGGGGCAGGAAGCCATGGCTGACAGTGTGGGAGCCACAATTATCAAGACCTTATTAGCTATTGCCCTGGAGTTAAAGGAGGTCCTTTGCCTCCAGAGGGTAGCCATCAATTGCTTTATATGGGCTACAATTTCTAAGGCCAAAGTCAAGGTACAGTGATGGAAAATTAGGTTAGGCATCATAAATCCTCCAGCGTTGAGGCTTCTTATCTGAAAGAGAGTGCTATAAACCACCAGCCCAAAGACAGCTGGCAGGAAATACATCAGAATCCAAAGGCCTGTGAACTTTCTGATGGATAGTGCAGTCTGCCCCATAACCTACAAGCACTGAGCTTTCTCTACTTGACAAAAAGAGGACTGAGCTCACCCTGGCCTATTGCACGTGGTTAATATTACCTTTTTAGAGATTTTAAATTTCTTTATTCTTGATAATTTCATATAGGTATAATGAAATATGAGTTTGTCTACTCTTTATCCCTGCCCCATCATCCCAACCCAATTCATGACCCCACACACACACACAACCCACTGAGCCCAGTTAGGGCTGCCCATATGTGTGTGGGTGTCCCAGTTACTTCTTTAAAGCAGCAAGTACTTGTCCAAAACTGCAGAAAAGACACTTTGTAGAAGGAAGTTTCTCTCACTTTCCTTCTGGCCTAAACCAAGAAAATTATGCCCTAAACCAATGGAAAGTGAGTTCAAAGGCCCAGATGCCAGGCGGTTGACGAATTCTGTAGGCAAATTCTGTTTTGTTTAGTTTTGATGTGTTTCATCTTTTGTGAGGTGGAAGCCACCAACCCAAAAAAATGTATATATAAACTGGGTGTGGTGTCACACCCCTATAATCTTGGCACTCAGGTACTAAGGCAGAAGACTCACAAGTTCTGGGCCAGCCATGGCTACACAGTGAGACCCTGTCTCAAAACACACACTATATATATTTTTTCCTCAACTTTCCAAAACAAAAAAGTATTTGAATTGTCAGAAAAAAAAAAAGATAAATCTAGAGTAAGTCTACCTTAGCATTAAAAGAGGAAGAGGTAGTAGTAGCTGTGAAGGGTATTTCCCAAGCAGTAACTTTGGTGTCCGTGTTCCTCCCATGCTGTATTTGGAATGACATCACTTCATAGTTGTGCCATCCATGTGAATGGCATCACTTCATGAGTTGTGCTATGAAACCTGGAAGACAGGATACACCCATACCCAGGTGGACCGGGTCCCACCCCACAGCCTATACCAAAAACTAGGTAAGAAGCTGAGTCTTTGCAGTCTGAAGAAAAACTATCCTAGGGGTGGAGCCACAAAATGGTAATCCTCCTTTAAAAAAAAAGCATGGTGACAAGCACCTTTATTCCCAGCACTTGGGAGGCAGAGGCAGGCTGATCTCTGAGTTCAAGGCCAGCTGATCTATAGAGAGAGTTCTAGGACAGCCAGGGCTACACAGAGAAACCCTGTCTTAAAAAACAAAACAAATGTGAGTTTGAGACCAGCCTGGTCTACAAGAGCTAGTTCCAGGACAGCCTCCAAAGCCACAGAGAAACCCTGTCTCAAAAAACAAAAAACAAAAACAAAACAAATTTTAAAAGGTCTCTAGGCAATCACTAAAAATATCTTCAACCCCACTAATCGATAAGGAATGCAAATCAAGACTAACAAGAATACCTCCTTACCCTCATTAAGATGTCTACTATCAAAAGTTAATGAGGATATGATTAAATTCTCATGCACTGTTGATAGAATATAAAAATGTTACAGCCACTGGAAATTAACGTGGCTTTTTCTCAAAGAAAATCTGAAATGGGTAGATGAGTAGATGACTCAGCCCATTAAGTGCTTGTTGCATGGGCTTAAGGGGCTGAATTTGGTTCCTAGCACCATGTGAAAGCCAGACTTGTGCCTGAAATCCAAGTGCTGGGGATGCAGAGACAAGGGAACCTTGGGGCTCTATGGCCAGCCATTCTAGCAGAACTCTTAAGTGCCAGAGAGATTCTACCTAGAAAAACAAGGTGAAGGGACTGAAGAAATGGCTCAGTGGTAGAAAAGTCTGCTGTTACAGAGGACCCCACACCCGTGATCAAGCTGTTCATACCCACCTGAAACTCCAACTCCAGGATCTGACACCTCTGGTCTCTGGGGACACCAGCACTCACATGCACATCCCCAAGTGTTCCATGCTCCAATGAAGAAGCAGTTTCATGAAGGTTGGTAGTAGCAGAACAAAAGCAGCCATAAGCCAAGGCAATTTTAAAACACATCAGTGGAAGGCTGGATTGCTCTGCAGTTAGCATTTGCTACACTTCCAGAGGACCCAAGTTCAATTCTAAGCACCCATGTCAGGTGGCTCACAACTGAGTGTAATTCCATCTCTAGGGGATCTGATGCCTCTGGCCTTCACTGGCACCTGAATTCATGTGCACATGCAGACACACACACCTACATGCAATTAAAAAGAAAAAATAGGGGTATTACTGGAAACAGAGAGACAGCTACGGATGGGGGAATCTCCTTCTCCAGCACCATGTCTGCCTGAACGATGCCATGTCGCACCATGATTACGATGAACTAAACCTCTGAACTGTAAGCCCCCAATTAAATGTTTTCCTTTGTAAGAGTTGCTGTGGTCATGGTATCTCTTCACAGCAATAGAAACCCTAAGACAACACATTAAGCAAGCCTGCTTCCTCATGGTTCAGGGACCTCCCATCAGAAACCTTCAGGAGTAGACACATTGCTGACTGGTGGGACAGAGTCCTCTCTTGCTTTGGATCCCATATGTACTATTTGCTGTGTCACCTGAAGGACACTGACCTCAGTGCTTTTCTTTGGAACCTACCCTTCTTTCTTCTCTCCATCTCTAAAACCTAACAGACAGAAAGCCAGCAGTCCTCAGCATCTTCCAGGCCTTCATCCCCAGACAGCCCGCTGAGCAGATCTTGGTTCCCAGCCTTCTGTGGATGCAGAGGGCCACTGCTGGACTACCCAGCCCCACCCTCTGTTTTGAGACAGGGTTTCACTATGTAATCTTGGCTGTCCTAGAGATCACTACATAGACCAGGCTGGCCTTGAGCTCAGAGATCCATCTTCCTCTGGGTCTGCGGTTAAAGGTTCATACAACCATGCCCAGCAGTTTTTTACATTTAAAAGCAAGCAGTAACTCACACACTGCTGATATACAAATTAGCAAATTAGAACAGATATGAAAATTGTTATATAGACTCATAAAATGGAAATGTCACACAGCAGTGAAAATGAACAAATTAAATCTACAAACAACAGTAGGATCCAGTATACAAACAGAAGCAAAAGAAAGAGGTGAAAGTGACCATAAAATGATTCCTATTTGCCTATTACAGTGGCACTCACCTTTAATCCCAGCACTCGGGAGGCAGAGGCAGGTGGATCTCTGTGAGTTCTAGGCCAGCCTGGTCTACAGAGTGGGTTCCAAGACAGCCAGAGATACAAGGAGAAACACTGAAAACAAGCAAGCAAACAAACACAAGACAAAAAATTTCTATTTGTATAAATTTCAAAACTAGTCAAAGTGAAACTATGTTATTTTAAGAATACATGTAGGGCCTAGGAAACACTGAAGGAGAACCCCCAGATTTAAATAGTATGTAACAACAAAGAGTGTTTATTATACCACATGGATGTGGGGTCCTTCACCTGCAGGCTCCTTTTAAGCACAGCTAAGGGTCAGCTACATAACTGGTTAAGCAAGCAGCAGTTACATTAGTATGTTTCTAATTGACTGAGATTCAGTCTTTTTACTTTTGGACACATATGTATAAGCTTGGACATAACTCAGAAGGGGGCGGCTGGGTTTGTCCTTGAGATACTGTGAGGCTGACTTAGACCCTCTGTTTTCTTCCTCGACCCTGAATGTAAGGTACAGTGGATAATTGACTCTTTGTTGGGAGAGACACCTGTGTATCCTTCTCAGAGAGCTGAAATCTAAATTCAGTTGTAAAAGTGGGAGAGCTTAACCCCTTCATACATACACAGATGATTTTTTAAAAATCTAATGAAAAGAAAAAAAATCATCAAAACTATGTTACTCTAGGAACACATATTCTAGTGGTTTAAAAATCTGTCTCTCTCACTCTTCCCTCCCTCCCTCTTTCCTCCACCTCCCTCTAGAATCACAAGCAATATAATGTAATCACAGGAATGCCATCCTTGATGTCCAGAAGCCACACACAGATCTTGTCCACTCACAGATAGGGGACTCCAGCAGAGATCATGGGCCATCTCAGATTTATTGAGAATGTTGTTTCCCCTTTCCCACCCTAAATTATCAGCTGCTGCTAATCTGAAAGGTAACAAAAGATGGCTTGCTTTATAGCATTCTTTCTCTACTAATGAAACAAACCACCCTTATGGTTTTGTTTCCCTTTTAAACAGAGGCAGGGCTCAGTTGCCAAGGACCCCAATCACATAGAGTGGCCTGAAACTCACCAGGCTGGCTCAGAACTCACATGCTACCCATCCTCGGCCTCCCAAATTGCTAGGATTACAGGCATGTGCCACCACGCCTGGCACTAACCACATTTTTATAGTGCATATTTTCTGATTATGCACTGTATTTGTAGTGCATATTTTTGTTTCTGTTTTTTGTTTTGCTTGCTTCTTTGAGATTGTATCTCACTCAGCCCTGGCTGGCCTCAAACTTACTTTGCAGCTGACTGGCTTTGAACTTTTTTTTTAAAGATCTATTTTTAATTTATGTATATGGATGCTTTGTATGTCTGTGTACCGAGTACATGTCTGGTACCAATGGAGACCATAAGAAGGTGTCAGGTCCCCTGGAACTGGAGTTACAGACAGTTTTGAACTTACATGTGGGAGCTGGGAATCAAAGCCAATGCCCTTAACCGCTGAACCATCTCTCCAACACCAACACTTGAATCTCCTATCTCCATCACCAAGCCCTGGAGGCTAGGATTATAGGTGTGCAACACCATGCCAAGCCTGTTTTGCTTTTGAGACTAGGTCAGCCTGACTGGTCAAGTTTCATAAAAATCTCAACAAACACACACAGAAACACAAGGGGCCCACCAAAAGCTAACTCCTAATATCACCCACAAGCTCCACAACACTGTGTGCTTTCTATTATGTGGTTTCCATATCCTCTTTGCTTCTAGGAATTTTTCCCATAATTACTATGCTCCTCTATCAGTCACCCTAATTAATCTAATGAAGAAAAGCTAGACCAGGATGCTATGGGCTGACACAAAGCTAGCTGTGGAAATGGTGCCTTATCCTATTATCATAGGTAGGGGTTTTCATTACTATAATAACACCTTGAAAAAAAGCAATTTGGGGGAAAAGTGTTTATTTTACCTTACAACTCTGAGGCCACATTCCATCACTGAGGGAATTCAAAGCAGGAACTCAGAGCAGAAACCTGGAGGCAGGAACTGAAGCAGAGGCCATGGAGGAGTGTCGCTTACTGGATCGTTCCTCATGGTTTACTCAGTCTACTTTCTTATACAACTCAGGACCACCTGCTCAGGTGACCCCCACAACCATGGTCTGGACCCACCCACATCAATCATTAATCAAGAAAAATGCCCCACAGGCTTGCTTACAGCAAACAGGATGGCCATGTTTTTTCTTAATTGGAATTCCTCTTCCCAGATAACTCTAGTTTGTGTCAAATTTTTAAAAAATTAAAAATAAAAATAAAAAACACCCTAGTGGACCTGAAAGAAGCCAGAGACAGCACCGGAATCTCAACGAACTTAGTAACCAACGAAAAGCCAGACATATTTCTGAGGGTTCAAGGCCAGCCTGATCTGCATAGTGAGTTCCAAGCCAGTCAGGGCTACACAGCAAGACCTGTCTAAATAAACGAAATAAAAATTCATTAAAATAAAAATAGGTACAGTTTGTATATATTTATTTGAGAATGGATCTCACTATGTAGTCCTGGCTAGCCTAGAACTTGGTGTGTAGAACAATCTGGCCTGAGATCCACCTGCCTCTGCCTCCCAAGTGCTGGGATTAAAGGAGTGCACCACCACCACCTGGAATAAAATGAATTTTCTAAATACACAAAGAATCAGGTGCAGAAAGGATAACTTTTTTTAAAAAGTTTCAAACATGTATATAATATATTGACCATACCCTCCTACCTCCCATTAGTAAGTATCCTTTGACCCCCTGGGCAATTTTATTTCTATTTCCATGTCCTCTTATATATCTATGTAAATTTGAGAAAACACAAAAGAAAACGTGTTATTTGTCTTTCTGAGACTGGACTATGACATTTTTTGTACTTACAGAGATTTGTTATGCCATTCACTTTGGGTTGTATGGGTTAACTCTTGAACCATTGTACTCAACCAAGCGGTCATTGACCTCAGGGTCACACAAATTCAGCAAGGATGCAGGTCATTGAGCCACAATTAGTGTGGAATTCCAATGTTGCACTGGCCCAGGCTACCATTACAATACAGAAAAGCATGGTACCCAGGAAATGTAGGGGATCCCAATTTTTAGGATAGCAATAGGCTATCCTGATCAGTAAGCAGGAAGTAGCAGAGGTGATCTCTCCGAGGTACTTTAGTGACCAAACTACCAAATATGAACCAGGAAGAGATGAGGGATCTACAGTCAGAAACCCATTTGGCTTCTTGTGGTTTTGTTCAGAATTTTTGTTTCATTGTTTTAGTTTCTTTTACATTTGTTTGATGAAGGGGAGAAGATGACATTGGGCCCATGTGGAGATCAAAGGACAACCTGTGGAAGTAGGTTCTCTCCTTATACCATGTGGGTTCCAGAGATTGAAGTCAAGTTGCAAAACTTGGTGGCAAGTGCCTTTGCCCACCAAGCCACCTCTCCAGCCATGTTTTATTTTTTGAAGCAGGTCCATATCTCAAGCTGGCCTCAAACTATGTGGCTGAAGATAACCTTGAGCTCTGATCCTTCTGCTCCACCTTCTAAGTGCAGGGATTCCAGGCATGCACCACAACCCCAACTTGAACTGACTTTTAAAGAGCCCATTCCAATGATCAGTTATATCAGATGCTTCTGACTGGCAAGGGAGTGTGAACTTCCCACTGAGTACTGGGATGCCCACTCTACTGAGTGACCCTTGTGGCAAAAACAAAACCAATATAAGTATCAAGCTGCAGATGACCCAGAAAGGAAAAACCAAGACACAGACTCATTGCAAAGAGTGTGGCTGGAATCTGCTGGTCAGTCTGGATCAACAATGCTGTAACCTGAGAAGGTTTTGACACCAGTGAGGCCCTGGGGCACCTATGAAAAGAGGCAGAGGTGACAGCTCACTCTGTGTGACCTGTGTTTCCAGGTCTGCCTGGTGGTCACCATTGCTCCACAAACGGTCCTTTCTAACACATCTCTGGTGGTGGCTGTTGCCAGGTGCAGCAGAACAATGCACCTGAGCAATGCTGGTGGCAATCCGAGTGGAGTCTTGATTGGCAGTGTGACACCAGAAGGCTTGCCCTCCTGGATGTCTACAGAAACCACCCACCTAGTTTAATGAGCTTTGTTATCACATTCTGTGGCCTCCAACCAGGAGTGTCATTAACCTACCAGTGATGAGGGATGTCCTTCTGTATGCTGTGAATGTTTCTCTCTTTGGTTGATGAATAAAGCTATTTCAGTCAGTGGACAGGCACGATGTAGCCAGGACAGACTACCAGACTAGGAGAATGCTGGGAAGAGGAACACAGAGAGTGAGTTTGGAGGAGACACCAGGTAGCTGCACAGAAAGCAAGAGGCTCGAGCATCACCGGTTAGCCAAGACCACACAGAGACACACAGGTTAATAGAGATGGGTTAATGATTAAGAGAGAGCTAGCCAATAAGAAGTCTGAGTCATCGGCCAACAGTTTGTAATTAATATAAGTCTGTGTGTTTATTTGGAACTAAACGTTTGCAGAACCGGGCAGGACAGAAACCTCCATCCACATGCTAGTCTGTAGTTCTTTTTCTCTAATGAAAAAACTAAACTTTTAGGTCATTGGAACAAGCCCATAAATGAGTAAAATCCTAACAAGCTTTAAGAAAGGGACTATCTGCCAGGGCTATAGCAAGAGTTCTACACAGATAGCTCAAAGGAACTGTCTTCACATTTGGTTCTGTAGAGCTGAGACCGAGGCTGAATAGTAGCCATAGCTCAAGGGATAGCATCGAGGTTAAGCTTCCAGATTAGCAGTGAGCCAGGCCCAGGCATGGACACAATCTCTGAATGGAGGTCCTCACTGGCCAGCGGTTCCGCTGCAGGCAGCAGACGAAGTTGTGAAGGGCAACAGCCATGGTTCCTTGTAAAGCAGAAATGCTGATGGAGCCGAGTCAGTTGCATTTTGGAACAAGACATTTCCATTTGACATCGAAGTGGATGACATTAGCGCTTCCTACCTGGTCTTTAAGTCCAGGTGACACATCCCAAAGTGGTGATATCATGTCAGAGTCACAAGGCCTCCATAGATCAGTCCAGAATAGAGTAGTATTTCAGAAGGGGCAAGGAGTGTCTCCGAAGCCTCCTGATAGAGGATACCTCATTTAGTCAGATTAGTGGGCAAGAACCATTAAAGACTTAATCTCGAAGGATAACTGGAGGCAGCTGAGATTTTACTCTATCTACAAACTAATCCATTAGTCTGATGTTGACAGAAAACTCAAGGTCCTGGAGTTGGAAACAAATGACTTTGTTATAGCTGTTTCCAAAGTATTAAGATTTTCTTGTTCTAGTTCCCAAGCCCCAGTTCCCACCAGAGCATGCCAATAGCCAGATGGTATCTATAATACAATAAGTGGCGTGCACCTAAGGGCTCCTCTCCTATGTCTTTCATGAAGGCCTTTGCTCCAAAGCAGGTATCTTTTATTCTCCAAAGCTCTGAGCAAACCTGCCCTTTGCTCTGGTGGGAGACACTGGCTGTTCCGCCATCTTCCCTATAATCTCTGAAAACATTATAGTCTGAAGGCAGTCAGTACCTCTCCCTGTGAGATAGACAGAAAGACAAGCAGAACTGTCTGATGAATCTTTAAGAAAGAGGAAATTACCTCCCTGTTTGTTATTTACTGACAGACAGACTCTTGGACAAGTTGGTGAGAAAGTATTTCCCTGAACAATTCTCAATACACACAACTCCTTATAACTCATCTTGATTTTCTATGACGGTAAACATACCTTTCATGAGGCCAGTGTTTGTGCCAATCATCAGTTACAAAAGGCAATTTACTAAATTCCAGCAAAGAATGAGAATAATTATGATGTCTGAGAAGATGGGCGGGTAGGCAATCTGGGTGCCTGTCTATCCTCAGCTCACTAGGGAGACATAAGAACATGAGACATCCACTTGTCAGCAGTTCTTTTTTTTTTTTTTAAGATTTTATTTATTTATTATGTATACAGTACTCTGCTTCCATGTACATCTGCACACCAGAAGAGGGCACCAGATCTCATAACGGATGGTTGTGAGTCAGCATGTGGTTGCTGGGAACCAAACTCAGGACCTCTGGAAGAGCAGTCGGCGCTCTCAACTTCTGAGCCATCTCTCCAGCCCTATCAGCAGTTCTTAATGGGCAAAAATGGGCATCGAGTGAACAAATCCTAAGTTAAATGCTCTTATTCATTTTTTAGTCTGAGTACAGCTCACAAACAACACTCAACTTTTAACTATTTCAAACTAAAGTAGTTACGTAGTCTTACCATTCCATGCTGTGATGATAAATACTGAAAGTTTGTATATTAATTGAAACCTTGGGGAAAAAAAAAAAAAACACTTCCAAAAAACCTATCCTTCAAATTCAGAGCCAAAACATTTTTTAAAAAATAACAAACTGCTGGGCGGTAGTGGCACACACCTTTAATCCCAGCACTGGGGGTGGGGGGACAGAGGCAGGTGGGTCTCTGTGAATTTGAGGCCATCCTGGTCTACAGAGTGAGTTCCAGGACAGCCAGGACTATTTCACAGAGAAGCCCTGTCTCAAAAATAATAAATAAATAAATAAATAAATAAATAAATAAATAAATAAATAAATAAAATGAAGCGAAACTGGGGCTGGAGAAATGGCTCAGCAATTAAGAGCACTAGCTCTTAATTTCCAGAGGACCTGGGTTCAATTCTCAGCACCCACAGGGCAGCTCATAACTGTCTGTTAACTCCAGTTCCAGAGGATCCAGCGCCTCCTCACACAGACATACATGCAGACAAAGCACCAATGAACACATATAATATACATACATACACGTATGTATGTGTGTGTGTATATATATATATATAAACTTATGCTAGAAAACATCTTAAAATACAAAGTGCATTTTCTAATTACTAAAACTTTTATGTTCAGATAGATATAGTTACTATTTATCTAGTCCTCTACCAATCAACTGACAAAATAACTACTAGGTCAATATTTAACAATAAAAAGATACACTGCTACATTCATTTTTTTTTCTTTGAATTTAATGAGTTTACATCAAAAAAATCAGTAGTCATTTTACATCTAAGGAATAAAAACCTTTTTAAAAAAAATACAAAGAGTGAAAGGATTTTTAACCAAATTTACATGTCTTTTGGTTATGGTACTGAACAATTCATCACATCTGATCACAATGTGCAAGTACATTTCACAGCACCTGTCACAGTGAGCAAACTAAAGCAAATACACTGTCAATATTGTCTCAGAAGGAACTGCTCTGCCTTCTGTGAAAAGCGCTACAGTATATCTAAGTATTACACAATGCTGCTACTGACCACCCACCCTCATGAGAATCATCAAAGTTGCTTGGAAATAAGTCCACGTAAGAATTAGATTATTTAAAAGGTGAAGCATTCCTTGTATTAATTTTAGCAAGATTGTTACTTTTTCATTACTAAGAAACACTTTAATAGTTTTAGAGCAAAAGCTGTTAAAGAGTCTAGAGGGCTAAAACCATACTCCTGAGTTCAAGCTTGCAGATAAATCTTTTGTAAGTAGTTCTCCAAGTATCCTCCCTCCCATCCCCAAATTCTGTATTGTGTCTTACAAAACTTTGGTCAAGAGTAGAAATATATCCAGGCAGATGTATATGCCATTCAATAGCAAGAACAGTAAAGCCCAACTAATGACCTTGGGTTTTAAAAATAGAAGGCAATTAAGATGTACTCAAAGTTACATTAAGAAAAGCTTTCACTGGAGAATATTGAAACAGTCACAAAGGTTAAGAAAATACTGATATCAAAGTACAAATGACTACAATGTTAAAATAGACAAAAGCTACTATATAAGAGCCTCTTTTAAAATCAAAAAGAAAGAACACAACACATGAGTCAGGATGATTTTCCTGTTCTACTCATGAATTTCAGTCTTTGTTAACTTATAAGGTTGGTTATGTTGACATCTGTAGAGCATCTTAGTCTGATGAGGTCTCATTCCAACTTCATAAGGTGGATCTTCCCCAGGAACCTCTGGATCCTGGTCACATCTTCGTCACTGTACAATCTCAAAGTAATGCAGTATTGCCATGATGTGTTGAGGCATGAAGACATAGCCGGTGTACAGCGCCATCCCCACAACAGAAACCAGCATTGAATCTGTGTTATAGTTAAGGAAACTTAATTTTCTTAGCCTATTCAAAAACTAAATCACACCGCTTTTTCAACAACTATCCATCTCTGATACATAGTATGTTTCACATTTATTAGGTACCTAGAAAGAATAGTGCAGAAATGGGGTACTTGCCATTACAACATCCTCAGGGTTTTTTTTTTTTTTTTTTTTTTTTTTTTTTTTTTTTTAGCCCGTTTTACCTCTACCGGAACCATGCAAAGTCAGCACTATTAATTACTTTCCCTGTTAGAGAGAGGTGAAAACATCAGCCGACTTAAAACTAAGTATATATAGTGTTCAGTCTAAGAAACAAGTGCACTTTGGAGCTGGAGAAACGGCTCAGCTGTTAAGAGCCCTGGAAGCTCTTCCAGAGGACCCAGGTTCAATTAATTCTCTGCACCCACACGGACGTTCACAACATCCGGTAGCTTCAGTCCCAGGGCAAGTAATACTGTCTTCTGGCCTCCCTGGTACATAGACATACATGCAGGCAAAATGCCCATAAAATAAAGGGAGGGAGGGAGGAAGACAGGAAGGGAGGGAGGAGGGAGGGAAATAAGTACACAGAATATAATTATATTTAATAACTTCATAAGGTCTACAAATCTAATTAACAGCTAAAAAGAATATATGATCTAGGAATTTCAGGTTTAAACTACCACATGGCAGAAGGTACTGACGTTGAAGTTAGACTGCTTCCATGGCACTGGGATCATAGGCATGCACCACCATGCCTGGCTTTTTACCTGGATGCTGGGGCTCCAAACTCGGGTACTTTACCCATTGAGTCATTTTCTTGGTCCACAGCTTTTTTTATGAGAAGACAGGGTTTAACTAAACAATCTGCAGACTGCAAACTAATATTTGCATAACAGTTAAGCTGGCCAATCTCTTAATCAAGAGTTCTTCTATGAGATGTTTATTGTAGTTATTACTCATCAGAGACTGAGAAAACAGTGACTTGTCCAGGGCCAGACTGAAAGCTGTCATTAGAACCAGAGGTCAAACCAAGACTCAAAACCTAAATGAACTTAGGTTCATTTACATCATGGAGCAAATTGTGCGAGTCCATCTCGACTCCATCTTGTGGCCTGATTCCATCTTGACTTAGGGTTACAGAGTTCAAGCTTGTTTTTGTTCCTTCAAGGTCTGGCCTAAGATGTAGCAACTAGATGTTTTACTCCTAATAACAGGATGTTGACATAGGGCATTGCTATTAGATATCTTGAATATTAAGGAAGTAATCACTCTTGTTTGCCCTCCCCTTGGCTTGGGGTATAGAAGGGCTATAAAAAATAAACTTGAGGCTTCAGTATTCACTGAGAGTCCTCCTGAATGCATCCTATGTCAAAAAAATGTGTCTGTCATTGCTACCTGCAATCTCTCAATCCACACGCCGCCCTCCAAGCGCAGACCAGACAAGTCGGGCAGGAACCCACAGCATATATTAACTGAAAAATCTCTCATCTTTTTTCTTCTAACTTTACATTGTACTTTCACCTTTATCTTTTTTGGGAGGCATGGGCTATTGAGGAGCAGAGTCTCACTGTGTAGCCCTGGCTGTCACTTTGTAGACCAGGCTGGCTGTCGCTTTGTAGACCAGTCTGGCCTCGAACTCAGAGATCCGCCTGCCTCTGCCTCCCAGTGCAACACCACACAGGCATCTCATCTTGTTCATCCTTACATCTCTACCTTTCTCTTTACCAAATCACCTCATTCCTTTAAAATGAATAAACAAATACCCACCTACTGACTCCCTATCATTAGCAATGATCTTCCCCCCATCATACTAACTACAGACATTCCTAAGTTTCCCAGTGACAGCCTATCAAACCCAATGGCTAACTAGGGCCTGGCTTGGTCCCTGATGCACTAAACCTCCTGTTCTGGGCTGGAGTTTCTCTGGGGTTCTCATCTCTAACATCTCCTGCGCCTTTCCCTGTCCATCGCTTGTGTGTAGGATGACTGAGTAGATAATGCTTCTCTTCCAGACATCCACTGCAGTGTGACCGGTTGGTTTGGCATGCTAGCTCATTTGCACTGAGCTTCATCCCCAGCCTGTTAATTTTTGTGATGCTCTGAACTATTTGCCTACCCGTCCAATCAGAAGCTTCTTTGATTCCTTCTTCCCACATTCAAATTACTTAAGACTTCCCAGTTCTCCAATCCCTAGAAATAAATCCCCATCTCATCTCTCCTCTCCTCAGCAATGAAAGATGATGGAGGCAGGCAGTATCAGTACTTATATGCCTTGTGTATCTGGATCAAAACTGGTCATCACTCCCAGAAACGGAACAAGCAACCATCAGTTCTGCCAAAGGTAAACGAAATTATTGAAAGCTACCTGAACTTATCCTTACAGTTTTTTTTGTTTTTTTTTTTTGGTTTTGTTCTTTTTTTTTTTCTTTTAAGGATTTATTTCTAAGGCCGGGCAGTGGTAGTGCACACCTTTAATCCCAGCACTTGAGAGGCAGAGGCAGAGGCAAAGACAGGCTGATCTCTGTTAGTTTGAGGCCAGCCTGATCTACAAGCAAGTTCCAGAACAGTTTCCAAAGCTACACAGAGAAACCCTGTCTAGAAAAACAAAAAACAAAACAAACATTTATTTCTAGTCTTCTGGGCATGATGGCCCACGTCTTTAATTCCAGCATTCTGAAGGTGGAGGCAGGCAGAGTGTGAGTAAACTCTGTAACTTTTAAGTCCAGGCTGGTCTACAGAGTGAGTTCCAGAACACCTGTATCACATAGAAGAGACCTGGCTCCAAAAACGAATGCTGAGCATGATGGCACATGCCTATAATCCCAGCACTTGGGAAACATGAAGATGGGTCTGAGATCATCCTGGTCTACAGAGAGAATTCCAGGACAGGACAGCTATGGTTACACAGAGAAACCCTGTCTCAAAAAAAAAAAAAAAAAAAAAAATTATTTTGTAGCCAGAGGAAGAAGCTGGCTCCATGAGCTCAAGGCCAGCCTTGTCTACACAGAGAATTACAGGCCAACCAAGGTTGTACAGTGAGACCCTGTCTCAAAAAAATCAGTGTTTGTGTGTTTGACAGGGGAGAGAGACAGAGAGACAGAGAGAGATCAAAAGAGGACAATGGATCCCCGGGGACCACAGTTGTATGCTGCCCCAATGTGGGTGCTGGAAATTGTTGAACCAGGTCCTCTGCAAAAGCAGCAAGTGCCCCTACCCACCAAGCCTTCTCTTCAGCCCTGCCATAGGTCCTCACAAAAGTACACATGTGCCATTTAGAGCAGGCCGGCTGTGATTTTCCACCTGGTGCTTAAATGCATTTCTTGGTCTGTCTCAATCTGTTCCAAACCTCTCCAGGTATGAAGTATCCCTGATAGGCTAGGGAAATGGCTCAGTAGGTAAACTGATAGAAACCAATCATGAATATCCAACTTCAGCTCACCAGAACTCACATAAAGCTGGGCAGTGGCACGGACCTGTAATCTCAGGGTTCTTCCGTCAAGACAGGAGGCAGAGACAGCCCTGGAAGTTGCAGGCTAGCTAGCCTACCTTTTATGGAGGCAAACAAGAGACCCTGTCTCAAAGTAGAAGGCATGGCATGTGGACATCTTGCACACACCAACACACACATAGTTTTAAAATGATAATAAATTATCTGTGACACTGTAAAGTACAAAAAGTGAGAGCTAGAAACAGCATTACTCTAGAGCATAGCCTGCCATCCTTACCTATCTCAAAACTCTATCAGTGTCCTAATCTATAAAATATAGACACATAACCTAGCTGAGAGTTGATGTGAGAATTAGGAATCCAGGCTGCTTTGTTGCAGAAGGCAACACAATCCTCACTAAAACTGTTCTTCAACTGTTGAACATCTGCCACCCCAACTCAGACCTGTATGGCATTTTCCCACAGCTACCTGCTACCAAAGTGTTATGATTTATACTATAATCTGGGGTGTCCCCAACATTCTGGCTGGGTTTCTTCTTTCTTTCTTTCTTCCTTTTTTGTTTTGTTTTTTTCAAGACAAGATTTCTTTGTACAGCCTTGGCTGTTCTAGAACTTGTTCTGTAGACCAGGCTGACCTCGAACTCACAGAGATCTGCCTGCCTCTGCCTCCCAAGTACCTCTGCCTGGCCTGGATTTCTTTTAAAAAAAAAAATCCTTTATTCATTAACATTTAGGGTCCTATTTATTTGGAGAGGACATTTAGTTACTACATGCAAACGAATGTACAAGGGCTAATGAAAAACAGCTGTAACATAAACATTTTATTACATTCATGGATAAAAGCCAATGGAACCAGGTATGGTGGCTAAACACCTTTAATCCCAGCACTCAGGAGGCAGAAGCATGTGGATCTCTACGAGTTCCAGGACAGCCTGGACTATAGAGCTAGTACAAGAACATCCAGTGATATATAGTAAGACTCTATCTCAAAACAAAACAACCAAAAAATCAAATGACAGGCTAGAAAGATGTTTCAAAGGTCCTAAGTTCAGTTCCCAGCAACCACATGGTGTCTCACAACCATCTGTAATGAGATCTGGTGTATACAAAGTAAATAAACAAATCTTAAAAACAAAATCAAATGACTGTAAAAGTATATATTTATAGGGAGCTTGCTGTTTCTTTAAGAGACATTAGCCAACTTTAGCTGGTAAGTTTTCAGCTAAAGAATTAAAACATAAAAAATAAACAGGTTAACCCAGAGCTTATTCCAGCAACTTAAAAAAAAAAAAAAAAGTACTGTAACAAAGTCAGGAAATGCTTTAAAGACAAACAAGATCGGCAATTAACACTGCCTACCCCAAACAGTAACACCCACCACCTTGCCATTCACAAGACTTGGGAAAACTGGAAAGTAGTTGGTCTCTAGGAAAGTCAGGATCTCCACTGGGGGGTGGAGGGAGGCGGCTCACTCTGTTTTACCAGGGTACAGCCCACTCCACTTAATGTTTTCTGTCTCTGATCACACTGCTCACATCAGAAAATTTTAAAGCAAATGGGTCTCTCTCTGTTTTGTTTTCTTTTTGGAAACAGGATCTCTCTGTAGCCATGGCTGTCTGGAACTCGATATGTAAACCTGGCCTAGAACTCACAGAAATCTACCAGCCTCTGCCTCCTAAATTCTGGGATCAAAGGCATGAGACACCAAGCCCAACACAATCTAATCTTACATTGGTCAAAGTCCTTTGTAAAAAACAATTATAAAATGCTATTTAACCCTTAAAAGTATCCTAAAGTTTGATGAGTACAACTTATTTTAAAGAACCATTTGAGGGAGTAGGGAAGAACATTTGATTGTTATCAGAGAATATTTAGTCAAAGGCAAAGCCCTACACAAAAGTAGTTGCCATAGTCTAGTGGTGGTGGTGCACACCTGTAATCCCAGCACTAGGGAGACAAAGGGAGGCAGAGCTCTGTGAGTTCAAGGCCAGCCTTGTCTACAGAGCTAGTTCCAGGACAGCTAGGGCTACACAGAGAAACTGTGGAGGGGATGAGGGAAGAAAGAAAAAGAAATCTTTACTTATTCTCTTGACCTGAAATAGCTGGAGATCATCCCCAGATCATCCCCAAAAGAAATGGTAAGAAAGCTTATTTGTCTCAAATGTCTCAACGGTGTCTTAATACTTATGAAACAGCATGTGTAAGGGGACGAATACTGTTACATGGTACTGTTACAGCTGTGTAGATTACCTGATCAGCCATTCTCAAATCACAGGAAATCCTATCAGCACCATAAGTTAGTGCTCTGGAGTAAAACCCATCCCCTGGACTGTTTACAGCTGGCTGACTCCAAGAAAGAATTGTTTCCACTAATCAAAAGCTATACACGGAACTCCTTACAAACGAAGAGAAAAAAAAAAAAAAAAAAAAAAAACGATGCCAGGAAGGTAGATGAAAGTGTCTGCTGATAAGCACTCAGGGGGTAAAGGAGCTTTGGGCTAAGCCCAGTCCCTGAAACCCACAAGCTCATAAACACACACACACACACACACACACACACACAGAGAGAGAGAGAGAGAGAGAGAGAGAGAGAGAGAAAGGTCATGCTGCTGAACACTGGGTATGCCCTGAAAAACATCCTCACCCTGAACTAAACCCCTGGAAATCTTCTGAAGCTCTGATTGCAGATACAAATTTACAAACAGATGTGTATATTCATTAATTAGTCTATTGCCTTCTAAAGGTTTAAAGGCCCAGTACTGGGGGAAGTGGTTTCCCAGGGTTCTGCTTCAGTCCCCATTTCTAGAATACCAGTTAGCTCCCGTGCAACTGGTTCTATATCATTGACATGGGACCTGTCTCTCTGTCTCTCCCTCTTTTTTGAAGGGGAAGCAGTTCAGACCCCCTGGAACTGGAGTTACAGAAAGGCATGAACCACCATGTGTGTACTAAAATCTGAACCTTTGTCCTTGTGAGAGCAGCATGTGCTCTTAACTGCTGAGCCATCTCTCCAGCCCCTCATATGGAATTTTTCATCTGTTAGGGAAACCAGATTAGAGGGCAACCACTGACAACCTTCAGCAGGAGACATCTCTCAGCTCAGCTGCTGCACAGGCAGAAGTCCTTTGGATTCTATTTTAAGAAAATTAGAAATTAGCATCTGCAGCAGAGCAGCCTCCAGAGACACATCTCTAGACTGGCCCAGCTCTCAGCTGATGCTAGTGGCACTGTATCCCATAAAGCATCTGTAGCAGCCTTAGAAACCTGACAACTAGTATTTCCACTCAACACTATCCATGCATTTCTAATGAACCCTGGGGCAGCTGCCAGCCACACTGAGCTGCCTACCTAGGCTAATCAAGTTGTCCCCCAAGATGACAATGATTGTTTCTGTTACAGCTTGCTTGGTAAGTTGCACAAGTTCCCAGTGGCATGCTAAAATACTGTTTTCCAAGAAACACTACTATCTGGGGATTGTCCAGAACATACATAATGCATGCTGGCCAAAATTTATGAATGAAACTTCTACTTATAACTACTTAGTATAAATATTCTTTCAAACACTCCATAACTATTTTAAGCATTCTAACATATACTCTGGCAGTTCCGAAACCTAGCTTTTAATTATTAAATATGAATAACTGAGTTTTCTGGTTTCTCTATGTAGCTTTGACTGTCCTGGAACTCACTCTGCTTCCCCAAGTGCTAGGATTAAAGGCATGCAACACCACTGCCCTGCCTCCAATTTATTCTTTTTATGTTTGTTTATTTTTGTTTTGTTTTGTTTTTAAAGAGTTTCTCTGTGTAGCCCCTGGCTGTCCTGGAATCCCTCTGTGGACCAGGCTGGCCTCAAACTCAGAAATCCCCAAGTGCTGGAATTAAAGGCATGTGCTACCCCCAAGGAGCGGGCCATGATGCACACCTTTGATCACAGCACTCTGGAGGCAGAGAAAGGCAGATCGTTTAAGTTCAAGGCCACCTGATCTACAGAGTGAGTTACAGGACATCCAGGACTACACAGTGAAACACTGTCTCAAAAAAACACAGACAAAAACTAAAACAAAACAAATTGGCCCAGACAGGGTAACAAATGCCTTTAATCCCAGCAGGTGGATCTCTGATTTTGAGGCTATAATAGTGACTTCCAGGGCAGCCAAGGCTCTAAAAAAGTTTTTTTTAATTAAAAAAAAAAGAGAGAGAGAATGAATCTGTTCTAGTTAATCTCAGAAGAGCCATAAACATCACAATACTCAAGGCTTAAGGAGGCCCTCAGTCATTGCTACTAACAAATTGTAACAAATGGCTAGTTTCACAAGCTGAAGCACTGTAGCAAACAGAGCAGGGACCAGTGCCTCCTAGGACTTCCCCAGACCTTAAGCATAATCTTCACTATCTTACACCTTTCCTAAAAGCTATTAAAGAAAAACATTATTTAAAAGCCTAAGGAGTACAGATACTAGATTTTCTAACATTCTCAATACAAACACAGTACAAAACAAACCAAAGCTTAGAAACTGGAACTGAGGAAATAATCTCCCAGGAAGTTTGCAACAATCCAGTTAGAGAACTACTTCCGGTCTTCTAACAAGGATCTGAGAACTGTCCCTGGGCTACCTAGTCTTCCCATCCCCCTCCTCATACCCTCCCACCTACTTCAATCTCAAGAGAGAACACTTGGGGAGAGGAGGGGGCATGACTCCACACATAGAACCTCTAACACAGCAAAGAAGGGATAATAACTTAGGTTTTACTTTCATTCAGATAACAGACATCTGGCACAACCCCAAGCCATCTATTTACTCACCCAAAGGAAAACAGGAGTGTTTATTTTAACACAATGTTTTTTGGTTGGTTTGGTTTTGTGGTTTGGGGGGGACAGGGTTTTATGAAGCCAAGGCTAGCTTCAAACTCACCATGTAGCTGAAGCTAGCCCTGAAGTTCTGATGCTCCTGCGGTTAGCTACCTCCCCTAGTTCTAGGACTGCAGGCATGCACCACTGCATCTAGCTATGGACACAATAATTTGAACAGAAGGAAAAAAAAAAAAAGGCAGCTTTTTTTTTCTGATAGAAATTAAAGCTGATTTTTTTTTTCCTATTGGCTTCACCGTGCAGTCTGGTTTTGCAGTTATGCAATGAACATTTTCTATGAATTGTAAGAAAATCATTTTAACAAAAGTATACAGTTAAAAAAGTAACAAAAAATAATTTTTGTTAAAACAATTTTAACAAAAGTATTAAAATATATGTATAAATAAATTCTTTCTAGCTATCTACAAGACTCCTATGTCAACATAAATGAGCAAGGGAATCCATCATCCACCTTTTTTTCCTTTGAAGGGTTACATACACCAACTGTCTGAAGACCACTACACTATGTGATCTCGAATAATGATGCTGTTGCTACAGCTGCTGTTTTTGGAGACAGGGTTCACTAAGATTCTGTTTCATCCAGTTAGCCCTCCCTGGTACTAGGAAAGAGCATCCATTCCTGCAGAAGGAAAATCCAAAGGTAACAGCAGAAAATACACAACAGCAAACATGGTGGCCCACACCATACCAGCACTCAAAAGGCTAAGAGAGGAGGATGACTTTGAGTTTGAGGCAAGTTTGGCCACATAGCTTGGCCAAACACAAGCTTGGATGCATAGCTAGATCCAATTAGTCAAAAACACCAAAACCAAAATCTACTGAGGTTTCCCTTCATAATTTCTCTGTCTTCAAAACAGGACACTATTTCTACTAAAACATAGCACAGAAAAATCTTAATATTGTTGCCACTGTAGTATTTATCCATAAACCAACAAATGTTTTGACGTATACATGTCCACACTAAGCTTTACCATCAACCTCTGACTTAAAGAGTTTCAAACTTTACCCCATTTTCTTTTCTTTTCTTTCTTTCTTTTCTTTCTTTCCTTCCTTCCTTCCTTTGAGTTTTGCTATGTAACCCTGGTTTGCCTGGTCCTTGGCTATGTATTATGTAGCCCAGGCTGCCTTGAACTCCCAGCAACCCTCTTGAACGTTGCAATCAGTTATGAACCACCACATTAGGCTTTCATTATTGTTATTTTGACATTGTTTAATTTCCAGTCAAGATTACCTGCTACTATTGAGAAGCTCCAATAAAACATGTATTTAAATGTACATTTTACCTGACCTACAAAATCCAGAGACAGAACTAAAGCTACAAAACACACAATACAGAAAATCAGCAACTTTATATTCCAAACCCCCAAATATGCATTCTGGTTATTAAATTCTAGGTTAGAAAAGAAATACCAATGGTAATAAAATGTCTTGCAAGCAGCTAAAATTTTTCAAGAGTCAGCTCCAAACAACTTCATGCTACTTCAACACCGGCACCCTTGATAAAAGGCAGAGCCAGCGCTACCTCAGTCATCAGAATGCAACAGTGCATGTGTGAAGTTGTTCCTAAGGAAGCTAAACCACATCAGAAAGCTGAGCCTTGACGAAATGAACACGTGATGTGAAATAATTCAGATTTTATTAAGGAGAGGGGACTGGAAGAAAGAAAGAATGCATTGTTAGTATTTAGTCCACAGGAATAATATCAGAGGATATCAAAATAGACATTGGGAGCCAACAAACATCCCAGACATCACAACCTTGAGCTGTTCATTGGGGCTGTCAAAATTAGGTGAGGTAAGGTATACACGAAATGCTCAGCAAAGTCGTCACTCAACAGTTCTTATTTATAAACTACACAACAAAGCACAGGTTGAAACCCCACCTACAACTAACCACAAATCTGTCCCGGGCACAGTTTGTATTTACGATGCAAAGAAATCATAAATAAATCCCACTTTCTAAACTGCCATCTTGAAGATCAAAAAGGCCTGCCAGGAACTTATAAACTGCTTTCCAAAACTGTATGAGAGTGTCACGACCACGTCCTCACAACCTGGTGAACTGGTTAGAGTTCTGTAGCTCCAAAGCCAATCAAATCAGGAATAGCTAAAGGGTCAAAGACGCCCAAGCCTGGAGCGATTTGCTCAACCAGCATCATCCCTGCCTCCTACCAGGGGACTGAAGCAAAAGGCAGGCGCGGCCGAAGCGGGGCAGGAAGCACCAGGGGAGACGTCGCCCTCCGGACGGCCTGCAGAAATCAGGATGCCACCACCTTGGGCAGGGGAATTGCGCCCTACACCCGGATCTCCGCGGTTTCACCTCCCCTGGCCCTAAGACCCCCGCCCCACTCCACCCCCACCCCCCAGCGCGCGTGCCCCTCCAAGCCCCGGCCAGGCCAGGCAACACAGGATACTGAACACGGTCCGCTCCCAGGGTTCCAGCATGTAGAGCGCCGTGACCAGCAGGTACTGGTAGTAGAACCAGGACATCTGCTTCCAGGCCCGCGCCAGCCCCATGCCCGCCATGCGCCTCCCGCGATGCAGCAGCGTCAGGCCGGCCGGCGGCCCGCTCACCTCCTAAAGCCCCAGGCCTCGGGGCCCGCCCGCCACCACCCTGCGCCCATTGGCCCTGCTGGCTCCGCGCGTCACCGTGTACGCCCAGCCCCGCGCGCACCCCGAGCGGCCACCGCCGGTCCCGCCTGACCGGCGCTTATTGGTCAGGAAGCCACCTCGGTGCTCGCGCCCCGCCCCGTGCCTCGCCCCCGGTGCGCTCTCCAGCCGGAGGAAACGGTCTGGGTTTAAGCGCCTGTTCTGCATCCCCACGCGCCCGCATGGCGGTTGCGAGACCGGTTTCGGTGTCCACTGGTGTCCAGTCGAGGGCATGCCCTTTCGAACCAGGTTCCTTCAGACCAGCCCAGAAGGGTTTCTTCCTTTAGGAACAAGTGTGTAGAATATCTCTCTTCTGCCTCTGGGCCAGGGGGTTACAAGGCTGGGTAAGAATGCAACCATGGAGTCAGGCATGCAAATAAAGTGTCCTTGGACTGAGAAAATGAAGGATCAAAGAGAACGTGGTTACCAAATGTCACCCAGCCAAGGAGGTATTGCAAACTGTAAAAGTGACAGGTACATCAGTTCTTCTCTTCACCCAGGCACATGCATGAAAACACACCTATCTAGGCCTTGTAACCGCCCCCCAAGTACTCCTTAACCTAAAGACAAGAGAACTGACCATAAACAGCTGCCCATTTTTGGTGGCTGCACTTAAGAAACAGCCAAGTAGATCAGGATCAAGGGAAGTGAACTTAAGAACTTAATGTAGTGGGTTCTTCAGACAGCTTGAGGTCAGTGTGGGAGCTGTCTCCTAGAGATGCACTCCTAAGATTTTTCTACCAGCAACAATACCAGTTGTATTCCACTCTTCTGGAAGTCCATGCACTGTCTGCATATGAAATGACATAATTAAATGATCTGCAATTTACATGTTTAAAAGTTTTGAGCCTGCTGCTTTAAGCTTTAAAACTTTGAAGTCTGACAACTATTAACTTAAAAATACCAAGTGTTCTTTATGAGCAAAGACCTTAAAAACAGTAATAGACTTAAATCTATCCATAAAATACTTAGTACTGCTAGAGAAGGCAGGCAGGTAGACTACAGTGAAGTGTGATTAAAGGATATCTGTGTTCTCTGTATTAGATTGGAAGGGTAAAGGTTTCTGGGAAATAGTTCTTGAGCTAACTGCTGGAGAAGTACTAATAGAAGAAACATGGGTGATAGATGTTTCACAGAAAAATAATACCTCTACATGAAAGTCTAGTGTTTGATTCCAGGACTAAGGAACTGTACTGGATGGTTTTGTATGTCCACTTGATACAAGCTAGAGTCATCAGAGAGGAAGGAGCCTCAGTTGAGGAAATGCTTCCATGAGATCCAGCTTTAAGGCATTTTCTCAATTAGTGATCAACCGGGGAGGGTCCAGCACATTGCCTGTGGTGTCGTCTCTGGGCTGGTGGTCCTAGGTTCTATAAGAAGATAGACTAAGCCAGTCATGGGACACAAAGTAGTAAGCAGCACCCCTCCATGGCCTCTGCATCAGCTCGTGCTTCCAGGATCTTGCCCTGTTGAGTTCCTGTCCTGACTTCCTTCAGTGGTGAACAGCAATGTGGAAGTGTAAACCAAGTAAACTCTCTCCTCCTCCCCAACTTGCTTTCTGCTCATGGTGTTTTGTTACAGCAGAAACCCTAAGACAGGACCCCAGTACTCCAGTTATTCAGCCAAAGCCATTACTCATTCTCAGACCTTTTGTTAGTTTACCTTTGGTTTTGGGTAGGAATTTATCTCATCTAATAGGTGAGGGAAGCCAAGGCAGAAAGTGAAGGCAGGAGACTGAAGCAGGAACCACAGAGGACCACTGCTTACTAACATGCTCTCCCTGGCTTGCTCAGCTTGCTTTCTTAAACAACCCAGTCTCACTTGCCTATGAATAGCACTGCCCATAGTAGTCTGGGGCCAATCACATATAATCAAGACACTTCGCCCACAGACATGCCCATGAACCAAATTCCAATGTTACAATTCATCAACTGAGGTTTCCTCTTCCCAAGTGACTAGTTTTTATGGCGATGACAATAAAAACTAACCAGTATACAGGGTCTCACTATGTAGCCCAAGCTGGCCTTAAACTCCCAGTAATTCACCTTTTTCAGACTACTGAGTGCTGGGGTTACAAGCATGTACCACCACACCTAGTCTGAACTCATCTTTCAGATCCATGATGGCAAGAAGTAAGCTCAGAAATTAAACTGGATCTGAACTGAAAATTTCTTCCTTGCTGACTAGCTTTCATTGTGCCCAAAGGTATAAGATGCTTAGGGAGAAAATTCATCAGTAGTCCCATCCAGTTGTAAAGCCTGTGAGCTACAAAACTAACCTACCAGGCTCACTGGTGCGATAAAGGCATGACTGTTATGGAAGCAATCAGCTGCTTTCCAATAGAATTTTAGGCCTGCTCCACAAGAGAGAATTGTGCTACTGTAAATCTGGTCAAAAGCCTATGGCTGGGGAAGTCATAGGCCCAAGGAGGGAACCTGCTATTGATGTTTGCTAAACGGGCTTCAAGTTAAACTGGCTTTAAATAACAACATTCATACCCAGTCTTGGTCAAAGAAGCTTTGGTTTGCAGTGGGTGACAGTTAAAGCAATGACTCATAATTGGTCAAAATGGTGACTGTTGAGTATCCAACCCTAAATGAAACATCTGTATCACCCCCTCCAAGACTCAGGAAGGTTGCGGATGAGGAGAAAGAATTAATGTCAGAGCCAGAGAATAAGAAGGGATCACAGTGTGAAACATTGTTTTTCTGGACATGAAAGGGAGACGTTTCATTCAAACCACCACAAGTAGGTAGCGCCTAATGAGACAAAATTCAATCATCTAAGACATGTCTTGGAGGAGGTTTGAGACCCTGGCAAACTCTGCTTCCTATTCTCCCTCAGACAAACAGCTTGCTACATTATTACAGATCCAACACATCAAGGCCAATCAACTTGTAGAATATTATAGATGTGTTATGTACCCACAGCTAAGCACTGAACCATACTCCTGGAATCCAGTTGCGGAGAGGGATGAGGGATAAGCAAAGGAGCCAAGACGGTGCTGGAGAGACCTGCAGAAACAGTTGACCTCACCTAGTGAGAGCATGGAGACCCTTATCATAAAGCTGGGGAAACGGCATTGGACTGAACCAAGCCCTCTGAATGTGAGTGCCAGCTAGGAGGCCAAGACAGTCTATGGGACCTCTAACAATGGAGCCAGTCTTTATCCCTAGAGAACAAATGGGCTTTGAGAGCCCATTCCCTATGGAGGGATACTATTGCAGCCCAGATACAGCAAGGAGGGCCTAGGCCCTACCCCAAATGTTATGACAGACTTTGAAGGTCCCCCATGGAGGGCCTCATTATCCCTAGGGAGGGGTTGGGGGATGGGTTGGGGGTTTGGTGGGGAACATGGGAGGATGGAATGGTAAGGGAATGGGGGCATGGATATGTAAATATGAGTGCCTCTAAATTTAAAAAAATTAAATTAAAAAAAAATGTGTTATGTAACTGGAGTTTCTTGTCCCTCCTGGTCCCACAGCCACTTTGCCCCAGATAAACAAATGGATGCCATATTAATTATGAAACTGTTGGCTGATGGCTAGGGCCTCTTATTGGCTAGCTCTGTCTTAATTATTAACCCATTTCTATAAATCTATATATTTCCACGTGGTCTTGGCTTACCAGAGAATGCCCGGACCTGTGACATTTGTTTATGCTGTGGAACATTTGTTAAACGATACAAAGATTTGTTGCATTCTTTTATGTTGCTGTGGAGCTATGTTACTTTGCCTGCCTAAAACACCTGATTGGTTTAATAAAGAGCTGAATGGCTAATAACTAGGCAGGAGAAAAGGTAGGCGGAGCTGGCAGGAAGAGAGAATAATAGGAGAAATATGGGAAGAGGTCAAGGTACAAGAAAAGGAGGAAAAGGGGCCAGCCACCCAGCTACACAGCAAGCCATGGATAAGAAGGAAAGGAAAGATATACAGAAATAGAGAAAGGTAAAAGACCAGAGGCAAAAGATAGATGGGATAATTTAAGAAAAGCTGGCTAGAAATAAGCCAAGCTAAGGCTGGGCATTCATAAGAAAGAATAAGCCTCCATGTATTTATTTGGGGGTTGGGTGGTGGGTTCCCAATGAGCCAAAAGAGCTGAAGAGTTAAAAAAAAATCAAACAGGCTGAAAACTCCAAAACTAAAGGAAAAATAAACCTTTCCTCCTTTCATATTGACTGTCTCTGGTGTTTTATCACAGAAATCAGAAAGCTAACACAGTTAATCTTCACCATAGATCTTTACAGTTGTGAAGAGTACTGTCAAATCTCTGAGCATTACTGATGCTACACAGCTCCCAATAGGAATTAGAGGGAAGCTATCTATTCTCAACAGGCACCTCCTATGCCTACTGCACACTAACCTCATCTTCTTTCTTTGTGCCTTAGCCCAGGCCTTCCTCTCCATTGCTCCAGTGAATCTTCCAAGGCACACACAACTTGCATTGCCTCCACAGGATAAGCACACTAATGGCTCTGATCTCTCCCTCAGGCACCTAGGATTATTACCACTGACTGCAACAAGAGCTATTTTCCCCTCCCTGTACTTACAAAAGACAACAACAACAACAACAACAACAACCACAACCACAACAACAAGAGAAACTATGCTGTCTTGTGAAGTACCATGTCTCCCTATTCTTGTTCTTATTGGATTCCTGTTCATCTACCAAGGATCAACCCCATTGCCAAAGGACACAGACCCCAGAAAAGCCCTCCCCTGGTGCTCCTCATGCCTGCACTAGCACTGTCTACCAAGGGAATTGTAGTTGCTATTAAATGAGCTCCTGGAGAACAAGCTGTGGACTGGTCCATTTATGCTTCTGGCAGTGCCAGAAACAAAGTACATTCTTGAACTGGAGCACACCTCAGCAGCTAAAGGTGCTTGTTACCAAGACTGATGATACCCTGAATTTGACCCCAGAGACCCACATACTGGAAAGAGAGAATTGACTCCTGAAAGATATCCTCTGTTCACATACACAAACACTCATAAATGTGACTTGAAAAAAAAATCAGAGGGGTAGTGGTGGCATACGCCTTTAATCCCAGCACTGGAGGCAGAGGCAGACAGAGTTTGGGTCTACAACCTGGTCTACAGAGCGAGTTCCAGGACAGCCAGGGCTACACAAAGAAACTCAGTCTCAAAAAAAAATTTTTTTTGAAGGGCTGGGCATAGTTGGGCACTGCCACTTTAATCCCAACACTTGGGCCAGCCTAGTCTACATATCAAGTTCAGGATAGCCAGAGCTACATAATAGACAGACCTTGTCTCAAACATGAAATAAATATAAAGGGATGATGTGCTCCAAGAACTGGGGATGGGTCATGTTTGTTTCTTGGTTTTTGTTTTTTATGTAGTACCGATGACCGAATTCAATACTCGGCAAGATCTGTGTCACTGAGCCACATCTCTCTAGTAAATTTTTAACTTGGTTACTTTGGGGTTTTTTGTTTTGTTTTGTTTTGATTATTGTCTGTTTACTTTAAGACATAGTATCATTAATTGTCAAGCTGGCCTTGAACTCACACTGTTGTCCAGACTGCCCGCCCCAGAACTTGAGATATTCCTCTTTCAGTCCCCCAAATAGCTTCAATCACCAGCCTCTGCCAACAGATCCAGCTTCCAAGAACATTTTAGCAAGAATATCATCAAAAAAAAAAAAAAAAAAAAAACAAAAAACAGACACACGTTGTCTTAGGATTTCTATTGCTGTGAAAAGACACTGAGTCCATGGCAACTCTTATGAAGGAAGTATTTAACTGGGGGTGGGGGGCTGGCTTACAGTTTCAGAAGTTCAGTCCATTATCATTGTGATAGGGAGCAGTGCAGGCAGACATGGTGCTGGAGTAGCTGGGATTCCTACGTCTTGCAAGCAACAGGAAGTCAAATGACACACTGGGTGGTATCCTGAGCATTGGAAACCTCAAAGCCTGCCCCTGGAGGAAGTGTGTAACAATGCCATACCCACACCAACAAAGCCACATCTCCTAATAGTGCCACTCTCTACAAAATTACAGGGACCAATTACATTCAAACCGGCACAAACATCAACCAGGTATGGCAGCGCACACCTGTCATCCAGCACTCAGGAGGCTGACACAGGAGGATCCCGTCAGCCCAGGGTTAGAGACCCTGAACACAAAAGGAGCACAGTTTCCCTAAACCATTGCTATTAAAAATAAAACTCATTATTATGACAGTACCTACCATGTTTTGCCCACAGTAAACAATGAAATTGAAGAAAATGAAAATAAATCTGGAGTGCATATTTTTAGACTTTTTATCTTTTTTATATTTATTTATTTATTTTGGTCTTTCAAGACAGGGTTTCTCTGTACCTTTGGAGGCTGTCCTGGCACTCGCTCTGTAGACCAGGCTGGCCTGGAACTCACAGAGATCCACCTGCCTCTGCCTCCCGAGTCCTGGAATTAAAGGTGTGCACCACCACCGCCCAGCTAGGTTTTTTGGGTTTTTTTTTTAATGTGTATGGGTTTTTTGCCTCTCTATGTCTGTGCACCATATGTATGACTAGTACCTGCAGAGGACAGAGTGGCCATTGGATCTCCTGGTACTAGAGTCACAGTTAGGAGCCACCATGTAGGTTCTGGGAACCGAACTGAGTACTCTGAAAGAACAAGTGCTCTCAACAGCTGAGCCAACTTTCCATATCTCCATAAAAATACATATTTTAGCCAGGCGTTGGTGGTACACGCCATCGCAGCACTCGGGAGGCAGAGGCAGAGGCAGAGGCAGAGGATCTCTGTGAGTTCGAGACCAGCCTGATCTACAAGAGCTAGTTCCAGGACAGCCTCCAAAGCCACAGAGAAACTCTGTCTCGAACAAACAAAACAAAAAAAAGTACATATTTTAATGTATTATATTATGCTTACACTGAATGTTACAAAGTTACAAATGTTCCATAGTTACATTTTATAAATAGAAAGATGGTGACTGTAGAGAAGGCTTAATGGCTAAGAGCACTTGTTTCTCTTGCAGAGGTCCCAGATTTGGTTCCCACACTATGAATTACAACTCCAGTTCCAAAAAACCAGACGTGCTCTTCTGACCTCCTCAGGCACAAGGCATGTGATGCCAGGACATATACATGCAGACAGAACACTTGTACACATAAAAATAAGTAAACAATCTTTTTTAAAATACAAAAGAAAACTAGAAAATTTTCAGCAAACTGATCCTCTGAATGAAAAGGAGTTATGTCTCAGCAATAGCCATGACTAATTAAGTCAGAAATTGTTTCTCATTATCATGTTCAAGTTCTAGCCTGGAATAGGGTAGAGATCAGAAGACATGAAAATCACATGAGTAGCAAGGAGTTGGGTTTTTTTTAAGTTCATAATTTTCTGATATTATTTCAAATACTTGATAGAATATTCATTCACCTATACTAAGCATCTTATCTTTCCTTCTTTACCTCCCCAATGGACTTCTCCTTTCTCATCTTTTGGGTCAGTGCTGGACACTCTGTGGAAGGGAAGACCATCTCTGACCTGAGAAGACTCAGCCTGGGAGATACTTTCCAGATAGCACTGTCCTGAAGAGGTGGCGTTTGGAGATCTTCAGATCACAGATGGAAAGCCCCCAGCCAGCCTGGATCTCCACACATTCCCCCACAAAGATCACTGTGTGACCTTAATTCACCAGCAGACTGCTCTTGACTTTCATGTTCATTACTTGCATGAGGCTTGCAAGTAAAGGAATATAAAAACCCAAAGTTCAACTTTTTTTAACTAAACACTTACTTTATTTAATGGCAACATATTTTTATGGTGATCTCATTCTTGGATTCCTTTATCCTGGTTTCAAAGATGAAGCTACAGGAATTCATCTTTGTGGAAATGTGGAAAGGAACACAGATCACCTAGGATGCTATCAACCCCTTGGTAATGTTAACATAACCACCTCTTCTGATTCAGGTTAAGTCCTCAAAAAAACACTTGAGGCCAGATGTGGTCACATGCACCTTTGATCGCAGCACTCTGGAGGCAGAGACTGGTGGATTTCTGTGAGTTTGAAACCAGCCCTGTCTACAGAGTGAGCTCTAGGACAGCCAGGGTTATATAATAAGACTGTCTCAAATTTTTTTTAATGCACTTGAATTTCTGATTCTTTTAGAAAGAGCTTCCACTGGGCATTGATTGGGCCAGCATTAGACACAGGAAGATTATGAGATGAGAAGGCCATTCTACTGTTGATGTGATTAGATTCTGCCATGCTGAGTCAAAAAAGGTGAACATGGTACCTCCATATCATAAAATGGGACAGCTTAGAGAGAGGCAGTCCTTTCGTGCTCTGTGGTAACTGAAGAAGGAAGCAGATCAGGGAAGGCTTCAGGCAAAATGAAGAGATTAAGGGTGAGCCGGTGTGGGGCATGAAATAAAACCCGTGATTCATTTGGCTGCAACCTGAAAGTACATGAGGAGAATGGGAAGGAAAGTCTGTCAAGTTCAAAACATGGAAGGGTTTGAAGATCAGGGAAGTTTAATGAGAACTGTGTGGGTTAAAACTAATCGAAGTATAAATCGTGAGCTTAGGAAATAAGAGATGGAGACAGAAAGGCCCCATCAGGAAGTTATTGAAATCATACAATGGATGGAATGGATATTCTAACTGTATAGCATCCACTGATAGTTTCCTCAGTTCAGTCATTCTGTTTATGTTCTCTATATAGATAATTCCAAAGCTGAAAATTTGTGAGGTGTATGAGGAACTGGAAACATTAAAACCATTGCATGGTTAAGAGTAAGCTAAGCATTGTGGTTCATACCTTGAATTCCAGGCAGAGGCAGGTGGCTCTCTGTGAGGTTAATGCCAGCCAGAGTTAGTGAGTTCAGTGCCAGCCAGAGCTAAGTTAGTGAGGCACTGCCTCGAGCCCCCAATTCCACAAAATAGTAATATTCCTAGAGCAAGATGAGACTAAGAATTATAATCAAAAGAAAAACTCATGTGTGATGTCTTATACCTGTAAATCCCAGCACTTGGAAGACAAGGGCAGGAGAAGAACCAAGAGTTCAAGACCAGCCTGGGCAACATTATGAGTTCTAGGCCAGTCAGAATATAGAATGAGACCTTGTCTCAAGAATAAAGAAGGAATAAAGAAGGAGAAAAAGAAAAGGAGAAGAGGAGGAAAAAGGAAAGAGTTTCAAGTAATGAATAAACAAGATCTCCTAAGAAAAACTAATATAAATATACTAGAACATAAAATTGGGGTCACCACAACATGAGGAACTGTATTCAAGGGTGGCAGCATCAGGAAGGCTGAGAATCCGGGTATTGCTGTAAATGCCTGTTACCCCAGCTTCAAGAAGGGAAGAGGCAGGAAGATAGCCAGCGCTCCCTGATCTCCAACCTGCCCAAGAAAACACAGCCCCGATGTGAGAGAGCCTAAAAGGGTAAACTGAGGGCGATGGAGACGACATCCTACTCCCGGTGGCCTCTGCACACCCACACTCACACAGGCAAATAAATTAGTTTAACATCCCCTTCCTCCCCAAATTAAATACACATCACTGTAAATTCTCAGAACAACACCAGGCAGTGATAGCACACACCTTTAATCCCAGCACCCAAGAGCAGAGGCAGGTGGATCTCTGTGAGCTTGAGGCCAGCCTTGTCTACAGAGCAAGTGCCAAGACAGCCAGGGCTACACAGAGAAACCCTGTCTCAAAAAAAAAAAACACAAATTAATAATAACAATAATAATAATAATTTTACGAAAAGGATAATAATCAAGTTGTTCTGACTTAGATGAGTGGTTTCCAGATGTATTCACAGGCTCTAGGATTTCACAGTTTCTTGGGGTAGGAATGTTAGTTTCTTTTGTTGTTTATTCTTTTCTTCTGTGATAAAAAAAAAACCTGATAAACAAAACTTAAGGGAATTAGTGCTTGTTTTCTGCTTTCAGTGTGAGCATATCACTGCAAGGAAGGCTTGTGGTGGGAACATTACACCATAGTCAGGAAGGAAAGAGACAAATGTTGGTGTGTGGCTCACTCCTCTATTCCTGATCTGGAATGCCAGCCATAAGAGAGCGCAAACTAAATCCAAAATGGGTCTTCCTTCCTCAGTTAAACCTTTCTAGAAATTCTTTCTTTCTTTTTAAGCCTACAGTACATAGTATTCTGGGGAGGTCTCCCATCCAAATACTAACCAGGCCTGATCCTGCTTAGCATCCTAGAACAGATGTGGTCAGGTACCTTCAGGATGGTATGACATAGACTAGAAACACTTTCCTAGACATACCCAGAGATGTGTTTCCATGGTGATTCTAAGTCCAGTCATGTTTACAATAAAGATGAACTATCTCAGCCCTACCTCTTGTCAACCTGACTCCAGTACATCACTTTTTATTGGGGCTGGGGAGACGGCTCTGAGCGTAAGAGCACTTGCCATGAAAGCAAGAAGCTCTGCTTTCAAAACCCCATCAACTACATTTATTTATTTATAGATTTATTTGTAGATTTATTCATTTTATGAGTGTTTTGCCTCCATGTGTGTATGTGTACCACATACATGCCTGCTACCCTGCAAAGTTCAGAAGAGGTCACTAGATCCCCTGGAACTGGAGTTACAGATGGTTATTGTATTAGAGTTCTCTGGAGAAGCAAACAGAACTGATATATGTGTGGGACTTATTAGCATATATGTGTGGGACTTATTAGCATGGCTTAATAGGTATAGGTTATTGTCTGACTGTTCCAATAATAGCTGCCTCCTGATGGAGAGTTCAAGAATCCAGTAGCTGTTCTGTCCACGAGGCTGAATATCTCAACGGGTCTTCCATATATGCTTGAATCCTGAAGAAGTGGGCTCTTATTAGAGTAAAGGAATGAACTTGCTAGTGAGAGTGAGGGCAAGCAGCCAAACCGCAAAAGCTTCCTTCTTCCGTGTCCTTTAGATAGGCTGCTACCAGAAAGTCCAGATTTAGTGTGGGTCTTCCCACTTCAAATAATTCAATGAAAGAAAATTCCCTCACAGGTGTACCCCGCTGTTTGGGTGTTACTTAATTCTAGTGTAGTCACGTTGACAACCAAGAATAGCCACCACAGTTATGAACCACTATATGGGTACTAGGAACTGACCCAGGTCCTCTTAACTAGAGTCATCTCTCTATCCTGCCCCTCCCCAAACCAGATTAAAACAAAGGCTACACATACATGCCTGTAACCCCAGCACCGGGGAGTGGAGACAGGTGTATACATGGAGGGCTCACTGGCCCAGCTCAAACTCTGTTTCCAGTACAGTAAAAAGACCCTTTCCCAGAGAGCAGAATTGTGGCTATTAGGCTTCAATGTGGGTCTTTTAACAATGGGGAAACGATTGGTTTAAGGATATTGTCCCGCGCGCTCTGTATTTCTCGCCAGCAAGAAATCATACGCAGGACACTCGGATCCTTCTGCAGACAAGCTTTAATGCATCTTACCAGAGTGGAGACTGAGCGGAGACACTGAACCAAGAAAACCATCCCTTATAAAGGCTGACCAGCCGCCTGGGACGTGTTACCCTATGAATGGCTTCAGCTCCTCAGGCCAAATGAGCCACGGGATAGGCAGAGATCAAAGGAATGGAGATTACCCAGCGCCTGAGAAGTAATTTACATCTTGGTGTAATGGATAATGCAGGAACCGGCTCCCTACAGGATATAAAACTGCAGTTGGACAAGAGGCATGGACTTTCTGAAGTCTTGAGGTCTACTGAGAGCAAGATAAATATGGTTGATAACAATATGCTATATTTTAAAAGTTGTGAGATAGTATACTTTAAGTGTTCTCAAAACAAAAATGATGAATATGTGTGATATAACATGTTAATTGGTTTAATTTAGCCATGCCATTGTGAATATACTGTATTATGTATCATAATTGTGCATGACTTTATTTATGAGCGAAATAAATGAATGGAAAAAAAAAGACCCTGTCTCAAAAAAATCAGATAGACTGTGGATCACTCCATTTAATCCCAGCAGAGACAAATGGGTTTCTGTGAGTTCAGGACAGCCTGGTCTACATAGTATGAACTAAACTCCTGAAAAGAAGCTGTCTGCAGAAACCAAGTGATTCAAATTTCAGTACTGTGGAGAGACTGGAATAGTGCAGGTCCACAGGCTACTTACCTTATCTTGAGCTAGTTCTAGCCTTGTGGTAAGCATTCCTTACCCATCTCTGTGCCAGAACTAACATCTTGTGACTAATGGAAATCTTTGGGATCTAGTAACTTAGCAGACCAATATCAACCCAAAAGCCTATAGATGCATCTTGGGCCTATAGAAAAGCTTCCCCCATCTCCTGTACCTGCCTCTCTGATGTACCCACCAATGTATTTTAAACTTGCCTTGATTTATGATGACTTTTTTTGTTCTGTAAAACTATAAAAACTTCTTGAAACGGCTTCCATTGGAACACGGAATCTGGGGTAACCTAAATCTGTGTTCCTTGGCCATGGTCACTCAAAATGGCTCTGAGATGAGAGCTGTGATTTTTGATTTGACAATAGTGAGTTACAGGCTCGCTAAGGCTTCATTGTGAGACCCTGCCTCAAATAATAATAAGCAATAGAGGAAGACTCCTGTCATCCTCTTCCATCCTCCATGTATGCACACAGATACACACACACACACCACACATAATAAATAAACTTTTAAAAATTAATTACACCATATCCAAATTTTCAGGACACAGGCAGAAAGAACTGCAGCTAGTTTCTTTACAAGACTGTGTAACAAACACCCTCTAACACAGTCCCTGATATAACACATCTTCCTCCCTGAAACTCGTGAGCTTCATGTGCCTCCACTATTCTTTTTTTTTCTTAGCATTATGTTTTTTGTTTATGTTTTTTTGAGACAGCATTTCTTTATGTATCCCTGGCTTCCTAGAACTTGCTCTGTAGATCAGGCTGCCTCTGCCTCCTGAGTGCTGGGATTAAAGGCCTGTGCCACCACCACCCAGCTCATTCTGGTTTTCTAAACTCCCACCAGAATGGCCCTTTAAGCTCTGCTTACAGTGTTCTAGGGCTTCTTTAAGCCCACAACTTCCAACTCTTTCCCCATGTCTCCTGCAAACTAGTTCTAAAGGCCTAAGAACCACATGGGTTTATCACAGAAAAGTCCTATTCTCTGTATTAGTTACTTTTCTTGTTGTAACAAAGTATCTGATAAAAAAACAATTTAAGGAAGGAAGGAAGGAAGGAAGGCTTGTTTTGGCTCATAGTCTGAGAACACAGCCCATAAGGGCAGGAAAGGTATGGTGGCTGATGTGTAAGAAGGTGGTGGCCATGCTGCATCTGCAATCAGACATCGAGAGGTGAGTGCCGGTGCTTAACTTGCTGTCTCCTTTTATTCGTCCACAAACCCCACCCTATGGGATGGTGCCCTACATTCAAGCTAGGTCCTCCTTCCTCATTTAAATCGTCCTGTAAGCATGCTCACAGACACAACAAGTGTCTCCATGGTGACTCTAAATTCATCCATGTTGACAATGAAGAGCAACTAGTACAATAGCTGAACCCAAAGAAATAGTAATAGGGAAACAGCAAGTAAGACGTGGAAGGAAATGCTTACCTGGCATGAGACACCATGATCACAAAGGTAGTTTTCCCAAGGTGAGTCTCATCTGTTCTATTGTGTCATGCTGAGTGCACTCTACCAACTGAGCTACATCCCAAACGTCCCCTCACCAATTTAAAATTTCTTAATGAAGGGTTGGGGAGATGGCTCAGAGGATAAGAGCACTTCCTGCTCTTCCAGAGGACCAAAGTTTGGTTTCCAGCACCTGTATGGGGCATTGCTCCTAACTATGACTCTAAAGAATCCAGGGCCTTCTTCTGGACTCATAAGTTACCTGCACACACATAGCATTAGCATTATATAGACAGACAGACAGACAGACAGACAGACAGACAGACACACACACACACACACACACACACACACACACACACACACACTAAATGTTGCTTATATGCATGGGTGTTTTGCCTGCATCTATGTATGTGTAACCACCTTCATGCCTGGTGTCTGTGAAAATTGGAAGAGGACACGGGATCCCCTGGAACTGGAGTTACAGATAGCTGTAATATAGTCCCAAAAGTAAATCTTTTTTTGTTTTGTTTTTTGTTTTTCGAGACAGGGCTTCTCTGTGTAGCTTTGGAGCCTATCCTGGAATTAGCTCTTGTAGACCAGGCTGGCCTCAAACTCACAGAGATACGCCTGCCTCTGCCTCCCAAGTGTTGGGACTAAAGGCGTTCGCCACTACTGCCCAGCCTCCAAAAGTTGGGGAGTAGGGAGATGGAAAGATGGCTAAGCAATTCAGAGGATGTACTGCTTTTCCAGAGGACCAAAGTTCAGACAGTTCACAACAGCCTGTAACTCCGGCTCCAGGGCCATTCAGTGCCTTTGGCTTCCCCAGGCACCTACATACACATGCACGCATGCACGCACCCACAGGAGAGAGAGAGAGAGAGAGAGAGAGAGAGAGAGAGAGAGAGAGAGAGAGAGAGAGACATGATTACAAATAATAAAATTAGACTGGGGGGGGTGGTGGTACACACCTTTGATCTCAACACTCTGGAAGCAAAGGCAACTAAATCTCTGTGAGTTCGACGCCAGCCTGGTCTACAGAGTGAATGTCTAGAATCCAAGCATACAGATAGCCCTATTAGGCTGGTGCAACTTCTCTTCCCCTTGAGGTAGTTCTGTGCCCTGTATGGACAAACATCTGTAAGTATACATCAAGGGTCTGTCTCTACTCCCACAACTGAACTGTGGCTTCTCAGCTTCCTCTGCCATTCTCAAGGCCTGTGATACAGCAAGCCCTCAGCTCTGCTTCTCAAATATTATTCCTAACTCATCTGCTTCAGACATTTGGTTCCCTATAGAGACTTTCATAAGTACTATGTCTCTGAAACTCCTTCACTATAAAATAATTATAAAACTCTACATGAGGCTGGGCGTTGGTGGCACACGCCTTTAATCCCAGCACTTGGGAGGCAGAGGCAGGCGGATCTCTGTGAGTTCGAGACCAGCCTGGTCTACAAGAGCTAGTTCCAGGACAGCCTCCAAAGCCACAGAGAAACCCTGTCTCGAAAAACAAAACAAACAAACAAAAAAAAAAACAAAAAACAAAAAACAAAACAAACAAAAAAACTGTACATGAGGTCTGTTTTTCAGACCTCTTACATATTAAGCTAAAATTAACCCCATTGGGGGCCTATTTCCAACCACTGAACTTAAAAATAAAAAAAAAAAAAAGTCATCTTTAAATGATCACACGAACTACCTGGTTTTCAGGTGATAGTACAAACTTAAGACTCCTCTCACAGTGATTAAATGCTAGCATATCACAGTCCTGTTAGACCCCCGGAAAACTCAGGTATCTGGGGTCCCAGGCCACGACTGCGGTCACCCCAATCACCAGGCGGATTCAAGAGCTTGCTGCAAACTGCATGAGGCTTTATTGTAATTTAACAAGCTAACCCCATGTTAGCTCGGGTCTTTCACCCACCCGCCATGGCGGATGGCTAGCAAAAGACAGCTCCTAGGGCCTCCCAAGAGATCTTATAGGACAGCGTAAGGGGAGTGTCTAGGGGTACGCAAGGCTCACGATTGGTGTGCCTCCAGGGTTGGAGGGCTTGCCCTGTGTTGATTGGCCAACTGGTTGTTATGGCCCATAGGCCCTCCCAGGGTGGTTCCTATGCTCTCTGCATCATTGCTGTGCGCTTGTCAGTAAAGCACACCCAGGGTCGTAAAGTATAGCGCCACCAGCTAACTTCTGATTGGTTCCTTGTCACGAGGCAGGCATTTGACTTTCTAGTGTCTAGGACAAGGTCAGACAAGCACGTGTTCGGCCGTTATGGCTGCCAAAAGGGAAGCTGGTCTCTTCAGTCCTTTTTGGGGTAACTTACTCCTTTACATAAGGTTTGCCAGTGTCATCACAACTCTCCATTCCCAGATAAGCTGGAAGGCTAGTGCTGGGACTTTGCCAGTCCCAGGTCTGTCCCAGGGACGGCTGCTTGTTGGTGTTCGTGGTTGTGTAATAGCTTCCCACTCTGAGTTACGGCTGGACTCTGTGGCCCATGGCATCGGCATCTGCATTATAACGTAATGGCACCACATGGCAGGACCAAGCAACTGCCATGATGGCAAAGGTTTCTTCTTCTTACAAAACCATGGATGCCATCATGGGGGGAGGGGACTCATCTAATCCTGCCTCCCAGAGGCCCCTCTCCAAAAGCCATTATCATATGGCTTTAAGAATTAAAATCCCAGGGGGGCTGGAGAGATGGCTCAGAGGTTAAGAGTACTAACTGCTCTTCCAGAGGTCCTGAGTTCCCAGCAACCACATGGTGGCTCACAACTATCCGTTATGAGATCTGGTGCCCTCTTCTGGTGTGCAGATATACATGGAAGCAGAATGTTGTATACATAATAAATAAATAAAATCTTTAAAAAAAAAAAGAATTAAATTCCCAACGTATTAATTCTGAGGAACACCCAAACCAGCATTGCAGCTGAGTGTAGAGCTCCAAATTTTCCATTACATAGGAGAGTGGACAGGGTAGGAGCAAGCATTGATTCCAGTTAAAGTAAAACTATAAGCATAAGGGATACTTAAAAACGTATTTACTTAATTTTAATTTTGAAGGGTTTTTGCCGCCTTTTTGAGATAGGGTTTTTCTATGTAGCCCTGGCTGACCTGGAACCTGCTACATAGAACAGACTAGCTTTGAACTCAGAGATGTGCCTGCTTCTGCCTCCTGAGTTTTGGAACCCAGCCCCCATGAGGTCTCTAAGAGTTGTTTTCCAGCATAACCACAGGTACCTCCTGTTTTCCTGACCTCACCCCACTGGGATCAATATCCTGTTGTGAACGCTCTGACCTGGGGTTTTTGTAAGTTTGTATATAAGGCTGCTCTCACAATAGAGGTGAGAGACATTCTCTCAGAAAAGGACCAGAGTCTTGTGGTTCATCCAAATCTCCAGGCTTTCGCCCAATACTCGGACTTAGTGGCCAAGAGCAGCCACACCTGAGTGCTATGATTAAAGCCACAAACCATCCATGCCCAGCCAATGCTTATTTTTTAATTGACACAGTAACTATATATATATATATATATATATATATATATATATATATATATATATAGTGGGGTAACCTCTTTGATTTTACATTTAGGAGCTGAGTTCCCATAGAACTATGGCTAGGTTGTAGCTCTGTAGTAAAGCACTTCCTGGCATGCACAGGGCTCTGGGTACAATTCTCAGTACAGGAAAAATCAAAACAAACAACAAAAACTTCCATGTCTGCATGACTGCTAAGAAACCTCAGCAAGTGAGTCAGTGATAGTCAAACATCAAGAATGAAAAGAAGTCACTCAAAAATTACTTACAAGGAAAAAAAAAGCATTCAAATTGGGATGTGGGTACATGTCACTGTTTCTTAAGTGTTTAGCTTTCTTAATTACAGTCTTTTACCTGTTCTTTCTGCTCCAAATCTCTGGTAAAGATTCCAAAGCCTACAGCAATGACCGCTTCTAGGAGTGTCTGAGTTCAGATTAGGAACTAAGAAAACAAACAAAACAAGCATAGCCAACATCTGCCATACAGAAACACATGGCATAGAAGAGTGTGTGTGTGTGTGTATGTGTGTGTGTGTGTTCCTTTGAAACATAAAACACTTAACAAGTGATATGTAATAGTTGGTGCATTTCTACATCTGGAGGCAGACAGCTTCTGGGAGCTGAGAGCAGCTCCTGGCTAATCAATCAGGAAAAAAGAAAATGGCAACTTCACTGCCTCCTGGTTGACAACCATAAGGGGGGGAAAGGCACTTCAGTCCTGTGGCTATAAGGATGCACACTCTGCCAACAGCCTGAGACACTGGGAATAGATACTTGCTTAGCCAAGTCTCCAAGAGGTCACATTACCTAACCAGATTCCTTATCGCCTTGTTGAATGCACTGCTTAAGTGTGGCCAGGTTCCTGACACAAAAAAATTATGACAATGAATGTGTGTTATTCTGTATGTCTGAGGCCACACTGTACAACAATAGGGCATGATACAATAAACCAAGCTGACGAAGGAACAATTAGCTTCAATGAGATCTATTTAAACCCCTTAAGCAAGTATTTTATGTTCCATTTAAAATGGATTTAGAGTAGACATGCTAGTGAACACCTATAATCACTGCAACATGGAGGTAGGAGCAGGGTAATCAGGAGCCCAAGGTGATCCTTAGCCACAAGGAAAGTTCCAGGGCAGCCTGGGTATAGGAGACCCTGTGGAGGGTAGGAGAGAGCTGAGGCAAAAGAAGGCTATAAGTGATCCTTCAAAGAATTATGGACAGCTGCCTAACATAAAGAGAAAAATATATATAGTGATAAAATATGAGAAGGCTATGCTGAAAAACACTGTCTTCTAAGATGCAATCAGTTACAGGTCAGTTATAGAAATCATCCTAATAAAAGAACAGAAAGGTATTCAAAGCTATGCATGTAAGAGGGGAGCACTGTAGCACAGTTCTGAGTCCAGCACAAATAGCCTCAGGAAATGTCTGATATCTCAAGATTCTTTTCTAAGTGAAAGGACATGAACAATAGGTCTTAGTAGTGTTTTATTTCATGTTGCTTTTAGTAAGCATTCAAAACAGGTTTCATTATGGCAACTCCATATGCATATCACTGAACTTTGCTCATACTTACTGCCCCAATTCTGTTACCCCACCAAATGGTCAACACGCCCCACTTTCCGGGTCCTCTGTGTGAGTGTGTGTGCACGTGCACGCATGCTTAAGTCAGTCAGAGGAAACTTTGAGAGTCAGCATGTCCTTCCACTGAGGACTCCAGGGCTCGAACGATGGCAGGTTGTCGGGCTTGCACGCCATATGCAGAGCCATCTTGCTAAGCCCTAACTCATTTCGTTATAAAGCACCAACCTCTAGTACTTTGTTACGGCAATAGAAAATGGATCAAACGCTAAGAAACAAACACTTACTCCAAAACAATTTAACTCTAGGAAGCTAATTTAATAAATAAGAAGTACCAAAGTCTCCAAAGATGCACCAAAAATGAAATGATCAGCCCCGTCATTACTCATGGGAAAATTACAAAGCAAAAAGAGTGAGGAGATAGAGGTGGATAACCATTTTCATAAAGATGAAATACTGCTTTAATCAGTGTCACTGAATGATAGAGAAAATAAGAGTCCATATTTGCTTTATACAGTGCTGGGAAGCCACTACCTGTTTGAGATAGGGTTCAAGAATGGCTTGCTAAAACATTGAAAAAATGAAAGACTTCATCCTTGTCGTAGACTGCCACTTCAGTTGAACACTCTGTGCACATGACAGGATGGTAGATTTCTTCCTCTTCTGTCTCCACAGGACCCTCAGCGTTAGACCTCATCTTCTTAGCACCCCGCTTTTTCTTCCTGTTTTCTGGATTCTTGTATCTTAGAACCTCCTCTCTGTTGACAGAACAATTCATCACAAACATTGCTCTGTACTGAGTCTTGTAGGATTCATGCCTAGAGGGAGAATGAAATGGAGAGTTAGGACTTAATAGTTGTCATTTTTAGATCAACTCTGAGAACCCCTAACATGAATATTCACCAAAATAAAGACAGGGGAGTGAAATGGAAATTTAAGGAAATTTGAAAGAATTATTTATTTACTTCTTTTTTTTTTGAGACAGAGCTGTGAAAGCTAACCTGAAAATCCTCCTGTCTCAACCTCTCAAGTAATGAGAATGCCGGCATGCACCGCCACTCCATGGAGACATATATTTCTTAAATGGAACGTAAGGCTGGGTGTAGTGGCACACACCTTAGATTCCAGCACTCAGGAGACAGAAGAAGGGGGATCTCTGTGAGTTCAAGGACAACCAGGGCTACATAGATACTCTGCTTCAAAAAAAAAAAAAAAAAAAGCCAAGGCTCTTAACCACTGAGCCATTTCTCCAGCTCCCTGCAGTGGCATATCTTAATTGGGCATGTTAATTAGGTGAACCAAAGGGGGCTTTTGATGGCTGGACTTTAATACTTTGATAGCTGGACCTCAGAAGTCAGTCTCAGGAGGAGGAGGAAGTAAGGGAATAGACCTTGGTGGCTAGCTTTAGGAATGTAACCTAACAGTTTTTTCGCCAGGCAGAGGGAATCCGGGAGAAGGTCAAGGCCTGCCAGAGGCACCTGCTTGAGTGGGCTAGTTAGTGTCCCTTCACCACCAACCTCTGCGACCTAACTAGAAAACAGCATTTTTTTTTTCCTATTGCTTTAAAAACAACTTTTAGGGACTGCAGAGATGGCTTGGCTGCTAAGAACATTGGCTGCTCTTCCAGAGGACCTGGATTTGATTCCACCATCACATAGCAGCTTGCATCCATCTGTAATTCCAGTCCCAAGGGTTTTGATACCCTCTTCTGGCCTGTGGGCACTGCACATATACAATGCACAGACATATGTGCAAGCAAAGCATCAGTAAACACACAATAAAAATAAAGGGGAAAAGCCAGGCGATTGTGGTACACACCTACACAGAGAAACTCTGTCTTGAAAGAACAAAATAAAATAAAATAAAAAATAAAGGAGGAGGGAAGCAACTTTGATCCCAGAAAAAAATAATTATTTCTATAACAATTTTTAAATTTGTTTTTAAACTTAGTGGGTTTGCTAAGCTCAAGCTTACCATCCTGGCTAAAAATTATCTGCTTCTAATTTATCTGAACCCCTGCCCTCACTCCTGTTTGTTTGTTTGGTTGGGTTTTTTTTGGGGGGGGGTTGTTTTGTTTATTTTTTCGAGACAGGGTTTCTCTGTGTAACAGCTCTGGCTGTCCTGGAACTCACTCTGTAGACCAGGCTGGCCTCGAACTCACTGAGATCCTCCTGCCTCTGACTCCTAAGTGCTGGAGTTAAGGGGTGTGCAGCACCGCCCAGCTCTCACTCCTGTTTTTAAGCAAAACACTACCACAGAGGTAACCTTTTAGCAAATCCACTTTGTTCTTTAAATTTTTGCAACTGTATCATATGCTATAGTTACTACTCTTCTAGATTTTGGTCAAATAAATGTCTACATAATCAACAAAAATAGTCTAATTCTGATTTAAGCAAAGGCCCACCGAACTGTTTTGGTTCTGGGGAAGGTTTGTTCTATCGTGGGGCACACTCACTCGGGTCCATGTTATATGTTTACCTTTGTCCCTTACCTTTGGCAATCAAGGCACAGTGTAGTCATGCAGGCCGGGCAATTCAAAACAGCATCACTGTTTGGAACAGGCTGTTGTTTCTGATGGGGTCTCTGCAATCCAAAAGCATGGTAACTAAAAATAAATTTGAAAAGGAAAAATACATTAATCAACTAAATCCTGGTTTCTAATGTCACAGTCCAGAAAAAGGAATCAGTACTCAGAGAAATTACTCATTATTATTATTTACATTTCTGATTGATTTATTTTATACGTACGAATGTCTTGTCTGCAGTATCCAGGTGCACACTTGGTGCCCTCGGAGGTTAGAAGGAGGTCTGGAACGTCCAGGAACTGGAGCTATGGATGGTGGTAAGGCACCATGTAAGTGCTAGAAACCAAACTCAGGTCCTCTGCAAGAGCAACAAGTGCTCTTAACCAATAAGCCATTTCTCCAACACCAGAAATGGATAATTCTAAGGATACAGTTTAGAAGATTCACCTAAAGCATCTTGGAGAGGCAGAAAGTAGGGGGAAAAAAGTGCTCAAAAAACAAAAAAACAATCAAACCAAATTTCAAGGTGGCAGAACCTAACTCACTCCTTAAGTCTGGACTACACACAGTAATTTTCTTTCAAAGTAGATAGTTTGGTGGTATGTGATGGTCCATGGCTGAAATCCTAGCACTCCAGAGACAGAAGCAGGGATCCAGAGTTCAAGGCCAGTATGAGCTAAAATGAGACATGTCTCATAAAAACCAAACCAAAAACCCATAATATCAGCATGATTGTGAGGAAAATCTCAGGTGGATTCTAAGAAGAAACTAACTCTTTCTTATACCTGGCTATGGCTCTTCAAGATATTTAAGATGCCAAAAACAAGGCAAGTGTAAGAAACTATTTTACGTTTGTAGTCACGAACTTAATCCCAATACTAGGGAGGTGGATTTCTGAGTTCAAGGCCAGCCTGGTCTAAAGAATGAGTGCCAGGATAGGCTCCAAAGCTACAGAGAGAAACCCTGTCTCGAAAAACCAAAAAAAAAAAAAAAAAAAAAAAAAAAAAAAATAGTGAGTGCCAGGACAGCCAGAGCTGTTACACAGAGAAATACCAAAAAACTTAAGTTGGTCAGGCAAAGTACCAACACTTGTAATCCTGGCACCAGGGAGACAACAGCAGAGAGACTACAAATTTAGCCTGGACTACACAGTGAGCACCAGACCAGCCTTAGAAAGGGGTCAGGAGGCACTCAGGGGACCCTTAGTCAGCCAAGTGCCTGCTGTGCAAAATCTGAGGACCTTAGCTAAGCCTAATCCTCACATAAAGAACAGACACAGAGACATGGGCCTGTGGCCACAGTGCTCTCGAGGGACAGCAGGACGGAGACAGGCAGATCCCTGGGGCTCACTGGCAGTCACCCAAGCAGAGCTTTAGGTTCAGTAGAGATTCTGGTTCAAAAACTAAAGGTAGAAGAGCTGGTAAGATGGCTTACCAGGTAAAGATACTTGCCACTAACCTGACAACCTGCATTTGATCTAGAGAACTTACATGACAGAAGAAGAGAACTGATTTTAGAAGTTGTCCTCCACAAGCACGCCTTGCCACATATGCAAAGCAATAATAAATTTTAAGATAAATAAATGTAAAGTAAAATAAATTCAGAAAGCTAAGGCAGGAAGAACAAAAGCTCCCAATGCCAACCTGAGCTACCCAGCAAATTCCAAGCCAAACTATGTTTCCTCTAAAAACAAAATAAAGGAAGCTTGAGTAAGTGAACACCAGGGGGCGCTGGAGGGAGCTGCACAGAAGTAAATAGAGACCAGGAAAAAGACACAGTGCAAACTGTATAGAGATCCCACAGCAACATCAACCCTCCAGACTTGGAAAACAGAGATAACCATCCCCATCCGGACTGAAGCACAGCCTCCTAGGCACTGAGAGTGTAGCTCAGCAGTATAGTACTTGCCTAGCATGTTCAACAGCATAAATTCAATCTCCAGGACCATACACACAGGCACACAAAAACTTAAAACTCAGATTTACCATGTGATCCTGCAATGTTCCTCTGAGGTTTATAACCAAAAAAAACATAAGTAGGGACTCAAACAAACATCTGTACATCAGTGTTGACAACACTATTCATGACAGTCAAAAGGTAGTTAGAATACAAACATCCCATTTGGATAAAAAAAAAAAAAAATCAAGATATATACTACATGCGATGGCACTGTTCAGCCATAAAAAGAAGTACTGTGTGGCAATGTAGATAAACCTCAAAAGCATTTTGCTCTTGGGCCTGCAAGGTGATACAAGCTTTTAATCTCAGGATTTGGGACTAACAAAACAAATAACAAAAAACACTTGGGAGGCAGAGATAGATGGATCTCTGTGTATTCAAGGCCAGCTTGGTCTACATAGTGAGTTCCAGGAGAGCCAAAAATAAAATTAACAATTTAGATGCTAAAACTCTAATCTCAGAATAATTTAAAATTATAAGCATGGTGGTACATACTCATAATCCCAGCATTTGGAAGGCTGAGACAGGAGTAGCCCTGGGGCTTCAAGGCCAGTCTGGGAGAGACCTTATCTCAAGAAATAAACAACAAAAACTTTAAAAAAGTTTTAACCTATCTATTAGGGAAAAGTTAGTTTGAAAAGACCAAACTACAAACCAACCAAACACTGAATAGTTAGTTTTGTAATCAGGCCTATTGGTACAGGCCCATAATCCCTGCTTCCGATGATGCTGAGGCAGGAGGATTCCAAGTTCCAGGCCCACTGGGCTACAGAGTGACTTCAAGGCCAGCCTGAACAACTTTTAAAAGCAAAAAAAAGGGGGGCGAGGGGCTGGAGAGATGGCTCAGAATAGAGGTTAAAAGCACTGGTTGCTCTTCCAGAGGTCTGAGTTCAATTCCCAACAACCACATGGTGGCTCACAACCATCTATAGTGGGATCTGATGCCCTCTTCTGGCGTAAAGGCATACATGAAGATAGAGCATACAGATCAGTGCTGCAACACTTGCCAGCATGCTAGAGCCTAGGTTTGAACCTAGTACCACAGAGGTAGGGGCAAGAGGCAAGGTATGTGCATGGTGGCACATGCCTATCATCCCAGAATTTAGGAGGTTGAGGCAGCATTGCTATAAATCAGCCAGGGCAACATACATAATGAGTACCAGGATAGCCAGGCCTACATAGCAAGACCCTGTCCCACAAGAACAATAGAAAGTTCTATTTCTTTTTTGAGACAAGGTTTCTCTGTGTAACAGCCCTGACTGGCCTGGAACTCACAGAGATCCACCTGCCTCTGCCTCCTAAGTGCTGGGACTAAAGGCGTGTGCCACCATCACCCAGCTAAAAAGTTCTATTTCTTAAATGAAGTGACTGACTATGACAGTTTAGATCCATCAATAACTCAACAATTAACTGTGGTGACACAAACCTGAAATTCCAGAGAGCATTTGGAAGGTAGAAGCAGGACCAGCCCCAACCACATACTAAGTTTTTAAAGCCAGCCTAGGCTACATGAAGATCTGTTTTATTTTAATGTTTTATGTTTTGTTTTGTTTTGTTTTGGGGGGGGGGGTGTTAAGACATGGTTTCTCTGTGGCTTTGGAGGCTGTCCTGGAACTAGCTTTTTCAGACCAGGCTGGTCTCAAACTCACAGAGATCTACCTGCCTCTGCCTCCCGAGTGCTGGGATTAAAGGTGTGCGCCACCAACATCCGTCGAGGATCTGTTTTAAAATAAATAAAAATTTAGCCAGGTAGTGATTGCATAGACCTTTAATCCCAGACAGAAGCAGGTGGATCTGAGTTCAAAGCCAGCATGGTCTACAGAACAAGTTCCAGGATAATTAGGGCTACACAGAGAAACCCTGCCTCAAAAAAAAAAAAGTAAATAAATAAACAAATATTCAATTGTCTGACTAAAACTGCTGGTTATTTTCAAATAAACTATTCAAGTTTTTCTCCTCAAATTGTTTTTGATGTGTTTGTGTAAAAACAAATACACATACTATAAAATATAAAAGCAGGGAAAAATCATTCTTCCTGTAAAGATTACATATATAGATTTAAATTCTTACCCTCTTCTCTGTGCATCAACCCAGGCTTGGTCTCTGTTATCTTTCTCAGGATCATATAGCAACTCATCGTTTGTTGGAATCCTGCGTTGTTTCTTCTTCTTTTTCTTGGTCACTTGTGCTAATTTTTAAAAGGTTACCAATATGGATCAGAATCATGTCTAAAGTTTACAATTCTTTAATATAAAATGACTCTCCTGTTTCCCATACTATGTATTTATTCTATTTATATTATCTTTTAAAAAGATACCCAAAGCCTTTCTTTAGCCAGCAATCCCAACACTTAGGAGGTTGAGGCAGGAGGAGAACTGCCATGCCTGGACTACACAGTTAGTCCCAGGCCACTCTGGCAACAAAAATAAAATCCTACCCCAAAAACAAATTCATAAAATAGTTATTCTTCAAATAAGAGTTTTTGTTCAATTAAGACACCAAATTACAGAGAAAAGAGGCCAAAGGGCTAAATTCAAATAATGAAAATTCAGTCTCAAAATACCCATTTAAACTAACTGGCATGGTGACAACTCTGTAACCCCAGTGGATCAGTAGGATCAAGAGTTTAAGGTCATCCTTGGCTAGATAGCAAGTTTGAGACCAGTCTCCCCTGTATGAGGCAGGGTTTCTCTGCGTAGCCCTGACTATATTTTCATTGTTACAAAATGAACATAATTAAAGCATAATGACTAACCACAGAAATAATATGTAATTCTATATTGTGGACTATTTACTTCTAATTACAAATAAATTTTGTCTTGAAACATGGTGTAGCATGGGTAACAGCCTTAATAAAAAAAAAAAAAAAAACTATATTTTTCAACAGTATTCGTAAAAAGCCAACCTTAGTGCAAAGGTTGAGACTACTTCTTTCTCACCAGATCAGAAATTCTCGGGCCAGTCTTTGCAAGTGCACTGTCTACATCTGTATTTAGACTTTATAACCAACAAGCTGGAAAACCCTGTTTCACAAAGATATGTTGTTGGAAATGGAAGAAAGCACAACAAAGCCTCAGAGAGCACAGGATCTGACTGCAAACACTTGACCCAGAATTATGCAACTGGCAGTGTAGAGAGATCCTCATTGCACAGCTGTCAGTGACTTCAGTGAGGAATTCCTCTTGTGCCGTTTCTCGGGAACATCTTCACTTTGACTGTGAATGGGCTTCTGGCAGGGGCAAATGGGGTGTCAGGTAGATTTGGAAAGTATGATGAAATTTCATGTGCAAGTGTTCTTTCACATAAATATAATATCCTTTTGTCTGGTTCAATGTCATGTTCCTCAAAGAAAGAAGATTAGGTAGACAACATGTGAATTCTATTATCATCTTTTTTTTTTTCCCTTTTTAATCAAAGCTGAAGTTTCATTTGGAATGATCAGGTCTTTTCAGACAAATCCAGGCATGCTGCATTTGGTCCTTGCAGTGATAAATTTAACTCATTCAAGATGACAAAGATGTCCACCAAGTAAGCTGTTTTCTGCAGCTCACATTCATTGCTGAAAAGTGCTTCCAACTGCTTTCTGAGGGGGCTGGAGAAATGGCTCAGAAGTTAAGAACAATTGCTGCTCTTCCAGAGGTCCTGAGTTCAATTCCCAGAACCCACATGGTGGCTCACAGCCATCTATCATGGGATCTGATGACCTTTTCTGGTGTGTATGAAGACAGAGCATTCATACAAAAAATACATAAGTAAATAAATCTAAAATCTTTGAGTTCATCACAAAGCTCAAACACATGTTTGAACCCTTTCCCTCTGGACAACCATTGCACTTCAGTGTGAAACAGCGGAGCTTTGTTCAACGCATCCAACTCACTGCACAGCTACAAAACAGTCAACTGTCTAAAATGCTCACTTTGACAAAACTGACACCTTTCATTACTTCTTATAACTCTTGTGGCAGCATCTTCACTGCTAATGAATCATTCACTGCTAATGAATCTTTTGCCAATGAATCATTCAGAGAGTTCCGATGACTTCTGGTGACTTACTGAGTACCAAACATTGAAATCCTAGCAAGCTGGTGCAAACACCACAAACCCTCTCCCAAGAGCTTGTGTGCTCTTTCAGAAATGAACCAACTGTGTCAAATACATCACGTGCAGTAGCTGTTGTTTCAAGATGTTTGCAAAAAAGAAACTCATCTTTAATATCGCCATTATTAGCACACCTCATGTAAACTAGTAACTGAACAGTTTGCAACGTCTGTAGATTCATCAAGCTGGATAATAAATAAATGTTGGAAGTGCAGCAGATTCAATTTCCTGGATTACCTGATCAAGAATATCAGCAGACATGCCATCTACTCTTCTGCAGACAGTGTCTTTAGATAAGGAAACTGCATTAATTATGAAACAAATTCACTTCTGATCTCATATCTTGAGCACCATCTTTGACCACTGGCAACAGTAAATCCTGAGCAATGGTGTGAGTTTTCATAGCTATGGCAATTCTGAGTGCCACCAAATATGAAGCTTCAGTGGCTGCTGTATTTTGTTTGTGGTACTTGCCACCAGTGTCAAGTCTGGTTTTCTTTCTTTTGTGTGTGGGGGGGGGCTGGGGGGGGGCGGGGGGTTCAAGACAGGGTTTCTCTGTGTAGCCCTGGATGTCCTAGAACTCACTCTGTAGACCAGGCTGGCCTTGAACTCACAGAGATCCACCTGCCTCTGCCTCCCAAGTGCTGGGATTAAAGGCGTGCATAACTACCACCTGTCAAGTCTGGCTTTTCTGAGTCCATGAGCTTTGCTTCTAAATTAGTTGGTATTCTTGCCAGCAGAGCTCAGATGCTTGCTATCAAAATGGTATTTTAGTTTGTTCAGCTTCATAGATTTTGCTAACAGAACTTCACAACAAATAAAATATCATGACTTCTCAATTCCTGCTGTAATTGTTGAGGTAAACCATACTGTAAAAAAAATACTATATTTTCTTAATATTTTCCTATATATAATCCATTGGTTTTTCGAGACAGGTTTTCTCTGTGTAGTTTTGGAGCCTATCCTGGCAGTGCTCTGGAGACCAGGCTGGCCTCGAACTCACAGAGATCCGCCTGCCTCTGCCTCCTGAGTGCTGGGATTAAAAGCATGGGCCACCAATGCCAGCCATAGGATGGTTTTCTAATGAAAATAATATACAATAATAGCTTTTATAAGACAAAAGATGATACATTGCATATTTCAGTCAACACAGTTTATTAAAATGTTCTATGACTGGTCAGGCATGGTGGAGCACGTCTTTTATCCCAGCACTGGGGAGGCAGAGGCAGGTGGATCTCTGTGAGGTCAAGCCCAGCCCAGTCTACAGCGTGAGTTTTAGGACACACAGAGCTGGTATGCAGAGAAGCCCTGCCCCGAAAAGCCCTGTCTTGGTTTTTTATAACCCTGTAACTATCACAAGGGAGCAATATTCACATCAACCACAGCTGAACATAAAAAGACAGATCAGCATCTAGATTAAGTTTCCATGGTACACCAGCTTTTATTTTATTTTATTTTTTTGCAGTAGTTGATGATTTTACATTTACCCATTAATTATAATTTATAAAGTGTAGTTTTACCTCCAGTATTGCTGCTTTCAAAACATTAGCTGCTCTCTACACATGTGTGACTGGTCTGCATAAGGACATTACTGCACCCAACCTGTCACATACACCTGTATTTGTTTGGGGTACATGTGAAGGAGTTGGAGTGATGATGTCATCACACCTGTATCTACATGTAGGTGGACCACCTGGAGGCCGAGAGAGGCACAGTGTCTCAGTTCCTGAGAACACGGGATATGTGTGTTTTCTGATGGTCTTAGGCAACCCCTGTGAAAGAGTGGTACCCCACATGTTGAGAACTGCTATTGTAAACGCACACATCTGCACGCCCTGCCTTTCTTATTAACCAATTCTGCACCCCCATCAACAGCATACACTTTCTTTCTTTTTTTCTTTTAAGGACAGGGTCTTGAGCCAGGCGTTGATGGCACACACCTTTAATTCCAGCACTCAGGAGGCTAGAGGCAGGTGGATCTCTGTGAGTTCGAGACCAGCCTGGTCTACAAGAGCTAGTTCCAGGACAGCCTCCAAAGCCACAGAGAAACCCTGTCTCGGAAAAAAAAAAAAAAAAAAAAAAGAAAAAAAAAAAAAGACAGGGTCTTACTGTATAGCTCTGGTCTGCCTCTGCCTCCCTGAGTGCTGGGACTAAAGGTGTAGCCACCACACTTGCACACTTGGCTTAGTCTATAGTTTCTTTCTTTCTTTTTTCTTTCTTTTTTTGTTTTTTGTTTGTTTGTTTGTTTTTGTTTCTCTGTGTAGTCTTGGAGCCTGGCCTGGAACTCACTTTGTAGACCAGGCTGGCCTTGAACTCACAGAGATCCACCTGCCTCTGCCTCCCCAGTGCTGGGATAAAAGATGTGTGCCACCACCACCCAACAGTCTATAGTTTCTTAAAAATAACTTAAGAGAAGAGCTGGAGAGACGGCTCAGCAGTTAAGAGCACTGGCTGCTCTTCCAGAGGACCCAGGTTAGATTTCCAGCACCTACATGGTGTGGCTCACTGAAGATGGAGGTTTCTGCCCTGCTGGTCCCACAGCTCACAAACATCTATAACTCCAGTTCCAGAGAATTCAACACCCTCTCCAGGACTCCAAAGGCACCAGGAATGAACATGGTGCACAGACAATACATGCAGGCCAAACACCCATTAACATAAAATTTAAAAAAATTCAGATGGAAAATCTAATATTAAATAACTGTCAAGGCAGATAATATTCATAAAATACACCTGCTAAACAAAAAGGTACTCACCTGCTTTGTCTTCATCCTCAGAATCGGAATCAAAATAAATGTCATCATAGTACTTTGCTGTAACTCCTCCAACATTCCCAACTGCCGAAGACCCTCCTAAACCACAAGTGACATTTAGAAACTAAACCACATATGGTCCTCGAGGAAACAAAGAGCCTGTATATATACTTCTATTACACAAACAATATTAATTTATTCACAATCTCATTTGTATAGTAAAATATTCTTATGCCAGTGACTTACTTGGTATCTGTGCCCTATGTACCCATAGGGAATCACTCCTGGACAAGTTTTCCAAATTAGGAGAAAATTGTTCTTTCTCCCTTCCCACAAATCTAATTAAAACTTAAATGCAGATTTCCTGGTTCTCAGCATATATACTTCTACTTTTTCATGCATAATACAAATACTCCATGGAGAACAGGGAAGGGATGTCTTGTTTCAAGGGATGTTAAGACAGGGATATGGACCAAGAACAGACTTCCTCTCTCCAGCTTGTCTTCACATGCCTGTGTCCCTGATTCTTCCTCTGCGTCAATTATATCTTTCAGTTCCTCAAGTTATAAACACACCAACGTGAAAACCAGTTCCGAGCAGTCCTACTTCCACAAACCAATTTCTGGGTCAAGTAACTTTTACATAAAAATCTAAAAATGAAATATGCTTATTAGTCACTACAAACGGACAGGAATCTGTAGTGACATACCATTAAACCTTACAATTTTTCGTATGCCTTGTTTTTCTTTAGGTTTTTTTGAGACGGGGCTTCTCTGTGTAGCCCTCGCTGTTCTAGAACTCACTCTGTAGACAGGCTGGCCTCAAACTCTAAGATCCGCCTCTCTCTGCCCCCAAATGCTGGGGGTAAAGGTGTGGGCCACTATGCCCACATGTGTTAAAAACTACAAAAGGAAATAATACATGTATTTGTTATTAAATAATATCTTTCCAATAACACATGACACGTGTTAGTCAGTGGAAAACTCGGGCAGATTGTCAAGTACATTCATTTCTTCATTTAGTAAGGATTGTATTAATCAGGCCTGTTCACACTCAAGAATCGAGGCAAAAGGATCACATAGGCTACAGTGAGTTCAAGGCCAGACTGAATAACTAACCAGACCCTGTCTCAAATTTTAAGGGAGGTGGGGCTAGAAGTCGGTGGTAGAACATTTACCTAACAAACACAAGACCCAGGTTTACCTCCCATCACTACCCGTCATTCACACACACACACACACACACACACACACACACACACATATATACACTCATTCACTCCCTTACAGGGTGTCTTGTGAGAACTGAGCCCACAGTTTACCTGTCCCCATGGAGGACAGCTTATCCTCCATTGTCTTTATGGTAGAGTTCAATTCAGCTTCCATTTCTTTTTCAAATTCATCTTCACTAGATGATTCACTTTCTCCAGTAAGACATTCCCGGATGAGTTTTCGTTTTTGGTCAGGAGTTCCATGTAACAGCACATCCACTTCATCTTCAGAACTAACATAACAGACAGGGAATATGAATACTAAAGTATTTTTCTTTGTTTTTAATTTATTTATTACAGGAGTATGTACAGGAGTGCTCTATCTCCATGTATGCCTTTAGGCTAGAAGAGGGCATCAGATCCCACTACAAATGGGAATTGAACTCAGGACCTCTCTGGAAGAGTGGCTAGTGCTCTTAACCACTGAGCCATCTCTCTAGCCCTGAATATTAAAATCACGGCTAGGCTGTGGCTCAGTGGTACAATACTCACATAAAATGTGCAAGGTCCTAGGTTAAAAATATAGCATCACAAAACAAAATAAAATCACTTAAAACTTCTATCATTTTAATAGCAAATGTAAATTTGACAAATTTACATCTGATATACCTATCACATTACATGCAGCAATAATCATTAATAAACAATAGATCAGCTAATCCTTCCGATTTTCAGGGGGCGGGTTTCTGGGTTTTTTATTTGTTTGGTTGGTTACTTTTTGTTTGCTTGTTTGTTTTGGTTTTGTGAGACAGGATTTCTCTGTGTAGTCCGACAACTCACTCTGCAGAACCAAGCTGGCCTTGAACCCAGAGATCCACCTGCCTCTGCCTCCTGAGTGCTTGGATTAAAGGTGTGTCCCACCACTGTCTGGCTTCTTTCTTTCTTTCGTTTGTGTGTGGGGGTGGGGGTGTTCTGTTTGTATGTGTATCTGTGCATCAATTGTGTTGCCTGGTGCCCATAGAGGCCAGAAAAGAGCACTGGATCCCGTAGAACTGAAGCTACAGTTAGATGGTTGTGAGCAGCTCTGTAGGTGCTGGGAATTGAACCCGGGTCCTCTGGAAGAACAGCCAGTGCTCTTAACCCCTGAGCCATCTTTTCTGTCCCTCTTTCTGACTTCTTGTATTATCACATTGATTTTCAATATTTGTACCAATTCATAATTCTATCAACTGAAAAAAACTTACTTCACAAAACTGAGAGTTTTATTTAGGATATATATATATATATATATATATATAGAGAGAGAGAGAGAGAGAGAGAGAGAGATACAATTAATATACAGTTAATATATCAACATATAGCAGTTAAATAGATGGTTTAGCTTGTAACAGACTTACTGTGTGCATGTTCATATCTAGCTCCCCTCCCAGCACCCACATGCCCTTTCTACAATGGTTCTCAATTTCCTCGTGAGTCACATATCAGATACCCTGAATACAGATATTTATAGTATGATTCATAACAGTAGCAAGATTATTTATAAAGTAGAAATATAGCAAGAAAAATTAGTAGAATCATTGTATCTAAGGTAAACATTAGAATGAAACAGTTGTTTTTCACTGTATTAAAGATAAACTTCATAATAGCTGCTTTCTAGAAGTACTGAGACCTTGAAGAAATCACTGTAAAAAACAGTGATTGTTTGCTGTTATCTATAGAGTTGTTTTTCTGAAAGAGCTTTACAGTCTTTGCATGACTTTGGTCACAAGACTGTCCTGGCACACCTGGATAATTTGGATTACTGGGTACTGCAATACCCAATAATACAGTGAACAATAAGGACTAAAGTGGCACATGTGTGATGCTTTTCTTCAGAAGGACATGGACATATGACTATATTAGGGACTTTGGTATAAGGAACTTGTTTTAACAAAAAAAAAACAAAAAACAAAAAAAACAAACAAAAAAAAACACCTTTTGTGTAACAATCAAATACAACTTTGCACAAATGTTTGGAGTTCAGTTCACAGAAACTGTTCCTCCCAGCTGCCAGAAAACCTAAAATTCATCTAGGAGTGATCCTCTTCCTTTAACCAACCCACGAAACACCGAACACCTGCCAAGCAATGAAGTAATTTTATGGTTGAGGTCAGCACAGCATGAACTGTATTAAGGGGCCCCAGCATCAGGAAGGTTGAGAACCACTACTCTAGAATCTAGGTTAATAAAGGAGTAAACAAGCCAGTCAGGGGGGTGCACTTTAACCCTAGCACTTGGAAGCAGAGAGGCAAGTGGGTCTCTTGAGTTCAAAATGAACTTGGTCTATAGAGCAAGTTCCAGGCCAAGCAGAGCTACACATTGAGGCCCTGTCTCAAAACTAAAATTAAAAAACCGAAACAGATAGATTTAAAAAATTCCCTGGGTTTAATATCCGGCAAGGTTTTTAAAAACGGGGAAAAAAAACATGTTTTACATATAAGTAAAAGCATTCCAAGTTCCCTCAGGTAGGATAAATACTCCCTTTCCAAAAGTACCACAGACCAAGACAAGAATTGTGTATTTTGTATCTCTTATCATAAGCCAAAAGAAATTCCCCGTTCACTGCTCCGTTATTTCTATTTGACAGTCTTCCAGATGAGTACTGAGGCCTGTGGACCTCACGAGTCCCACACTTGTATTTCCATTTACAGATGCGAAGCTGAGGAGAACTGACTTGCCTTCAGTCACAGTGCTAGCAAACGCTAAGGAGCAGGGTTCCAGCTGAGATTTACGCTTGGGGGCCCCCCGGGATTCTGGAACATCCCTCTTCCCGCACTGCTGTCCATCCCGGTTCCCCAGAGACTGAGCAGCCCCACCAGGCACCCTGAGGCTCCTACAAGTGAAGCGGGAACAGTGTACCCAGGCTCGGCGAGCACGACGGCCTCGGGCCAGGGCCGGGCGGACACCGCGGGGCAGCGGCCCACCTGCTCAGAGCCGGCTCCTCGTCGCTCGGCTCTTCCACGGCGTAGGGATCGTAATCATCCTGCAGCCGGTTCATGGCGGCCTAGGGAGGCCTACGCGGTCCCCTGCAGGTCCGGGTGTCTGTGTACTCCGCGGGTACCTCCCCTAAAGCGTCCCGACTCTCCACTTCCGCTGGTCATGCGAGCCCTTCCTGTGCGCGCCTGCGCAGGGCGTCCCAGGGCACGGGCACCGGAGGAGGGTCGGGGATCAGCTTGGCTCTGCGTTTTCTTTGCCGCTGAAAACAGCAGTTGCCTTTTTATGGATTTTTGTTGTTGCTGTCGCTTTATTTAGCCTCTGAGATGGTCTCACTGGCCCAGTCTGACCTAGAACTCGCTACACAGCCCAGGCTGACTTTGCTCCGCCTGCCTTGACCTGCGGAGCCCTGAGATTACAATTGTGCGCCACCGTGCACTCTGATTTCTTTCTTCCAAGTTGTTATCTTGGCCTTTCTCCCCAGGTTTTTATTAGGCTTAGTGGTTTGTATGCAAATAAGTGATATGTGGTAGACCTACCTAGAAAAATACTATGCAAAAGTAAAAAGATTTTCTATCGGCAGTTAAACATTACAGGGGTGAATCTCCTAGAACTGAACTGTGAGGATGAGTTCCTTCCGCTGGCGGAAACGATGAGCTAGAGCTGCTTTTTTGCCCAGAGCCTGAGCCTCAAAGACAGGTTTTCACCGCCCCTTTTGTTTCCAGACTTGACCCTCAATCAATAACAAGCCTCGCCCCGCCACCCTTAGTAGGCGGGGCCTTAGCACGCATTCCTGCAACGTCACAACAAAGGCGTGGTGTATGTAAATGACATGCACGCAGAGGATGCAGGTTCCCCGCAAGAAGGCTTCCCATACTGTTAATGGATAATATTCACTTATGTACAGGGTGGTTTTAGGGTTCACTATTAGACCAAGGGAATGTGAGGGAGAGGAGGATCAGTAAAAAACAGACCGTAAGTAGAGAGTAAGTCTATAATGAGGGAGAGCGCGCGCGGGGCGGCTGCAACTCATACTTACCTGGCAGGGGAGATACCATGATCACGAAGGTGGTTTTCCCAGGGCGAGGCTTATCCATTGCACTCCGGATGTGCTGACCCCTGCGATTTCCCCAAATGCGGGAAACTCGACTGCATAATTTGTGGTAGTGGGGGACTGCGTTCGCGCTCTCCCCTGGTTTTACTGTACAACGTTAGACTTTTGAGTTGTGTAAGGGAAAAAACTTAAGCTAGAAGAGTGTGCTTGTCTAGTTACTGCTGTTTTTTTTTCTTGATATTTCTTTTTACTGCTAGATGGTATTATAGAGCTGGAAACTCTAAAATCTTTTATTAAACTGCTCTTTAGTTTGGAGTTTATTTGTTGTAACCCCAGTGAATTTCATTAGGCCTGTCGGTACCTGTAGGCCTGTAGGCTGGTGTAAAAAGGTTATGCTGTCAAGTTGCCTTATACTTGTACTTATTTATATCTGGTTTGTGGTTTTTCTCAACTGGCCAGAGAAGCGGTTTTATGCAGCACGAACGTTGATTGACGTAGAGGTCGCTGCTGGGATCCACAACCAGTCAAAACGCTGATAATAAATGAGTTCAGATGAATGGTCTACACCAACCGCACAACTCATAAGAATTTAAGAACTGGCAGCATGTGAATGGGAGTAGAGCTGTGAAATGCTGTCTACTGGAGGTGATGCAGCGGTCGCACACGTCACCTCACAGAAGCTGTATTTACATGTACGTACAAAACCTGCGCAGGGGAGCTGAAGAGCTAGCTCAGTTCCATTTCCAGCGCTGAGTGGAGGTAGTTCATCTGCCTGAAACTCCAGTTCCAGAAGCAGAGAAAGGGGACACCTCAGAGAAGCTAACTATAGACTGAATCAGTGAGCTCTGGTTCATAGCAAGAGTCCCTGCTTCAGTTAAAAAAACAAAAAACTCTACAACCTCTAACGCACTTGTGAACATGGTACATACCACAAATATGTCCATGCATATTTTTTATATGCATGAGGAAGCACAACTTTTAACTCAGCATTCAGGAAGCAGAAGCAAGGCAGATTTCTGTAAGTTAGAGGACAGCCTGTTCTATATAATGAGTTCCAGTCTACCCTGGGCAATACAATGAGAGCAAGTCTCAAAAAAATCAATATACATTTTTAAATGTTCCCATGGGGAGGAGAGAACTTGTTGCAGAGGACAGCTCATTCCAACCCTGAGTTCTGAGCTGGAACTCAATCAGCTTCAGTGGCAAGGGCCCTCGCCTGCTGAGGTATCTTTTTCTTTTTTCCTTTTTCCCCTTTTCTTCTTTTCTTCTCTTCCTGGAACTCACTATTATAAACCAGGCCAACCTTCAACTCACAAAGATCTACCTACCTCTACCTCTCAAGAGCTGGTGATTAAAGGCGTGCACCACCACGAGGTCCAGCCCTAAGAATTTGGTGGAGGTTTTTTCCTTTTTTTCCCTCTTTATTATTATTATTATTATTATTATTATTATTATTATTATTATTATTATTAATTCAAGTTAGGGAACAGGCTTGTTTCCTATGTAATTCCCCTCTCCCTCTCCCTCCCCTCACCCCCATTCCTTCTCCCCCACCTCCAACCTACCCCCCCCCATCCACCCACCACTCCCCAGGCAGGGTAGGACCCCCAACCGGGGCTCCACCAAGTCCACCAAATCTTCCTGTGCTGGGCCTAGGCCCCTCCCCATGTGTTCAGGGATAGAGTGCATCCCTTCACGTGGGATGGGCTCTCAAAGTCCCCCACACACACCAGGGCAAAACGCCAGTCCACCTCCGGAGGCTCCCAGGAGTGCAGGGGCCTCCCCATTGGCATCCATGATCAGGGGGCTGGATTAGTCCGTACTGGCCTCCCAAAGAGCCTCTGGGGTCGATATGCTTTCCCTTTTTCAGGCAACTGTTTCTGTGGGTTTCTCCAACCTGGTACAGACCCCTTCGTTCTTCATTCCTCCCTCTCTTCAACTAGGTTCCAGATTTCAGCTCAGTGTATTTCTGTGGATGTCTGTCTCTGCTTCCATCAGCCACTGGATGAGGACTCTGGTTTGTGATGAGTCGGAGGAAAGGGTGGTTTTTTCCTTTTTTAAAATATAATTTTTTTATGTTCATTGGTGTTTAGCCTGCATGTATATCTGTGTAAGGGTGTCACAAGCCCTGGAACTGGAGTTACAGACAGGTGTGAACTGCAGTGTGGGTGCTGGGACATTCACCTAATGAAAGCTTCAGGCATCATGCTGGCCTACCCCGGTTACCTGGCAGGATGTACTCAGGCAGTACTCTGGTCAGCCCAGGGTTCCATGTGGACTTGCACGCAGATATAAAGGACCCCTTTAAAAGACAGACCCCTGCCCACTTACACTGTCTTCCTTTTTTTGCTCTCTCCCCTTCCTCTTACTCTCAAGTCCTCTCTTACCTTCGTGTCTCCTATCCTCTTTCTGTCTCTCCCTCTCACGCTCTCGCTCTCCTATCCTGGAATAAACTCTGTGGTTAATGTACTCTCTATGATTTGTGTTCCATCACGCCGGTTCCGGTTCCATCTCTCGACTTTTTAATTAATTAATTAATTAATTAATTTATTTATTTTTGGTTTTTCTAGACAGGGTTTCTCTGTGGCTTTTGGAGGCTGTCCTGGAACTAGCTCTTGTAGACCAGGCTAGTCTCAAACTCAGAGATCTGTCTGCCTCTGCCTCCCAAATGCTGGGATTAAAGGCGTGCACCACCACCGCCCTGCTCAGCTAGACTTTCTAACTTTTAAACTTAAACAAAATAACAACACCTAGGTCCTCTGAAGAGCAGCCAGTACTCTTAACTATTAACAGATGTTTCTCTCCCTCCCACCAATTCCCAAATAAGCACTCAGAGGCATATTACTTACAAATGTTCCATCAATAGCTCAGGCTTGTTACTAGCTAACTCTTACACTTAAATTAACCCATAATTCTTATCTATGTTTAGCCACATGGCTTGGCATCCATTCTTAGTATGGCATTCTCATATTGCTTCTCTGTGTTTGCCCATGACTCTCTGGCTTGGCTCTTCCCAGAATGCTTAGCTTGGTCACCCTACCTGAACTTCCTGCCTGACCAATCAGCATTTTATTAAACCAGTTCAAACGACAAAGCTTTACAGTGTACAAGAGTATTATTCCTCAGCACTTAACTGCTGAAACATCTCTGCAGTCTCAATTTTTAAGTTTTTAAAGTCATTTTTATATTTGTGTATGTGTGTCCCACATGGGTATGGGTACCTGCAGAGGCCAGAGGAGGATGTCAGATTCCCTGCAGTTACATGCAGCTGTGAAACAGCTAAATTGGGTGCTGAGAATCAAAGTTGGGTCCTCTATAAGAGTAGCAAGTGCTTTTAAACGATGAGTCATCTATTTCTCCAGTCCCCAAAATAATTTTTTTAACTAATTAAAGCCTGACAGGTGGTACTGGTACATGCCTTTACTCCCAGAACTCTGAGAGGTGGGCAGATCTCTGAGTTTCTACATGGTGTCTCCTTGCTGTCTCACTCTGCCTACCTTTTTACAGAATTCTTCTTGTCTCCTAGCCCTGGCTGAAGGGGATGTCCTTCTGTATATGTGTTTCTCTTATTGGTTGATGAATAAAACACTGTTGGGCCACTGTTGGGAGATAAAAGAATTCTAGGATTGGTAGGCAGAAAGAGACCTTGTGGATACACCATGTATTGTAGGGTTACACTCTGGAAAAGGAATTGGGCCATACCTCCTAGACTACACTGGATCCAACTTACTCCATTTCAACTAACACTCCAACTAGAGTTTCGAGTACTGACTCCAATCAAATTGAGGATTTCAAACTAGATCTTCAATCAAGCAAATCCCATCTAACATGGACTGGATATAATCCATTAGAGGCTTTCACTATACTAACATTTTCCCCCCACAGGACCCCACAAAGCTACCATTGTCCCATTTAAGCAGGATGTAACTTAGAGGATGCTATGCCCCCGTTCCCCATTATTGTCTATTAGGGTAGTGTAAGCCTAGTTCTAAGGAATAACTTTCCTATTAAGACTTAGCTGAAATAGACATAGTTAGGATGTGCAAAGAAGATTATTGTATCTTCTTGTATTTCACCTTTATGATTGTTAATTTTGGATATTTTAGACTATTAAGCTTTAATCCTCTATTAGACTAAAAGGGGAGTTGTAGGAGACACCATCACCATGCCTCCTAGGGGCTGGCTACAGGTGTGCCTGACCATGCCTGTCAAGGTGTGGTCAAGGTGATGTAAGGGTGACACAGGATGGGCTCTTAGCAACCCCGAGCACATGGAACACTCTCTTCCCCTTCTGCTGCCCCTTCTCCCTGGCCTCCCTGCCTTGCTGCCCCTGGGCACAGTCTGGCTTGCGTTTAGCTGGTATTTTTCTGAATAAAGGTATCTTAAAACAACAAGCTCACCTTTTTCAATGTAGAGACTGGGTTTGCCAGGTGTTCTCTGGTAAGATAAGTCCATGTAGAAATACATAGATTAGTAGTTATGGGTTAATAGTTAAGAGAGAGCTAGCCAGGCGGTGGTAGTGCGCTACTTTAAGCACTCGGGAGGCAGAGGCAGGAGGATCTCTGTGAATTTGAGACCAGCCTGGTCTACAAGAACTAGTTCCAGGACAGCCTCCAAAACCACAGAGAAACACTGTCTGGAAACGAGAGAGAGAGAGAGAGAGAGAGAGAGAGAGAGAGAGAGAGGAAGAAGAAAAAGAAGAAGAAGAAGAAAAGAAGAAGAAGAAGAAGAAGAAGAAGAAGAAGAAGAAGAAGAAGAAGAAGAAGAAGAAGAAGCCGCCCTAGCCATAGGCTACCAATTTTATAATTACTATGTTTCTGTGTGATTAATCGGGTCTGAAGCAGAAGGAACTGGTGAGACAAGAAACTCCAGCAACAGTACAATCTGTAACCCAGCACTCCCAGGGCACATCTGTAACCCAGCACTCCCAGGGCACATTTGTAACCCTGCACTCCCAGGACACATCTGTAACCCAGCACTCCCAGGGCACATCTGTAACCCTGCACTCCCAGGACACATCTGTAACCCAGCACTCCCAGGGCACATCTGTAACCCTGCACTCCCAGGGCACATCTGTAACCCAGCACTCCCAGGGCACATCTGTAACCCAGGGCACATCTGTAACCCAGCACTCCTAAGACAAGATGAGAGGCAGACACAGAACTGTTTGGGAGGTTGTGGGTCATCTAGACTGAGGTGTGCAGCACAGCAGCAGAAGAAGGCACAAAGTGAGGACTGGCCCCTACAAGTTATCCTTTGACCTCCACATGAGGGGAGGGCCTTGGCTGTGGTGTGCTTACACCTCCCTCCTCCCTCCTCCTCTCCCCCTCCTCCCTCCCTTTCTCAAACACAGAGTAAATCAATTTTAAGTTAAAAAATATAGGACACAAGTCTCCTGCGCATGTGTGGATTCCTACACATATACACACAATATGCAACAAAAATATTTTTAAAATGGAAAAATGGAAAAGACTGCAATGGACAGAGGACTCGGTGATTAAGAGGACTTAGTATGCTGGTTGTGGTGGTCTATGCCTTTAATCACAGAACTCTGGGAACAAAAGCATGTGGATCTTTGTAAGTTTGAGACTAACCTGACCTACAGTGCTCGTTTCAGGACAGCAGGGACACACAGAGAAACCCTGACTCAAAAAGAGAAAAAACAAAAAAAGGCAAGACACTTGTGTTGAGTTTCCAGTTCTTAACAGGAGGCTCACAATTCTCTATAACTCCAGTTCTGGGAGACCTGATGCCCTTTCTGACATCCTCAAGCACCAGGTATGCACGTGGTACACGGATGACAGAGAGGCAGGCAAAGTGCTCATACATATAAAATTTTTAAAAGTGTGTGTGTGTGTGTGTGTGTGTGTGTAAATCCTAATTATATTTGTATACATCTCTAAAATGAATTTGATTTCTTGGGAGAGGGGTCTTTCTTTTTTATTTACACGGTCTGTGTAACAGTACTGACTGTCCTGGAACTCACGTTGCAGACCAGGCTGGCCTGGAACTCACAGAGATCCAACTGCCTCTGCCACCCCAGTTCTGGGATTAAAGGCACGCAATAACACTGCCCAGCTAGGGGAGATCTCTTAGTTGGTATTATATTGCTATGAAGAGACACCGTAATCACAGCAACACTTCTAAAGGAAAACATTTAGCTGGGGCTGGTATATAGAGTTTTATTTAGTCCATCATCGTCGTGGGAGGCACGGTGAGGCAGGCAGGCAGGCAGATGGTGCTGGAGATGAAGCTGAGAGTCCTATATCTGGATCTCCAAACAGTAGAGAGAAGTGAGAAGCATTGAGCCTAGCTTGGGCTTTGAAACTGCAAAGACCACCCACAATGACACTTTCCCCCAACAAGACCACACCTCCTAATGCCACTCCCTAAACATTCAAATAGCAGTCTATGGAAGCCATTCGTCACACCATCACAGTTGGGTGTGGGGGAGTTGAGACAGGGTCCTGGCTGCCCTAGAGCTCAACATAGATCCACGTTTGTCTGCCTCCAGAATGCTACACCTTTAGTGAAATCTCTTTTAAGTTTTGAAGCAAGTTCAAATGTTCTACAAATGGCTAGCTGCATGTGAATGCTGTAGAATATTTGTGTGTGATGTTTGCACTTTTTTAAAAATACCAGCTTAATGGCCAGTCACAAAAATCAGAAACCAAATTCACCAGTTAACATCAGACACGGGGGTCTTTATTTTACCCTTGTCAAACCACATCAAGGCTGTAGAGAGACCGTGGTAGGACTGTTGAGAGCACTGGCTGCTCTCTCAGAGAATCCAGGCTCTTCATTCCCAGCACCCACTCGGTAGCTCATGCTGTCAGTAATCGCAGTTCCGGGGGATCTGATGCCCTCTTCAGACACAGACAAATCACTCGTCCACATGAAATAAAACCAAATCTTTATTTAACAGTCAGACTATCTAAACCATTAATATTGGTCTATGTAGAAATTTATTTGGTGAACGAGCTGGTACTTTGTGTCTTTAAACCGAGACAGAAATGTTTCTAGAATTCTGACGCCAGAATGCGATCTCTCTCATCCTTTCTCGGTCGCTTGGCGAAGCCTCTGACAGCAGCGGGCACACACGTGCCCAGACACAAATGCAGCCAAACACCCATACACATCACCTAACGATGAAAATGTTTGCAAACAATGACTCTTTCTTTTGAGCTTTAGGGACTAAAGACGGTTGATTTTGTTTGCTCCCTCTAGGGCAACCTCCAGCTGCTGCAGAACTGCCTTGCGGTTTTAAACGGAGACACATAGGCCACACTTTTCTGTTGAAAAGGGCTGCCTTCAACAGAAGGCATCTAAGCTCACTGGGGACAACAGAAACAGCTGGCAAGGTGTGGACTCTCAGAGTCCGTTGTTCACACATGATAAAGGTTGACTTTCTAGATTTTTTTTTTCTTTTTTCTTTTTAAGTATCCTGTGTCCTGCGTTTTTTCATGTATCCGTGTAAACCTTCTTAATGAGACTTACTTTGAATTAATGAACGTAGAGTTTTGGGTCAGTTTCTGTGAGCTTTATATGATCTCTGAAGAAAAGCAGATGCGTTACATGTTTGCCTTAAACTCGTGGACTAAACCAATATTGTAAAACGCCCGGCGATACCAGCGGCGTTTTAACTCCATGCTCCTTGTATCGCTCTGGAATTTGGGGTAGCGATAATAAATCTACTCCAGTATTATGCTTTACAGTGCAGGTTTTTTGTTTTTGTTTTCCTCCCCTTCTTTTTTTGAAATGGCCAACTGAACCAGGTTCACCGAACGCTTTACCGGAGAGCACCACCCAGAAGGTGCAGCTGGACAGCAGGACGGAGGCAGACCACTGCCGTTTCCGAAATGCAGGAGCATCATAGAGCCCTGGATCCCGTCCCTAGCTCAGCCAGTTGGGCGCAGCCATCTGTCCACCGAGCCCCTCCGTGGTCACCACGGCCACCCTGACAGCCTATTGACTAGCACAGAGGGCAAGCCTTCTGCTGGAAGGAAGAGCTCTTGTGTGGGGAGGGAAGTAGATTCCCGGGGACAAAAGTCGGTGTGCAGACGGGATGCGGAGTGCCGGTGGTGGTCCCGTGTCACACACTCCCTGGCTCTCTGACGGGAGCTGGCACGATCTTCATTCCCTGAGTAAAGTTAGGTTGGGCGGACTTCACCTCTGTCTTTTCCCAAGTCCTCTTCTCTTGAAGGAAACCACGGGATTTGGGCTGGTCACCCCTGGAATGGGTTCCTAGTTTGTAAAACTGTAGTTTTCCAAACCGTCTGAAGGTCGCCGGGTCCTCCTCGCAGGCGGTGGTCGGTCGCCGTGACCCCCCGCCCAGCCTTTGCTCAGCGCATGTGTTCTCTTCTCTTCCCTCGTTGGCGTGCTGGTCAGTGTCCTCCCCGACTGACACGTTTCCGCGTGCTGTTCAGGGTCGGTTCTCCTGTTGTTGGCCGAAAGGTCCTTTCCGTCCTTCCTGTACGCGACCTTCGTTGATAGAAATGCACCCACAGGGTGTCCACCGGTGGGTGAGTGCAGGACCGGACAGCCCCTGCTTCTGGACTCGTCCGGCCCTCACCAGCTGCCCTTGTGACCTCAATCGGGTTTGGGCAAGATTCTCTTGACTTCTGCCTCAGTTCTCTGCTATAAAGGACACGCTGACCTACCTCACAGGGGTGTTGTGAGGATTAATAAATGTTGGTACCATGCTTTGGAAATGTGAAGGTGCCGTGTAAATGCCTAGGGGCGATAGAGGGCCAAATGTACGATGGTTCTCTTCCACGTGGGTTATTGTGTTATCAAAATTGTCTCTTTTGGAGGGGAAAGAAGTGGAGTGATCTTATATACTGTTTAGAGATACTTTTACCTGACCACGGTCTGTGTTCCACATGTGTGCAGCACCGGGGAACGCGTGGAGGTCGAAGAGGGCATCGGATGCCCCGGAACTGGAGCCTCATTGTGGATACTGGGAAAAGAGCCCGGGGGTCCTAGTGAAGAGCAAGTCAGGGCGCTCCGACACATCTCTCCAACACAGACTTTATAAATAAATCTTGTCTTTTTCCAGACTGGGATCCTCTGTGTGGCCTTGCCTGTCCTGGCCCTGGCTCTGTAGATCAGGCTATCCTCGAAATCGCAGATCTATCTCCAAAGTGCTGGTCCACCGCCAGGTCCTGAGGTTTACTTGTTTGTTTTGAGACAAGGTTTCTTTGTGTAGCTTTGGCTGTCCTGGAACTAGCTCTATAGGCCTGGCTGGCCTGTGCCTTCCCCGAATGCTGAGATTAAGGGCATTAGCCACTACTGCCAGGCCCAAATTATATTTAAATGTGTGTGTGTAGTGTGTGAGGGCAGGGACTGCGAGGATGGTCCCAGGGCTCCTCCTGTGAGTCTTCCATCAAGTGGACTGTGGAGATCAAACTCGGGCTGCCAGCCATAATAACAGCAAGTGCGTTTAGCCCCGAAGACGACTTGGCAGGCCCAGGATTTACTGTCAAAGTACCTCCTGTGGGGCTGGGGTACCGTCTACCCAGCAGACCTTGGGTGGTGGGTGCATAACAAACGTAATGAGAGGACAGTGTACCAGGCTGTCTCACCAACACCTTGGAAAACAACATATGTAGGGGGCTGGAGAGATGGCTCAGCTGTTAAGAGTACTGGCTGCTCTTCCAGAGGTCCCGGGGTTCAATTCCCAGCAACCACACGGTGGCTCAAGGCATCTGTAGTGGGATCTGACGCTTCTGGCGTGCAGGCATACATGCAGATAGAGCACTCATAGATAAAATAAATACATCTTGGAGAAAGAAAAAAAAAGAGACATGTCTCTGGCCTTTTAGCATGGTAGTCTCAGGGTGCAGGGCAGGGAAAGGCAGTGCAGGACTGCCGCTGTGAATTTAAGGCCAGGCAAGAACACCGGGTGTGGTGGTGTACACCTTTAATGCCAGCGGCAGCAGGCTCCATCTCGGAATTTGAGGCCAGCCTAGTCTACATAGCAAGTTCCTCCAAGCCAGGCAAGGGCTACACAGATGCAGCCCCCACCCCCACCCCATCCCCCACTCCTCCCCTAAATGGTTAGGGGGCAGCAAGGTGGCTCACTGGGTACAGGTAACCGCTGCCAGGCAGACAACCTGAATCTGATTCCCCAGACCCCACGGAGTGGAAGGGAAAACCAACTTCCCAGGAGTCGGCCCGTGACCAGGACACTCGCTTGCTGTAGCCCCCACGCATGCCCCCTCCCCCCTTTTAGATTTAATGGATGAAACCCAGCAAAAAGAACCCACGGGGCACACTTAGGAAGGCCGCTCCGCTCCTGTGCAGCCCTGTAGAACAGGTCATTGACTGTAAACGCAGTCACTCTGGAGTCACTGCTGGGAGGAGTACACCGAATGTTTCCCTATCATCGCTGGAGTCCAATGAGGCGGCACTAGGGGGTTGCCAGAAGCATGAGGTGTTCCAAGCCCAGAAGGGGACTTCGCCTACCTGGTGGGAGGCACAGGACGTAAAGCCGAGCAGTCACAGCGTGTCTGGCAGCGGGTGTGAAGAAGGGCCGAGCTGGAACCACCTTTTAAGAAGCCGATTCCAGTGAGGCCTGAAGGCCGAGTGAAGCAGATCGAGCACGGTGCAGAAAACCGGGTTGAGAGAACCTAGGGGACTTGGGCTTCAAAAACCTGCTCGGGTCAGCTGGCAGACTCATCTACCGAGAGTGGGCGTGAGAGGCCGGAGAGACCGGCACACCTGCCGAGGACCAGAGCGGGGGTTCTCAGCACCCCACTCCAGCAGCTCATGACCGCCCGCCCGGCCGGTACCTCCTCCGGTTGCAGGCACCCGTCTGTTGGACTCTGGCTACCTGCACACAGCACACACATACACGTACCTGCGTTGTTGTGTGGCATTTTCCCGGGAGATTAAAACTTCTTAAGCCAGGAGGTACACAACTCAAAATCGCTTCAGGAAGTTCCTGAAACTGACCAGACCCCATTAGGCCCGCCCCCTGGCCCCCTTGCTCCCTCGTTCCCTCTTTTCCTCCCAGGAGTACACAACAAGGCTGCTGAGAGTTCCCCCCTTCTCCCCCCCACCCCCCGTGGGAGCTGGCTGCAAAGGAGTCTCTGGGAGCAGAGCAGCCGCCTGAAGAAAATAGAAACACGGGAGGCCGCCTGGACGAGGTGTGGATCAACCCAGACACTGGAGGGGACCGACACTCTCCAACCTGCCCCAGCTGCCTGCAGGCTGTGTTCTAGGTTCCCAGCTTTTGTGAGCTTTCCCGTGCGGTGGAAGGCTCCGGAGATGCAACTGTCTTTGAGTCGTTTGCGCTCCTGTCGGTGACCCCTCACCAGGTTGGACACTGAAGGAACCCACGCTTTTGTCTGCTGTGTGCTCCCCCTCTACAGTCAGTAGACGTGTGTGATGCAGCTCCCTGGGAAAAGGCTTGTTACAAAACAGCACATAACAAACAAACAAACAAACAAACACGAAAAAGGCTTTTGAACGGAAGGGAGCTGAGAATGAACTTCTCGGTTGTATGGTGGAGCATGTCTCCCACGTGCATCCTTTTCCTTTGAAACAGCAAGCAAAATTTAAAGAGGTGGTGAAGAGCTCTCTGTTGGGATTTATCCTCGACTGAGGGTATCTAAAACTGAGTACCGCAGACAGGAAGGGCTTTTTTCTCTCACCCAGAATGTGAGAGGAGCCTTTGGAGGGAGCTGTGTTCTCTGCACTGCTATGAAGCGGCCCACCTAACTGTGGCCTCGGGGCGGGGCATCAAGTCAAGTCGGCCGCCCTAGCTGCAGGCCTCAGCCTGATTTGCATGTGGAACAGTGCGGAGGAGGAAGACTTGGAGCAGGGGCTTTGATTTTTTATTTCCTGGCAGATGGGTCTCCCTGGCAGAAGCTGTGTTAGCTGGCGAAAACAGGTCGATACTCTAGACCCGAACGGTCGGTCACTCTGCAGACCCCACAAGATGACTCAAGCTGAGACAGTGCCAGGCTAGGCTGGGACTGAATATTGAAGCGAAGGAAGGGAGTAAGAATGGAAAAGAAGGACCTCGCTCCTTCAGTGTATACCAGCGGCCTGGGGTCAGTTAGAGGGGGTGAGAGGGCGAGCACAAGATGGCTCCGCGGTTGAAAGCTGCTTACAGTTGGTGACAGCCATGCCTAACGACCCTTTCAGGACTCCCCCAGGCAGGCCTCTGTGGGGAAAGGAGAAAATCGACTCCCCTCAGTCGCCCTGGCCTCCATCCCTCTCCCGCCGCCATAAACGTTAAGAATCAGGCCTGATAGTAGGTCCGGCCAATTCTCTTGCCTTTTTTGCGATTTAGGATTACAGGCGCGAGCGAGCCACTGTAGTCAAGTATACTGATGGAGGTTGTAGCGAGCTTATATGCGAAAGGAAAGTAGTTGGCTGGGCCGAGGGTGCAGCTGGACCGGTAGACAGACTTGGTTGCCTGGCACGCACAAAGCCCCGACGAGTGTGTGATCCCCAGTAGTGCACGATGGCACACAGCCAGGATCAGACGTTCAGGGTCCTCCAGGGAGACCGGTGGAGCGGCGGAGGCACGCGGGGCGGGGCGTATGCAGATGAGGCGGCGCGCAATGGCTGCCGGTCCCGCGTGGTTCGGGGGGACGCGTGTTGCTCCCGCATGGCGAAAAACACCGCGTGACGGAGTGTGATGTGCGTGGGGACGAAGAGACAAGGACGGGTCTCTGGAGGTCGCGCGCGGCGAGGCGGTGTCGCGAGTGCGGTGACCGTGCGTTCAAAGTGCGTTGAGCGCGAGGGAGAGCGCGCGCGGGGCGGCTGCAACTCATACTTACCTGGCAGGGGAGATACCATGATCACGAAGGTGGTTTTCCCAGGGCGAGGCTTATCCATTGCACTCCGGATGTGCTGACCCCTGCGATTTCCCCAAATGCGGGAAACTCGACTGCATAATTTGTGGTAGTGGGGGACTGCGTTCGCGCTCTCCCCTGGTTCTCTCTGGTCTGAAAGAAAAGAATCTCTGCCGACTGGATGGCGAGTAGGCGGTCCACAGGCATGTGGGCTTTTCGTTTCCCTTGCGGAAGTTCGGTGTTTTCTGGTGGTATTTGCAGCTTGAAGGGCTCATGGGGTTTTTTTTCCGCTTTTTTTTTTTTTTTGGCCTTTCGAGACAGGGTTTCTCTGTGGCTTTGGAGCTTGTGCTGTCTAGCTCTTGTAGACCACGATGGTCTCCAACTCACAGACATCCGCCTGTCTCTGCCTCCCGAGTGCTGGGATTAAATTAGCTTTGTGCGACCAACGCCTGACATCTTGCATTAAAGAGTAATGTTAACAGTGCACGCTAAGGACTAAAGTTGCAGGGGCAGATTAGACCAGAAGTAAGAGAAACTTGTTTTACTCTTAAACAAGACCGCGAAGAACTTTTGTCTAACAATCACTAAATATGCTTCCACAGGGCTCCTGCTCCCTGCTCCCTGCTCCTGATTACGTCCTGGAGTGCCTTTCTTATGAAACTTAAAATCCAGCACCTCCAGTCGGATGACTGCCACCCAGCCTTGCAATTCCTGCATCGGAAGACCTCTCCTCTGAATGGCCTCTTCACACACGTGGCATACACAAACACATAAATATCTAAACCAGCATGAGGGGCTGGTTCCGTCGGTAGAACCGATGCATAAGGCTTCACAACTTCTCAGCCAGGAGTGGTCGCTAGGAGTGAGTTCTAGGCCAGCCTGTGTTACGGAGTGACTCAAATTCCCTCCCAAAACCAGGAAAAGAGAGTAAGTACTCTCCGTTTCTGTGTTGGTGCCAGTGGCAGTTGCTCCTTCAAAGATGCAGTGGAGCGTGGCGACTCCGGGGGACTGGCTGAGCACCATTAAACCCATCCACACTCACTCCGGCCCTTTATGGCCAGGACACCTTTATTCTTGGGGCGCTCAGGCCTATGGGTCGTAGATCTCTTTGGTTCAAACTTCTAGTGTCCGTTTTTTGTAAAATCAAACCAGTTCTAGGGTCTGGAAGTCTATGTGCCAGCATGGTCATCTCTGTGAGGGTCCTCTTCTAGGTGCGAGTCACTACTTGGTATCCTCACCTGGCAGAAGGCACAGCTTTATCACTGCGTCAACCCACAGTTGCAGCGTTGCGTTTTTTGGCTCCAGACCATGCCTGTATCCTGGAAGAGAAAACAGATTTGAGGATATGTATGGAGATCCTTATCACAATTGTGTGTCACTCAGGTTCTAAGGGATATGGGGAGGGGGAGGGCATGATGCCCTCCCTCTTCTGTCCTCCACTGGGCACTGTGCACATGGAATACACCGAAATACACACAGGCCAAACACTTGTAAAAGTAAAATCACTCTCTCCCCACCCCTCATCCTTTTCTTTGTTTTTCCAGACAAGGTTTCTCATGTATTGCCCTGGCTGTCCTGAAAGTTGCTCTGTACAACCGGCTGGCCTCAAACTCACAGAACTCCATCTGCCTCTGCTTTCCCGAGTGCTGAAACTACAGGCTGCGCCATCACCTGCTGGGTGGGAGTGGTTTCTCTGGAGGAGTGTATATAACATGCTTTGACGTCAGCCGCCAGCGCCAGCTGGCAAACAATGACATGGAGATTTCTTATGAAAGCTTGGCATTAGCTGAGGCTTGTCCCACTAGCTCTTGCCTGGAGTCACCCAAGGTTCATCTGCACTTTTGGAGCATCCGTCTTTAGCCCACAGGCCTAGAATATCTGACAGATTTTTCTGTGAAGCAGGAAGTTTTTGAAAGACTGACTTGCCTAATCTTGGCAAAGTTCAACAGTCTTTTTCCTTTGTGTCCTGCTTGTCCTGTCAATGTAGAGTAAAAGTGCCAGCAAAAGAAACCAACCAGTTCCTGAGCAGGAAATCTAGCAGGCTGGCCCTGAACCCAGAGCCAGTCAGTGAAAGAACCACCCTAGCCCTGAATCTAGAAACTAACAAACATACCCTGACTCTGAAACCAGAGCCAAAGAAACACACTTTGGCCCCTGACCAACTGAACTAACCAATGCCTGAGCAGGAAAAACAACCAATCCCTGAGCAGAAAAATCTTCTCCCTGGGAAATATCTATCCCTAAGAAACGCTATATAGGTCCCCTCTGCCTGCTCAGTTGTGGGCTGTGTTTTTCCACCCTGACAGAGTCAGCCACCTTCCTGGACTCCTCCTTCCCAAAGAAATCTCTTTCTCAAAAGAGTCTTGGGTGAAGAACTTCATTCCCCAGTGCAGAATAGAAGAACCTTTCTGAGACATCCCTTAGGGGGACTGAGCAGCAAAAACCTTGCTGAGAGATTCCCTTGGGGGGCAGGGGGTGGGGGGCGGGGTTGAGCAAGGCTGAGCAGAAAAAAGTAACTTTTCTGCCAGAGCTGGAGGAGATAGCTATATTTCTGCAGGGGTTTCCCCTTTAGCAGAGTGAATCAGAAGAAGCAACACCTTGGGTCAGAGAGAAGCAGCAGCAGCAGAACTCTGCCAGGAGGCCCCCTTAAGGGGGAGGGGGCCTCAAGCAAAGCCCAGCTGTAATAGCTCTCTCTAGGAGAGGAGCAGGGTTGCTATAACCTGCAGGGAGACCATGCCCCACTGCTCCCCAGCTTCAGCTATCTCTCAACTTCCGGACAAGTTAGGATACCTCTCCCTCCAGGGCTGAGCTGTCCTATTGTGGCTCCAGCCACCAAGCTGCCCTAGGTATAGCCCGGCTTCCTGATAAGTCAGGTTATCTGTGCAGCCCGAGAGTGCTGTAAGACTCACACTCGCAGTCAACAGTCAAGACAAGAGCAGTTTCTTGCCCAATGGCTAGTTTTGCCAAATTGAAAGCAAACTCCAGGGGCTGGAGAGATGGCTCAGCGGTTAAGAGCACTGACTGTTCTTCCAGAGGTCCTGAGTTCAATTCCCAGCAACCACATGGTGGCTCACAACCACCTTGAATGAGATCTGCATGCAGGCAGAATACTGTATACATAATAAATAAATAAATAAATAAATCTTTAAAAAAATGGAGTTTCCTTGATGCCCATCATCTTCTCTGAGGCAAATGGTGCTGCCGGGAGCAGACATGTCTCATTGTCACGAAAAGCCCTATGTTAACAAAACATTTTAAATGCCATATTCTATAGGTCTTTGAAGTGTTTGAAGACCATCTATCTACCTAAAATATATCTTGACAGGCGGTGGTGGTGGTGGTGGTGGTGGTGGTGGTGGTGGTGGTGGTACACGTCTTTAATCCCAGCACTTGGAAGGCAGAGGGCAGGCAGATCTATGGGAGTTCCAGGACAGGCTCCAAAGCTACAGAGAAAACCTGTTCCGAAAAATAAATAAATAAATAAATAAATATCTCTAACCTCGAAAACAGAATACCTAAGATGACTAAAAGTTTGATTGTTATAGGTAACTAACTACTAGCCTTCATTTCTTTATTATCGTGACTAGTTTGTAGTAGTAACTTTCAAGGACAGGAAATTTACATTATATGGTCAAATGAGCTTCGTAGAACCAACACCTTAAACAAGAGTAGAAATTTATGTACAGCATGTTCTAACAAAAATAACCTTCAATCAGTATCGATATACAAAAATACAAGCATAGGAACGTATATACGGTTACAACAAAAATAACCTTAAATTTGTATCAGGATACAAAAATCCATACCAATGTAATATGTAAGACTAGTAGTTGCTGTTTCAGTTTAAAAGTGGAATTCAGCAATCTACCCTTTGGTCGTATCATTTCTATATCACCGCTTTTTCTTTTCAGAACAAGATCCCTGAATCTCATCTCCTTTGTTCAGTTTTTTCCCCTGACCATTACTGATAACAACTTGCAACCAACCTTACCCTAGATGATGACAAGTATCCGCAACCCACCGAATGACCAAAACCCACCCACCCCCACATCTTGGGAATGTGGGCATCATGTTCTCTAGATTGCTGCCTGTTGTCCTGGGGGTTGGGGGTGGGCGCTGCCACCTCCAGGGGAGGGAACCTGAGAAAATGGAGATAATGGTGAAGACCTGGGAGAGCTAGCCATATCCTTTGTTGCCAGTCTCTGTGTAATGGGAAAGTCCCAGCGGGAGTAGCACACGCTCGAGAGGCTGGACCATCTCAGCTAGCCGCCTTGAAATTGTCCTGAGCAGTCTGTAGTCTAAAGATGATCTGTTGGGCGGTGTTTGTCAGCTTAGCGGCTGGCCTTACCACAGTCCAGGTGGAATCGTTGTTGTGGGGCCCCCTCATCCTTTTGGAGACTTCAAAGGTCGCTGTTAGGAATGGTCATTGTTTACTGCAGAAAACTTAAAACATTTTAAAGGTCATAGGCAGCAGATCTCGGAGAGGTTGAAGGACCACCATTTGTTAAGTACATCTGGGGTACACAAATTTAATTCCTAGTTACCTGATAGAGCCTCAAGCCTGAAATCATGTACAGGAAGGTAGATGAAGCCTTTTTCAAGAACTAGTTAGTACTCCATATGACCATTAATATCATAACAGAAAATGTAAATATATGTATATATGCATATATATCTTATAAATGTTGAGATAAGACTTATACCTTAACCTCCAAGCCCTCTTTCTAGCCTCAGGGTACTTTCAAAAGGTGAGTTCGGCTCTAATGTCAACTATTCTGGCATGTTGAAGTTTCAAGACTTTTGTGAAAAACCACAGTCCAGTTCTCCTGACATGCTGGCTTCAAGTTTGAAGCATAGGCACACTGTTTTTGTTTTTCAAGTGTGGCTTCCTGTGCCTCGGTTGAGAGGCACCACCAGGGCCACACAGCATCCGGGACTGGGGGAAACACAGTGAAGGTGGAAAGGCCGGAGTCAGGTTTTTTGATTTAGCATTTTTATTTGTTTAAGTCGTTGGTGCTGAGTGAGGCTCGATCTCGCATGCTAGGCATGCCCTCTCTCACCAACCTATATAATAAAGTCCCTGCCCAAGCCGTAGTTTTGTTTGTTGTTGTTCTGAGACAGGGTCTCACTGTAGCTCTGGCTGGCCTAGAACTCACAGAGCTCACCACACACCCAGCCCTCCAGCATTAGTGTTTCATTTCTGTTTGTTTGAGAGAGGGTCTCGCTCTGTAGCTCTGGCTGTCGCGGAACTCACTATGCAGCCCCTCGCAGCCGTGACGAGAGTTAGGGTCATCAGAGAGGAGGGAACCTCAGTGGAGAACCTGCCTCCAAAAGATCAGGCTGGAGGCTGGAAAACCTGAAGGGCGTTTTCCTGATCAGCGGTGAGTGAGGGAAGGCCCAGCCCACTATGGGCGGTGCCACCCCTGGGCGGCTGGTCCTGGGTCCTTGGAGAAAGCCTGGCACGCACAGAGCTCCGAGTGCGTGATCCCCAGCAGTAGACGATGGCACACAGCTAGGATCAGACGTTTAGGGTCATCCTAGGCTACATAGAACGCTCCGGGCGGGTCGCGCGACCGAGGCACGCGGGGCGGGCGGGGCGGGGCGTATGCAGATGAGGCGGCGCGCAATGGCTGCCGGTCCCGCAGGGCTCGGAAGGCCCGGTCGCGCGTGGTGCTACACCGAGAAACGGAGCGAGATGTCGGTGGTGAGGGGCGAGGAGCGGGGTCTGGAGGTCGCGCGCGGCGAGGCGGTGTCGCGAGTGCGGTGACCGTGCGTTCAAAGTGCGTTGAGCGCGAGGGAGAGCGCGCGCGGGGCGGCTGCAACTCATACTTACCTGGCAGGGGAGATACCATGATCACGAAGGTGGTTTTCCCAGGGCGAGGCTTATCCATTGCACTCCGGATGTGCTGACCCCTGCGATTTCCCCAAATGCGGGAAACTCGACTGCATAATTTGTGGTAGTGGGGGACTGCGTTCGCGCTCTCCCCTGGTCTTCTCGGTTGAAAATAAGACTCAGTTGTAGTTTCTTTTGGTCTGCAGCCAGATGCAAGGTGTCTCTTATGCCTAGCACTTGCTACGGCGGTAACACTCAACTCAGTTTGATGGTAAGGTAACTTGTGATGAGGTGGTTGAAAAGACTGCTACGGGGTGGGGTGGACCCCGAGAAGGAAATCATGGGGTTTTGGGTGAGCGAGACTTAAATCAGGGTGTTATTAACGACCCTTTCCTGCCTGTTTAAGTCCTAAGTTTAGACAAGTTAGTCTTGAAAGAAAAACAAAACATCTTGGGCCACAAATTGCAGCTAATTACTACACAGTTGACTGACAGGTTACAGAGTCTTGTCCCGTTCCCCCGGGCTGGGAATCTTTACAACCGGCAACTAGCAAAAAATGGATAGTCACCTCTTCTATGAGAGCAACCAGGCTCCAGTCGTGGTATTCCTGATTTAAGGAGTTAATTTTTGATCCAGTTTAATCCCAGCAGCACTCACGCGGTGCAGCATCGCCGAGTTCACGCCTGAAAGGGGGGGGTGGGGGTGGAGAAAGTAAGATCTGGCTTTTGCAAGGCTTTTTTTCCTTTTCATTTATCTTCTCTCCTCTTCCTTTTTCTTCCTCTCTCTTCTCTGTATAGCACTGGCTACACACTCAGGACCAGGTTGGTCCAGAAAGATTTGCCGGCCTCTGCAGACATCCTGAGAGCCACCCACCGCACACCACTAGGGATTGTCTGTCGGTCTTGTCAGTGGCAAACGGCTCCTCTGACATCTACTGTCGTGAGATGGCTTTTCCTAATATACCAACCGAAATGTTGGTACGATAAAGCACAGTGCCCTGCACGTTTTTTCTTTCAGACCAAGAAAAACCAGGGGAGAGCGCGAACGCAGTCCCCCACTACCACAAATTATGCAGTCGAGTTTCCCGCATTTGGGGAAATCGCAGGGGTCAGCACATCCGGAGTGCAATGGATAAGCCTCGCCCTGGGAAAACCACCTTCGTGATCATGGTATCTCCCCTGCCAGGTAAGTATGAGTTGCAGCCGCCCCGCGCGCGCTCTCCCTCGCGCTCAACGCACTTTAAACGCACGGTCACCGCACTCGCGACACCGCCTCGCCGCGCGCGACTTCCAGAGACCCGTCCTTGTCTCTTCGTCCCCACGCACATCACACTCCGTCACGCGGTGTTTTTCACCATGCGGGAGCTGGACGCGTCCCTCCGAGCCCCGCGGGACCGGCAGCCATTGCGCGCCGCCTCATCTGCATACGCCCCGCCCTCGGCCTGATGTCACAGGCCCGCTCTGAGCTAGGACGCACTCCGACCGGCCCTGGCCCTGAGCCTGAAGGGGCGCTCTGCGCATGGCCAGCCCTCCCCTCCCCTCCCCTCCCCTCTTTGTTTTAATTCAGTTGCTGCTCGGTGTGGTGGCTGCAGACCTTTAACCTCCGCATTCCAGAGGCAGAGCCAGGGAGCAGGAGGCATGGCAGAGGGAGGCAGAGAGAGGAGCTCTTAGAAATCGAGGCCCTACTTGTCTATGTCTCGAGGTCTAGGCCAACCAAGACCACATAATGAGATCCTGTTTACAAAGGAAAAAGAAGACAAATCCAGTTGCTTATCTCCTATCAACCACAGTCCTGAGTTTGAGGCTGAGGGCTTACAACCTGAGAGGAGCTGCGACCCTCCCGGCTCAGCAGGACAAGAACACCTGCGCGACAAGAGACCCAACGTTTGGCCTTGGGACTCTGGAGAAAACACATCCACTTAAGAATAAAGTAGAGGGGCTGGAGAGATGGCCCAGTGGTTAAGAGCACTGGCTGTTCTTCCAGAGGACCTGGGTTCAATGTCCAGCACCCACATGGCAGCTCACAACTGTCTTTAGCGGCCAGTTCCAGGGGATCTGATACCTTCACACCAATGCACATAAAATAAAGTTAAATAAATTAATTTTTTTTTAAAAAAAGAATAAAGTAGAAAAGGCCAGTGAGTAGATACTGATTTACTTAGTGATTTACTTCAATCAAGGCTTGTACGGCCCATTTGCCAAGCATGACTCCACTTGCTCTCTGAAACAGAGTGACCTGGAGAAATAGCTGTTAAGGTCTTTGCCCTTAGCAACCTGCTGACCTTGGGTATGCTTTTGTTAACTCTTGCTTCCTTGCCTGCCCCACCTGTGGTGGTAGAGTATAAAATAAATACAAACCGGACCTGCCCAGCATTGAAGCTTCCTTTTAGTGGCTGTCCATGTTGTGCCCAGATTTCGGAACCCCAAAAGAACCCGCCAACAAGGGAATGCAAGGACAAAGTTTTCTTTATTGACTCGAGGATAGGGGCTGCAGCAAGGACCCCAATTGTTTGGGAACAAATGGAGTGCCCACTTTCGACTGAGGGGTGTTTTTATAAGGAAAACTGTAGGTCTGGAAGCCTCAAGATCACAAAACTTCTGTGGTTACCCAGGACAGGACAAAGATTGTATGCTTCAGGCAAGGTGCAATTAAGCAGGATGCTGCAGAGGAAATGAGTTTGCTATTTGTCTCCTGGGCTGGGGACTTCTACAATTGATATCTGATCCTCTTTGGACCAGAGGAATGTGGACACCATTCTAGGGTGTGGTATCTGGTCTAAGGGCTTGAGTCCTGTGGACCTTTGTTTAACCTTGTCTGCTGAGCTGCCTTTTGGGAACTCCGAGTTTTCTTTTTGGGCTTTGGAGTCTGGGCATTAGACTTTAACTAATTTCCCCTTTTCATCCTGGATTCTGGTGACATCTCTCTTCCACTCTCACTGGTGTTGGGGTGCTTATTCTAGAAAGTTCCCCGCAACACGCTGATGAAGCTTTCCTTTCCCAACGTCCTTTTCTCTGATGCACAGTCTCCACTCCCCAGGAGAGACCACTGTCCTTCAGTTGTTCTGATCAAAGGACAATTCTGGTGTCAGGTTGGGGTGGGGGGATCAGTTGTGGTGGACGAATTAATCCCAGCAGCACTCACGAGGCAGAATCAGGATGATCTGTGTGAATTCAAGTCCAGTCTGGTCTACACAGTGGGTTCCAGGACAGCCAGACCTACATAGACAGTTCCTGCCTCAAAAATAAAGGGAAGAGACAAAGAAGGGGCAAGGTGTACGATTTTGCGCCTGTAGAGCTCCTTCTCTCATTTCCGTGTTGCCTTGATCAATTTTGATCTAACAGAAGCCAAATGGACTGTTGGCAATCCTACTGATCAAGAATAAGACCACAATCCTAGCCCACTTACTGCTTCTGTTCCGAGAAAGGGTCTGGGGCTTTTCTGTTCGCTGTTCCAAGGAAGACCACTAGATGTTCCGGCTGATAAGAAGAATGTTCCAGTCCCAGCAAATAGCTGATGTTCCTTCTGTTATTCCCCCCAATTCTATTGTTGCAGGGCTATTTAAGCCCATTCTAAGCCCCAATAAATCGAGACCTTGACATTGCACAGACGGACTCTTGTCCTTTCTCTCGCCGCTTGGTCTCCTTTCTTTCTCTTGCCCATGACTCTTTCAGGCAGCCCCCCTTCGGAACCCTGAATGACTGATCTGCGGGACAGGTCAAGTGGTGCCTGAACAGGGACCCGAAGTATGGTCAGCTGTCAGACGGCGAAAAGACAGCCCGGGACAAAGAGGATCCTGTAGACAGCTAAACTGGAGCTCTCTCCAGGTGGAGGTAAGGTACCAATCATTGCCGTCCAAATGCCATGGGTACTTTCATTAGTAAGGGGTTAAAATTCATAACAGAGTTCAAAATAGCATTCAGGGAGAAAGGAATAAGAGTTAAAAAAGAAAGATAAAAAGGAGTAAAAATTAAAAAGGAGAAGATAAAAAGAAATGAGTTAAAAAGAAAGATTTAGTCCATTTTTTCTGTTTTATTAATAAAGCTTGTCTATGTTTGATTTTAATGGGACCAGACATAGCTCCCCAGACCTGGGAAAAGGTTGGGAGAGATTTAGGTAAGATGTATGAGTTAAACCCCCCAAAAAAAATGTTCCTGAAGTTATTCTTAATTATTGGGCTCTTCTCAGGGACGTCATTCAGAGCCCTGAACTCGTTGGTGAGAGGTCTTGCCTCTTGCTGACTGTTAAAGACTTCCTTCAGAAGTCGAGACCATTGTCATGTACAGAAGCCAATGACTGACCTTCCCCAATTCCCTCAGCCCCAGCTCTCACCCTCCTGGGGCTCTGCATACTTGCAAGCCACGGAGGACTCACTGGTCTGCTCTTTGCTGGCAGCATTTCTTAGAGGCGGTCAAGCTTGGGGGCTGCAACTTACAGCCTTGGGAGATGTCACCATGGTTGATGGCTAATTAATGTATATAAGTGCTATTGATACAGCCAGACAGAAACTGTTTTTGAGACTTATAGAAAAGAAAAGGCAACATATTTAAGCTTAGAATTGTTCAAATTTTGGATGCTCATGTTTCAATGATTGACTATAAGCTACTATGTTAAAAATTCCAATTAGGGATTTTTCTTTTCTACAAATTGATCATAACCTAGGCAAAAGGAGAAATGTGAGACGTATGCAAGTTATGAATGAACGGTGTGGCCACACCTGGATGCGTGATGTGATTGTGAATTTATGAATGCGGATGAATGGAAATGCCTAAATTGCCTTGGATATGATTAGAGATATTTACATTGCCTTGGATATTGTTTTAAAAATATCAAAATCACTTTAATAGAGTCAAAAAGAGCATCCAGTTAATGAGTCAATGTCTTAACAGGAAAAATTATGATTTGAGCCCTAGGAGATAGTCAATTAAAAAGTTAGCAAAAGTTTATAGCATTAGCTTAGAGATATGAGTAATCTATGATACTATAAAATTTGGCAGATGAGAGGATATAGGTCTTACTAAATTTTTATGGTTAAAAAAGGACATCTAGAAAATAAGGGTTAATGCATCATTTTGAGAAGGATTTATGAGAAGCCTCACAAAAGAGCCAACCTGTTAGATTCACAGCTTGACAGGTCAGCTAACATGCAAATAAGGGCTTATCAGCTTGTCAGCCTCGAAGGTTAGATTAGAAAAGGCTACTCAGAAACTCTAAATAAATCTAGAGAACTGTTAAAGACATATGTTATATTCTAAAGAAATTAAGGCTTAATAGATAGCAATTGGAAAAGATACTTTAAAAATCTTTAAATGAGTTTTTTAGAAATTGTTATAAAACATTGGTTAAGTACCCTTTTTGGGACATCTAATGATGATTTAAATCCTTTAAGTAAAATTCTATAAGGAGATAATGATCCAGATATACCCAAACAGCTAACTAGAAAGGTAGACAAGTTCTATAATTAGAGGAGGCGATTCAGCATTAGCCTACATGGTACAGAAATGCCGTATAGGCCTAAATTCCCTTTTTTTTTTTTTTTTTTTTTTTTTTTTTTTTGCTTTTGACTAGCATTTCAGCCTTCTTGGGTCCCTAACTTCGTCCCAAAGTCAGCAGGAAGTAGCATGGAAAAGAATGCATCGCCCATTTTCCCTGGTTGAAATGCTAAGTCAAAAGAAACTCCCTTACATGGGGGAATGCCAATATCTCTCACTCTCTGATGGGGACGCTGGAGAGACAACAATTCCATGATTGCTCTATGCTGCCCTAAAAGAGGAGTGCTGTTTCTATGTTAACCATTCTGGAGTTATTAGGGATTCCATGGCCAAGCTCAGAGAAAGACTCAACCATCGGTGAAAGGAACGGGAGTCCCAACAAGGCTGTTTTAAAGGAATCTCCACCCTCTTAGGACCCCTACTTATTCTTTTACTGCTGCTTACTTCTGGGCTATACATTCTTAATCACCTACTCCGATTTATTAAAGAATGCTTACCCATAACCCAAACCCTAGTTCTTAATCAGCAATATCAGGCTCTCAGGCAATAAGCAGGACCATGGGTTTTAGGATTAAAACCTCACAAAAAAAGATGGGGGAATGAAATATTTTAGTTTGCTGAGAGAAAAAGTTTTAAAAGATTTTAGTTCACAGAGAGAGAAAAAGTTTCCCACAGGCCTTGGCCCATTACAAGGGGGTTGGCCCCAACCCCGGGCACATCCTATGGTTTAGACGGGGGCAATCGCCAAGACAATCCTCTTTGGGTCACACCTGACTGGCCAACAGATAATCAAGGACTTTCCAGGGTACGTTCTATGGTTTTTCCTTTGTAGAAAAGCAAGTCACACCTGGGTGACCAATCTAACATGAGATCATACTTTGTAATCAATCACTTTATGCCCCTTGCCTGTATGCTGATCTGCAGTTTTTTTCTATATAAGGAGCCTGTAACCCTTGCTGGGTTGTGCAGCTTCCCCAATATTGCTGACACCCGAATTCGCATTCGTTCAATATTTTAGAAAGTATTTTAGAAGAGAACCAAGTATGATACATGTCTCCTACTCTAAGCAACAGTTTAATTGATGGTTTCAGAACAATGACTTATGGGTGATTGTCTTTGCTCAGTTTTCAGGAAGAATTAATAATCAGTTTCTAGCTCATGAACTGTTACAATTTGCACTAATGCATCTTTTATATTTCCAAAATTAGTCCTATAAAAATATGCTATGCTAATTTTTACCAATGGTTCTATTGGGAGAGTCACTTATATAGGTTATTAATAGAAAGAAATAGATAGAGCAGACAGCTCTGGCTTCAGCTCAAATAATTAAACTGCAAGCTGTTATAATGGTCTTTTAAATCCTGGTAAATAATTCATTTAATTTATATACTGATAGTCATTATGTCTTCAAGGATCTTATGGTAATAGAGACAATTCCATACATAGGATCCAATATTAGATTAATTTGAGCAAATTCAAAATGTTATTCACCTAAGAGAATTGCCATGTTTATGGGTCACAATGGGAGCCTACTAAATAGGCCTTTCCCTGATTACTAGCCAAATGGAATGAATTATCTGATTAACAAAATCAGTTGATTTGCCTCAAATAGAAAAAGCTCAACAGGCTTGTAACTTCATAATAGCAAAAGTCTAAGTAAGAAATTTGGCTTAACCAGAGAGACTGCTGGTCAAATCATCAAACAATGAGGAATAGGTCCACAATATGGCTATGGCTAATTTAAGGATGAATCCTCAAGGCCTGCTCCCCAACCATTTATGGCGAATGGATGTGACTCACATTACAGAGTTTGGCAAGTTAAAAATGTGCCACTCCACAAACAGGAGAAGCCACCAGGCATGTTATAAGTCACTGTTTAAGATGTTTTGCTTACATGGGAATGCCAAAAGTTATAAAAACAGATAATGGGTCTGGATATACTAACAAAGCTTTCCAGCAATTTTGTGCTTAATTCCCAAGACCTGTGCTACCGGACAGCCCATGTGGCCTAGTCCTGCCCAGCATGTGTGCGTGGACCTGCCTGCCGAGCCCATAGCAGCAGGGACCGCTGGGCCTTTGGGGACGCAGCATGCCGCTGACTTGGGGGTGTGAAACGCCTGCCTCCGTGCTTCTGTAGCAGCGGTGAGACATGAGGCTAGCCCACAAGCCAGGCAGTGGTGGGGCATGCCTTAATCAGCCGAGGATAGCCTCTGACATCCATCAATGGCTCAAAATTATACTCAAGCCTTATGGAAAGATCCCCTAACTTACAAGCGGCACGGACCAGATCCGGTCCTCATTTGGGGAAAAGGACATGCATGGAATTTTGATACTCAGACCAATAATGCTAGATGGTTGCCTAAATGCCTTTTAAAACTAAATAATCCACCCAGAGGAAGCCCCTGAGAAGCCTTCTAATTCTGCTTAATTCTATATAAAAGATGCTGTCTTTTTGGCTACTTGTGTGTTCCCTCCTTCAATTGCCATTGCCTCTGGAAGCCCTTATCAGATCTACAACTACACCTGGATGATCCTCAACCAAGCCAATGATGCTGCCAATGCTTCCACAACTATTACGACCACCCCCTCCTATTCCCCCCTGATAGTTGATTTATGTGCATTATGATTTATGTGGGGCCTCTCCAGACTAGGGAACCCCTGATCATTTTTCCCCCCAGGACCTCCCTCCTCCGCTGACCTTATTCTATCCTTAATTAACCCTACTGTTCAGGCCTCTCATCAAGCCAACCACTCCCTTATAGAGGACGGTAGGGTCTGCTATTCTTCCACCCCTCCCCTTTATCAGGGAATTGCAGGCACTTAATAATTCCTACCTTGCCTGTTCTACTAGATTAACTACTTAAATTGTCACCTCTACCTTTTCAAAAACTAACCAGATTCATTAAGTCTGGTTAAGATTGACGCCATCTTCAAAAAATTGGTTTTGGTCCACTACCATCGCCTAGAGGCATTAGATTCTGAGCTGATGACTATAAAAACCCCCACAGTCCTAAAGGACTGGAATTCTCAGGCCTTAAATCCATGGTAAATGCTTCTGCCATGACCCTCCAGTCTTTTAATGACTCCAATTACCAGGAATGCTGGATATGCTTTTCTCCCATACCACCTTTTTATGAAGGTATTGCAGAATTTAATAATCTCACTTTTACTAATGATACCAACCAATTGAGATGGTCCCCCAATAAGCAAGGACTCACACTCACTTAAATCTCAGGTCTTGGTACTTGTATTTTAGGACCCCGTATACTGCTTCCAATTCCCTTACAATCCATTTGTAATGAGACATTTGTCTCATTAAAATCAAACTTTCTTTTATGTGGCTGCTCCCCAATCAACCTACCTTGCTTGCTCTTAGGGACCCACCACTTTTATCTCCACCCTTCAGTTTATAGAGAGTAAAGATTAATGCGTTTTGGTACGGCTGTTGCCCTGCCTAACAGTACATGCCCCGGAGGAGCTGATCCCTAGCTGGGAGGAGAGGCCCGGTCACAAGAGAGAGCCCATTTCAGCCATCACCTTAGCTGTCATGCTGGGCTTAGGGGCAGCTGGAGCCGGGACAGGAATAGCTTCCCTAATAACTTCCAAACAGCAATATGCACATTTGACTCAATTGTCCCAAGCAGTAGATAAAGATATAAAAGAACTGCAAACAGGACTTCAAAATTTAAAGGACTCTCTGGTCTCCCTGTCAGAAGTGGTACTGCAAAACAGGAGAGGACTGGATTTGATTTTCCTCAAAGAAGGCGGACTCTGTGCAGCTCTCAAAGAAGAGTGCTGTTTTTACAAAGATAAAACTGGGTTAGTACAAGATAGTATAGAAAAAAATAAAGAAAAATCTAGAGGATAGAAAGAAACAAAGAGAGCAACAAGAGTCCTGGTATAAAAATTGGTTTTCAACCTCCCCCTGGCTTTCTACTTTGCTACCATCTCTCCTGGGATCTCTTATAGGACTATTGCTGATGATTTCTTTTGGCCTGTGGGCCCTCCAAAGAATGAATCGCTTTATAAAAAGTCAGATAGATTCACTTCTCCCTAAAGATTTTGTCTCTGTACAGTATCACCGGATCCAGAACCCAGGTGATGAGCAGCGTAACGAGCAGAGCGAACCAGGCAACCCTTTGGGCCATCAAGAGAGGCTTAATTTTTCTAAATTGCTAAAGGCCTAGTCACAGGCTTTAGAGCCAAACTTGCCATCCCTAGGCATGCAACACTGGTAGCTCCGGGTACAAATGGCCGCCTCGATGGCGGGCAACTTCCTTCCCTCCTTGACTAACCTAAGACATGGGACTCCTGGATGGCGGGTTTTTTTATCACCCGAAGACGGGTAAAGTCAGTGAGGTGGCAAGGTCCAACTAACCTAAGACAGAGATGGTCATGAACAAAGACCCCCTAAGAATGCTACCTGTGGCCTAGTCCTCACCTCCATGGGCCCAAAACTATGTGACTTAAAGCCCACCTTTGTAAGCCTTTTAATGACCTTTAAGTTTTCGGCTTAAAGCCAGCTCTGTGAGCCTCCTGTAACCTGTAATTAGATACGGTTTGGCCAAGCGGAACTGCTAACTGCTTCTGTTCCGAGAAAGGGTCTGGGGCTTTTCTGTTCGCTGTTCCAAGGAAGACCACTAGATGTTCCGGCTGATAAGAAGAATGTTCCAGTCCCAGCAAATACCTGATGTTCCTTCTGTTATTCCCCCCCCAATTCTATTGTTGCAGGGCTATTTAAGCCCACTCTAAGCCCCAATAAATCGAGACCTTGACATTGCATAGATGGACTCTTGTCTTTTCTCTCGCCGCTTGGTCTCCTTTCTTTCTCTTGCCCATGACTCTTTCAGGCAGCCCCCCTTCGGAACCCTGAATGACTGGACCTGCGGCACGGGTCAGAAAAACACCTTAACTTCAAAGACAGACATTACCTCAGAGTAAATGGTTCGGAAAAGATTTTCCAATCAAATGGACTTAAGAAACAGCTGGTGTGGCTATCCTAATATCTAAAAAATTAGACTACAAACTAAAATGAATCAAAAGAGATGAAGAAGGGCATTTCATATTCATCAAAGGAAAAGTCCATCAAGATGAAGTCTCAATTCTGAACATCGATGCCCATGCACAAGTACATTCATAAAAGAAACATTACTAAAACACAAATCACACATAAAACCCCACACACTTACAGTGGAAGACTTCAACACCCTACTCTCACCACTGGATAGGACTACCAGACAGAAACTTAGCAAAGAGACAAAGGAACTAACAGAAGTTATGACCCAATTGTGTTTAACAGACATCTATAGAACATTCCATCCAAACACAAGATTCCATCCAAATACTTTCTTCTCAGCAACACATGGAACCTTCTCTAAAATCGACCACATACTCGGCAACAAAGTAAACCTCAACAGATACAAAAAACAATTGCAATGACCCCCTGTATCTTATGGGATCACCATAGCTTAAAGTTAGAATTCAATAACACAAATTGCAGAAAAACTACAAACTCATGGAAATTGAACACTGTTCAGTTGCATTAATCACCAGTTGAGGAAGAAACAAAGAAATTATCCAGGAGGAGTTGATGCCAGGAAATAATCAAATTGAGGGCTGAAATCAATAAAGTAGAAACAAAGAAAACAATACAAAGAATCAATGAAACAGAGAGTAGGTTCTTCGAAAAAATTAACAAGATAGATAAACCTTTATCCAAACTAATCAAAAGGCAGAGAGAGAACATGCAAATTAACAAAATCAGAAGTGAAAAGGGGGGCATAACAACAGACACTGAGGAAGTCCAGAGAATCTGTTGGGCCCTTCCCCCATAGGGGTCTGCTGACCAGCTTGTGACTAGGAGCTTACCTAGCAGGTACATCCTGTTTTCTTCCTTCCTTGAAAGCCTGAGTGCAAGTTCCTGTTATCCTGTTATTCGCCCATTCAGGATTGCCTGATGGGCCAGGGAACCTGAACTTGTGATCTGGGTAGTTTTCCACCATCCCTGCTGACTGGTATATAAGCCCCCACTCTTGTTGGAGTAAAGGGCATTCTCCCTGCAAGAAAGACCTGCTGTCTTGTCTTTATTTGAATCCTCAAGCCCCTCGCCCTATACTGTGGAAGTGTTGTAGGCAGGCGCTACAAGTGGAGGTCCCACCGAGATAGGGAAAGAAGTGAAGACGCTGAAGGATCACCCGTGAAGGCTTACCAGCATTTTCAATAAGGTAAGGAGAGGGTGTATTGAACATGGGTGCTGCTAGTTCTTACTCTCTTATGGGGGACCAACTGTGGGGAAGAGCTGCAGAGCCATGGCCAAGGCTAAGAGTTCGGCCATTTGGGCAGAAGCTGCAGCGATTCTGGCTGTCTTATGATGGGAAAAGATACAACTACAGCTGTACCCTTTGAAGAACCATCGGTGAAAACCACATGCCCCTTGGAAATAGGCTGAGAGACTACAATCTTTGGAAAAATCAAAGGATGTATCTTAAAAAGGAAACCAAATTATGGGGGACCAACTGGTCCAATTTGTATTTCTCGCCAGCAAGAAATCATACACGGGACACTCGGATCCTTCTGCAGACAAGCTTTAATGCATCTTACCAGAGTGGAGACACTAAACCAAGAAAACCATCCCTTATAAAGGCTGACCAGCCGCCTGGGACGTGTTACCCTATGAATGGCTTTAGCTCCTCAGGCTAAATGAGCCACGGGATAGGCAGAGATCAAAGGAATGGAGATTACCCAGTGCCTGTGAAGTAATTTACAACGTGGTGTCTTCAGGCACCTATTATTGTAATGGATAATGCAGGAACCGGCTTCCTACACCAATTGTTAAAAAACAGGGCATCGGTATCAAACATAAGACAGCAAAGGCTTCTTGAGAACTGTACATGAGGTCAGCCCTTGGTTTTTGGTCTCTGGTGACCTTAATATCCCTGATTGGGAGCAGGTGAAGGGAGACCTACAAAGGACATTACAAAAAGAAGGGGCAAATGCCATATCAATTGTTACTTTTTCTCTGTGGTGTCAGGTCAAGGAGGCACTTCTTAGTGAGGATGTGGAGGTGAAAGAGCAGGTTGAGAAAGCCAAAGCTGCTTTTGCAGAGGCTCAGGACAAAGAGTCTGTTATGTCACTCCAAGCTTCTGATGTTTCTTCCTCTGAGTCCTCTCTCTCCTCTTCAGGGGATGAGACTGAGGAAGGTGAAGCACTTCAATTCGAGAATGACATCCTCAAATTAAAGCCTAAGCTTAGGAGATGCTCCCTTGAGCCGTGTCCCCCTGCTCATAATCCCAAGCATTCTAGTTCTTTCTGTCTTCCTTCAGCCCCTCCTGAAGAGCAGAGGGGTGGAGTGATATTCCCAGTCATAGAGACAATTAATCCCCAAGGCCAGAGTCAGAGAGAGCATGCCCCTCTTACCTTTAAGAATATAAAACTAAAGGAGGCAGTTGTGGCATACGGCCCTCATGCCCCTTTTACTCTGGCTATTTTTGAATCCTTTGCAGCCTTGAATTGCACCCCCAGTGATTGGCAGCAATTATGTCGAGCTACGCTGTCAGAGGGAGAATATTTGATCTGGAGGGGTGAATACCAAGAACTTTGTAATCAAACAGCGCAGCACAACACAGCTGCTGGTTTCCCTGGAAGGAACTTAGAAATGCTTACTGGCATGGGAGCCTATGCAGGTCTAGGCCAGCAGATTCTTTATGACCCTGCACAGATCTCAGTGGCTGCTGGCCAAGCATGGAAAGCCTTACCTAATAAGGCTGCAGGAGACCAACTTTCTAAGGTCCTTCAGGGACCATCTGAACCCTATTCTGAGTTTGTGGATTGGCTCCTGCAACTTGCAGGGTGCATGTTTGGGGATGCCGATAATGCCATGCCTATAGTAAAACAATTAGCTTTTGAAAGTGCCAACAAATACTGCAAGGTGGCTTTACAGCCTCATAAGACCAGAAGCCTCAATGATTACATTCAAATTTGTAGAGATATAGATGGACATCACATTATGGGACAAGTTATCGCCTCTGCCATGCAGGGTAATAAGAGGATCGGTAGGGGGGCCAGATTTAAGTCATGTTTTGGAAGTGGACAAGGGGGTCACTTTAAGAAAAATTGTCCCATTAAAGACTCTTTTGCACCTCCTTGCCCAGGGCCAGGTCTTTGTCCCCGATGTAAAAAGGGACACTATTGGGGCAATAGGTGTAGATCAAAGACTGATGTACAGGGTAACTGTCTGCCACTTCCGGGAAACGGGAGTCAGGGTCTGCTCTGGGCCCCTTATTCCCAGGAATACGGAGCCCTAGATACTCCTGTTTCCCGCCCTATTCAGGTCCTACCCCGGAGAAACCCCATTGTATACAGGACCTTGTCAGAGGTACCCCAGGAAGCACAGGACTGGACCTCTGCTCCTCCTACAGTGCAGTATTGACCCCTCAGATGGGATCCCAAGCTTTGGGCACGGGAGTTAAAGGCCCTTTACCACCAGGCTCAATTGGGTCGATTTTAGGAAGGCTTCCTTACATTCCCTTGTTGGCGGGTTCTTTTGGGGTTCCGAAATCTGGGCACAACATGGACAGCCACTAAAAGGAAGCTTCAATGCTGGGCAGGTCCGGTTTGTATTTATTTTATACTCTACCACCACAGGTGGGGCAGGCAAGGAAGCAAGAGTTAACAAAAGCATACCCAAGGTCAGCAGGTTGCTAAGGGCAAAGACCTTAACAGCTATTTCTCCAGGTCACTCTGTTTCAGAGAGCAAGTGGAGTCATGCTTGGCAAATGGGCCGTACAAGCCTTGATTGAAGTAAATCACTAAGTAAATCAGTATCTACTCACTGGCCTTTTCTACTTTATTCTTTAAAAAAAAATAATTTATTTAACTTTATTTTATGTGCATTGGTGTGAAGGTATCAGATCCCCTGGAACTGGCCGCTAAAGACAGTTGTGAGCTGCCATGTGGGTGCTGGACATTGAACCCAGGTCCTCTGGAAGAACAGCCAGTGCTCTTAACCACTGGGCCATCTCTCCAGCCCCTCTACTTTATTCTTAAGTGGATGTGTTTTCTCCAGAGTCCCAAGGCCAAACGTTGGGTCTCTTGTCGCGCAGGTGTTCTTGTCCTGCTGAGCCGGGAGGGTCGCAGCTCCTCTCAGGTTGTAAGCCCTCAGCCTCAAACTCAGGACTGTGGTTGATAGGAGATAAGCAACTGGATTTGTCTTCTTTTTCCTTTGTAAACAGGATCTCATTATGTGGTCTTGGTTGGCCTAGACCTCGAGACATAGACAAGTAGGGCCTCGATTTCTAAGAGCTCCTCTCTCTGCCTCCCTCTGCCATGCCTCCTGCTCCCTGGCTCTGCCTCTGGAATGCGGAGGTTAAAGGTCTGCAGTCACCACACCGAGCAGCAACTGAATTAAAACAAAGAGGGGAGGGGAGGGGAGAGGAGTGGCAGCGGGAGGGGAGGGGAGGGGAGAGGGGGAGGGAGAGGAGGGTGAGGGTAGGGGAGGGGAGGGGAGGGGAGGGCTGGCCATGCGCAGAGCGCCCCTTCAGGCTCAGGGCCAGGGCCGGTCGGAGTGCGTCCTAGCTCAGAGCGGGCCTGTGACATCAGGCCGAGGGCGGGGCGTATGTAGATGAGGCGGCGCGCAATGGCTGCCGGTCCCGCGTGGTTCGGGGGGACGCGTGTTGCTCCCGCATGGTGAAAAACACCGCGTGACGGAGTGTGATGTGCGTGGGGACGAAGAGACAAGGACGGGTCTCTGGAAGTCGCGCGCGGCGAGGCGGTGTCGCGAGTGCGGTGACCGTGCGTTTAAAGTGCGTTGAGCGCGAGGGAGAGCGCGCGCGGGGCGGCTGCAACTCATACTTACCTGGCAGGGGAGATACCATGATCACGAAGGTGGTTTTCCCAGGGCGAGGCTTATCCATTGCACTCCGGATGTGCTGACCCCTGCGATTTCCCCAAATGCGGGAAACTCGACTGCATAATTTGTGGTAGTGGGGGACTGCGTTCGCGCTCTCCCCTGGTTTTTCTTGGTCTGAAAGAAAAAACGTGCAGGGCACTGTGCTTTATCGTACCAACATTTCGGTTGGTATATTAGGAAAAGCCATCTCACGACAGTAGATGTCAGAGGAGCCGTTTGCCACTGACAAGACCGACAGACAATCCCTAGTGGTGTGCGGTGGGTGGCTCTCAGGATGTCTGCAGAGGCCGGCAAATCTTTCTGGACCAACCTGGTCCTGAGTGTGTAGCCAGTGCTATACAGAGAAGAGAGAGGAAGAAAAAGGAAGAGGAGAGAAGATAAATGAAAAGGAAAAAAAGCCTTGCAAAAGCCAGATCTTACTTTCTCCACCCCCACCCCCCCCTTTCAGGCGTGAACTCGGCGATGCTGCACCGCGTGAGTGCTGCTGGGATTAAACTGGATCAAAAATTAACTCCTTAAATCAGGAATACCACGACTGGAGCCTGGTTGCTCTCATAGAAGAGGTGACTATCCATTTTTTGCTAGTTGCCGGTTGTAAAGATTCCCAGCCCGGGGGAACGGGACAAGACTCTGTAACCTGTCAGTCAACTGTGTAGTAATTAGCTGCAATTTGTGGCCCAAGATGTTTTGTTTTTCTTTCAAGACTAACTTGTCTAAACTTAGGACTTAAACAGGCAGGAAAGGGTCGTTAATAACACCCTGATTTAAGTCTCGCTCACCCAAAACCCCATGATTTCCTTCTCGGGGTCCACCCCACCCCGTAGCAGTCTTTTCAACCACCTCATCACAAGTTACCTTACCATCAAACTGAGTTGAGTGTTACCGCCGTAGCAAGTGCTAGGCATAAGAGACACCTTGCATCTGGCTGCAGACCAAAAGAAACTACAACTGAGTCTTATTTTCAACCGAGAAGACCAGGGGAGAGCGCGAACGCAGTCCCCCACTACCACAAATTATGCAGTCGAGTTTCCCGCATTTGGGGAAATCGCAGGGGTCAGCACATCCGGAGTGCAATGGATAAGCCTCGCCCTGGGAAAACCACCTTCGTGATCATGGTATCTCCCCTGCCAGGTAAGTATGAGTTGCAGCCGCCCCGCGCGCGCTCTCCCTCGCGCTCAACGCACTTTGAACGCACGGTCACCGTACTCGCGACACCGCCTCGCCGCGCGCGACCTCCAGACCCCGCTCCTCGCCCCTCACCACCGACATCTCGCTCCGTTTCTCGGTGTAGCACCACGCGCGACCGGCCTTCCGAGCCCTGCGGGACCGGCAGCCATTGCGCGCCGCCTCATCTGCATATGCCCCGCCCCGCCCCGCCCCGCGTGCCTCGGTCGCGCGACCCGCCCGGAGCGTTCTATGTAGCCTAGGATGACCCTAAACGTCTGATCCTAGCTGTGTGCCATCGTCTACTGCTGGGGATCACGCACTCGGAGCTCTGTGCGTGCCAGGCTTTCTCCAAGGACCCAGGACCAGCCGCCCAGGGGTGGCACCGCCCATAGTGGGCTGGGCCTTCCCTCACTCACCGCTGATCAGGAAAACGCCCTTCAGGTTTTCCAGCCTCCAGCCTGATCTTTTGGAGGCAGGTTCTCCACTGAGGTTCCCTCCTCTCTGATGACCCTAACTCTCGTCACGGCTGCGAGGGGCTGCATAGTGAGTTCCGCGACAGCCAGAGCTACAGAGCGAGACCCTCTCTCAAACAAACAGAAATGAAACACTAATGCTGGAGGGCTGGGTGTGTGGTGAGCTCTGTGAGTTCTAGGCCAGCCAGAGCTACAGTGAGACCCTGTCTCAGAACAACAACAAACAAAACTACGGCTTGGGCAGGGACTTTATTATATAGGTTGGTGAGAGAGGGCATGCCTAGCATGCGAGATCGAGCCTCACTCAGCACCAACGACTTAAACAAATAAAAATGCTAAATCAAAAAACCTGACTCCGGCCTTTCCACCTTCACTGTGTTTCCCCCAGTCCCGGATGCTGTGTGGCCCTGGTGGTGCCTCTCAACCGAGGCACAGGAAGCCACACTTGAAAAACAAAAACAGTGTGCCTATGCTTCAAACTTGAAGCCAGCATGTCAGGAGAACTGGACTGTGGTTTTTCACAAAAGTCTTGAAACTTCAACATGCCAGAATAGTTGACATTAGAGCCGAACTCACCTTTTGAAAGTACCCTGAGGCTAGAAAGAGGGCTTGGAGGTTAAGGTATAAGTCTTATCTCAACATTTATAAGATATATATGCATATATACATATATTTACATTTTCTGTTATGATATTAATGGTCATATGGAGTACTAACTAGTTCTTGAAAAAGGCTTCATCTACCTTCCTGTACATGATTTCAGGCTTGAGGCTCTATCAGGTAACTAGGAATTAAATTTGTGTACCCCAGATGTACTTAACAAATGGTGGTCCTTCAACCTCTCCGAGATCTGCTGCCTATGACCTTTAAAATGTTTTAAGTTTTCTGCAGTAAACAATGACCATTCCTAACAGCGACCTTTGAAGTCTCCAAAAGGATGAGGGGGCCCCACAACAACGATTCCACCTGGACTGTGGTAAGGCCAGCCGCTAAGCTGACAAACACCGCCCAACAGATCATCTTTAGACTACAGACTGCTCAGGACAATTTCAAGGCGGCTAGCTGAGATGGTCCAGCCTCTCGAGCGTGTGCTACTCCCGCTGGGACTTTCCCATTACACAGAGACTGGCAACAAAGGATATGGCTAGCTCTCCCAGGTCTTCACCATTATCTCCATTTTCTCAGGTTCCCTCCCCTGGAGGTGGCAGCGCCCACCCCCAACCCCCAGGACAACAGGCAGCAATCTAGAGAACATGATGCCCACATTCCCAAGATGTGGGGGTGGGTGGGTTTTGGTCATTCGGTGGGTTGCGGATACTTGTCATCATCTAGGGTAAGGTTGGTTGCAAGTTGTTATCAGTAATGGTCAGGGGAAAAAAACTGAACAAAGGAGATGAGATTCAGGGATCTTGTTCTGAAAAGAAAAAGCGGTGATATAGAAATGATACGACCAAAGGGTAGATTGCTGAATTCCACTTTTAAACTGAAACAGCAACTACTAGTCTTACATATTACATTGGTATGGATTTTTGTATCCTGATACAAATTTAAGGTTATTTTTGTTGTAACCGTATATACATTCCTATGCTTGTATTTTTGTATATCGATACTGATTGAAGGTTATTTTTGTTAGAACATGCTGTACATAAATTTCTACTCTTGTTTAAGGTGTTGGTTCTACGAAGCTCATTTGACCATATAATGTAAATTTCCTGTCCTTGAAAGTTACTACTACAAACTAGTCACGATAATAAAGAAATGAAGGCTAGTAGTTAGTTACCTATAACAATCAAACTTTTAGTCATCTTAGGTATTCTGTTTTCGAGGTTAGAGATATTTATTTATTTATTTATTTATTTTTCGGAACAGGTTTTCTCTGTAGCTTTGGAGCCTGTCCTGGAACTCCCATAGATCTGCCTGCCCTCTGCCTTCCAAGTGCTGGGATTAAAGACGTGTACCACCACCACCACCACCACCACCACCACCACCACCACCACCACCACCGCCTGTCAAGATATATTTTAGGTAGATAGATGGTCTTCAAACACTTCAAAGACCTATAGAATATGGCATTTAAAATGTTTTGTTAACATAGGGCTTTTCGTGACAATGAGACATGTCTGCTCCCGGCAGCACCATTTGCCTCAGAGAAGATGATGGGCATCAAGGAAACTCCATTTTTTTAAAGATTTATTTATTTATTTATTTATTATGTATACAGTATTCTGCCTGCATGCAGATCTCATTCAAGGTGGTTGTGAGCCACCATGTGGTTGCTGGGAATTGAACTCAGGACCTCTGGAAGAACAGTCAGTGCTCTTAACCGCTGAGCCATCTCTCCAGCCCCTGGAGTTTGCTTTCAATTTGGCAAAACTAGCCATTGGGCAAGAAACTGCTCTTGTCTTGACTGTTGACTGCGAGTGTGAGTCTTACAGCACTCTCGGGCTGCACAGATAACCTGACTTATCAGGAAGCCGGGCTATACCTAGGGCAGCTTGGTGGCTGGAGCCACAATAGGACAGCTCAGCCCTGGAGGGAGAGGTATCCTAACTTGTCCGGAAGTTGAGAGATAGCTGAAGCTGGGGAGCAGTGGGGCATGGTCTCCCTGCAGGTTATAGCAACCCTGCTCCTCTCCTAGAGAGAGCTATTACAGCTGGGCTTTGCTTGAGGCCCCCTCCCCCTTAAGGGGGCCTCCTGGCAGAGTTCTGCTGCTGCTGCTTCTCTCTGACCCAAGGTGTTGCTTCTTCTGATTCACTCTGCTAAAGGGGAAACCCCTGCAGAAATATAGCTATCTCCTCCAGCTCTGGCAGAAAAGTTACTTTTTTCTGCTCAGCCTTGCTCAACCCCGCCCCCCACCCCCTGCCCCCCAAGGGAATCTCTCAGCAAGGTTTTTGCTGCTCAGTCCCCCTAAGGGATGTCTCAGAAAGGTTCTTCTATTCTGCACTGGGGAATGAAGTTCTTCACCCAAGACTCTTTTGAGAAAGAGATTTCTTTGGGAAGGAGGAGTCCAGGAAGGTGGCTGACTCTGTCAGGGTGGAAAAACACAGCCCACAACTGAGCAGGCAGAGGGGACCTATATAGCGTTTCTTAGGGATAGATATTTCCCAGGGAGAAGATTTTTCTGCTCAGGGATTGGTTGTTTTTCCTGCTCAGGCATTGGTTAGTTCAGTTGGTCAGGGGCCAAAGTGTGTTTCTTTGGCTCTGGTTTCAGAGTCAGGGTATGTTTGTTAGTTTCTAGATTCAGGGCTAGGGTGGTTCTTTCACTGACTGGCTCTGGGTTCAGGGCCAGCCTGCTAGATTTCCTGCTCAGGAACTGGTTGGTTTCTTTTGCTGGCACTTTTACTCTACATTGACAGGACAAGCAGGACACAAAGGAAAAAGACTGTTGAACTTTGCCAAGATTAGGCAAGTCAGTCTTTCAAAAACTTCCTGCTTCACAGAAAAATCTGTCAGATATTCTAGGCCTGTGGGCTAAAGACGGATGCTCCAAAAGTGCAGATGAACCTTGGGTGACTCCAGGCAAGAGCTAGTGGGACAAGCCTCAGCTAATGCCAAGCTTTCATAAGAAATCTCCATGTCATTGTTTGCCAGCTGGCGCTGGCGGCTGACGTCAAAGCATGTTATATACACTCCTCCAGAGAAACCACTCCCACCCAGCAGGTGATGGCGCAGCCTGTAGTTTCAGCACTCGGGAAAGCAGAGGCAGATGGAGTTCTGTGAGTTTGAGGCCAGCCGGTTGTACAGAGCAACTTTCAGGACAGCCAGGGCAATACATGAGAAACCTTGTCTGGAAAAACAAAGAAAAGGATGAGGGGTGGGGAGAGAGTGATTTTACTTTTACAAGTGTTTGGCCTGTGTGTATTTCGGTGTATTCCATGTGCACAGTGCCCAGTGGAGGACAGAAGAGGGAGGGCATCATGCCCTCCCCCTCCCCATATCCCTTAGAACCTGAGTGACACACAATTGTGATAAGGATCTCCATACATATCCTCAAATCTGTTTTCTCTTCCAGGATACAGGCATGGTCTGGAGCCAAAAAACGCAACGCTGCAACTGTGGGTTGACGCAGTGATAAAGCTGTGCCTTCTGCCAGGTGAGGATACCAAGTAGTGACTCGCACCTAGAAGAGGACCCTCACAGAGATGACCATGCTGGCACATAGACTTCCAGACCCTAGAACTGGTTTGATTTTACAAAAAACGGACACTAGAAGTTTGAACCAAAGAGATCTACGACCCATAGGCCTGAGCGCCCCAAGAATAAAGGTGTCCTGGCCATAAAGGGCCGGAGTGAGTGTGGATGGGTTTAATGGTGCTCAGCCAGTCCCCCGGAGTCGCCACGCTCCACTGCATCTTTGAAGGAGCAACTGCCACTGGCACCAACACAGAAACGGAGAGTACTTACTCTCTTTTCCTGGTTTTGGGAGGGAATTTGAGTCACTCCGTAACACAGGCTGGCCTAGAACTCACTCCTAGCGACCACTCCTGGCTGAGAAGTTGTGAAGCCTTATGCATCGGTTCTACCGACGGAACCAGCCCCTCATGCTGGTTTAGATATTTATGTGTTTGTGTATGCCACGTGTGTGAAGAGGCCATTCAGAGGAGAGGTCTTCCGATGCAGGAATTGCAAGGCTGGGTGGCAGTCATCCGACTGGAGGTGCTGGATTTTAAGTTTCATAAGAAAGGCACTCCAGGACGTAATCAGGAGCAGGGAGCAGGGAGCAGGAGCCCTGTGGAAGCATATTTAGTGATTGTTAGACAAAAGTTCTTCGCGGTCTTGTTTAAGAGTAAAACAAGTTTCTCTTACTTCTGGTCTAATCTGCCCCTGCAACTTTAGTCCTTAGCGTGCACTGTTAACATTACTCTTTAATGCAAGATGTCAGGCGTTGGTCGCACAAAGCTAATTTAATCCCAGCACTCGGGAGGCAGAGACAGGCGGATGTCTGTGAGTTGGAGACCATCGTGGTCTACAAGAGCTAGACAGCACAAGCTCCAAAGCCACAGAGAAACCCTGTCTCGAAAGGCCAAAAAAAAAAAAAAAGCGGAAAAAAAACCCCATGAGCCCTTCAAGCTGCAAATACCACCAGAAAACACCGAACTTCCGCAAGGGAAACGAAAAGCCCACATGCCTGTGGACCGCCTACTCGCCATCCAGTCGGCAGAGATTCTTTTCTTTCAGACCAGAGAGAACCAGGGGAGAGCGCGAACGCAGTCCCCCACTACCACAAATTATGCAGTCGAGTTTCCCGCATTTGGGGAAATCGCAGGGGTCAGCACATCCGGAGTGCAATGGATAAGCCTCGCCCTGGGAAAACCACCTTCGTGATCATGGTATCTCCCCTGCCAGGTAAGTATGAGTTGCAGCCGCCCCGCGCGCGCTCTCCCTCGCGCTCAACGCACTTTGAACGCACGGTCACCGCACTCGCGACACCGCCTCGCCGCGCGCGACCTCCAGAGACCCGTCCTTGTCTCTTCGTCCCCACGCACATCACACTCCGTCACGCGGTGTTTTTCGCCATGCGGGAGCAACACGCGTCCCCCCGAACCACGCGGGACCGGCAGCCATTGCGCGCCGCCTCATCTGCATACGCCCCGCCCCGCGTGCCTCCGCCGCTCCACCGGTCTCCCTGGAGGACCCTGAACGTCTGATCCTGGCTGTGTGCCATCGTGCACTACTGGGGATCACACACTCGTCGGGGCTTTGTGCGTGCCAGGCAACCAAGTCTGTCTACCGGTCCAGCTGCACCCTCGGCCCAGCCAACTACTTTCCTTTCGCATATAAGCTCGCTACAACCTCCATCAGTATACTTGACTACAGTGGCTCGCTCGCGCCTGTAATCCTAAATCGCAAAAAAGGCAAGAGAATTGGCCGGACCTACTATCAGGCCTGATTCTTAACGTTTATGGCGGCGGGAGAGGGATGGAGGCCAGGGCGACTGAGGGGAGTCGATTTTCTCCTTTCCCCACAGAGGCCTGCCTGGGGGAGTCCTGAAAGGGTCGTTAGGCATGGCTGTCACCAACTGTAAGCAGCTTTCAACCGCGGAGCCATCTTGTGCTCGCCCTCTCACCCCCTCTAACTGACCCCAGGCCGCTGGTATACACTGAAGGAGCGAGGTCCTTCTTTTCCATTCTTACTCCCTTCCTTCGCTTCAATATTCAGTCCCAGCCTAGCCTGGCACTGTCTCAGCTTGAGTCATCTTGTGGGGTCTGCAGAGTGACCGACCGTTCGGGTCTAGAGTATCGACCTGTTTTCGCCAGCTAACACAGCTTCTGCCAGGGAGACCCATCTGCCAGGAAATAAAAAATCAAAGCCCCTGCTCCAAGTCTTCCTCCTCCGCACTGTTCCACATGCAAATCAGGCTGAGGCCTGCAGCTAGGGCGGCCGACTTGACTTGATGCCCCGCCCCGAGGCCACAGTTAGGTGGGCCGCTTCATAGCAGTGCAGAGAACACAGCTCCCTCCAAAGGCTCCTCTCACATTCTGGGTGAGAGAAAAAAGCCCTTCCTGTCTGCGGTACTCAGTTTTAGATACCCTCAGTCGAGGATAAATCCCAACAGAGAGCTCTTCACCACCTCTTTAAATTTTGCTTGCTGTTTCAAAGGAAAAGGATGCACGTGGGAGACATGCTCCACCATACAACCGAGAAGTTCATTCTCAGCTCCCTTCCGTTCAAAAGCCTTTTTCGTGTTTGTTTGTTTGTTTGTTTGTTATGTGCTGTTTTGTAACAAGCCTTTTCCCAGGGAGCTGCATCACACACGTCTACTGACTGTAGAGGGGGAGCACACAGCAGACAAAAGCGTGGGTTCCTTCAGTGTCCAACCTGGTGAGGGGTCACCGACAGGAGCGCAAACGACTCAAAGACAGTTGCATCTCCGGAGCCTTCCACCGCACGGGAAAGCTCACAAAAGCTGGGAACCTAGAACACAGCCTGCAGGCAGCTGGGGCAGGTTGGAGAGTGTCGGTCCCCTCCAGTGTCTGGGTTGATCCACACCTCGTCCAGGCGGCCTCCCGTGTTTCTATTTTCTTCAGGCGGCTGCTCTGCTCCCAGAGACTCCTTTGCAGCCAGCTCCCACGGGGGGTGGGGGGGAGAAGGGGGGAACTCTCAGCAGCCTTGTTGTGTACTCCTGGGAGGAAAAGAGGGAACGAGGGAGCAAGGGGGCCAGGGGGCGGGCCTAATGGGGTCTGGTCAGTTTCAGGAACTTCCTGAAGCGATTTTGAGTTGTGTACCTCCTGGCTTAAGAAGTTTTAATCTCCCGGGAAAATGCCACACAACAACGCAGGTACGTGTATGTGTGTGCTGTGTGCAGGTAGCCAGAGTCCAACAGACGGGTGCCTGCAACCGGAGGAGGTACCGGCCGGGCGGGCGGTCATGAGCTGCTGGAGTGGGGTGCTGAGAACCCCCGCTCTGGTCCTCGGCAGGTGTGCCGGTCTCTCCGGCCTCTCACGCCCACTCTCGGTAGATGAGTCTGCCAGCTGACCCGAGCAGGTTTTTGAAGCCCAAGTCCCCTAGGTTCTCTCAACCCGGTTTTCTGCACCGTGCTCGATCTGCTTCACTCGGCCTTCAGGCCTCACTGGAATCGGCTTCTTAAAAGGTGGTTCCAGCTCGGCCCTTCTTCACACCCGCTGCCAGACACGCTGTGACTGCTCGGCTTTACGTCCTGTGCCTCCCACCAGGTAGGCGAAGTCCCCTTCTGGGCTTGGAACACCTCATGCTTCTGGCAACCCCCTAGTGCCGCCTCATTGGACTCCAGCGATGATAGGGAAACATTCGGTGTACTCCTCCCAGCAGTGACTCCAGAGTGACTGCGTTTACAGTCAATGACCTGTTCTACAGGGCTGCACAGGAGCGGAGCGGCCTTCCTAAGTGTGCCCCGTGGGTTCTTTTTGCTGGGTTTCATCCATTAAATCTAAAAGGGGGGAGGGGGCATGCGTGGGGGCTACAGCAAGCGAGTGTCCTGGTCACGGGCCGACTCCTGGGAAGTTGGTTTTCCCTTCCACTCCGTGGGGTCTGGGGAATCAGATTCAGGTTGTCTGCCTGGCAGCGGTTACCTGTACCCAGTGAGCCACCTTGCTGCCCCCTAACCATTTAGGGGAGGAGTGGGGGATGGGGTGGGGGTGGGGGCTGCATCTGTGTAGCCCTTGCCTGGCTTGGAGGAACTTGCTATGTAGACTAGGCTGGCCTCAAATTCCGAGATGGAGCCTGCTGCCGCTGGCATTAAAGGTGTACACCACCACACCCGGTGTTCTTGCCTGGCCTTAAATTCACAGCGGCAGTCCTGCACTGCCTTTCCCTGCCCTGCACCCTGAGACTACCATGCTAAAAGGCCAGAGACATGTCTCTTTTTTTTTCTTTCTCCAAGATGTATTTATTTTATCTATGAGTGCTCTATCTGCATGTATGCCTGCACGCCAGAAGCGTCAGATCCCACTACAGATGCCTTGAGCCACCGTGTGGTTGCTGGGAATTGAACCCCGGGACCTCTGGAAGAGCAGCCAGTACTCTTAACAGCTGAGCCATCTCTCCAGCCCCCTACATATGTTGTTTTCCAAGGTGTTGGTGAGACAGCCTGGTACACTGTCCTCTCATTACGTTTGTTATGCACCCACCACCCAAGGTCTGCTGGGTAGACGGTACCCCAGCCCCACAGGAGGTACTTTGACAGTAAATCCTGGGCCTGCCAAGTCGTCTTCGGGGCTAAACGCACTTGCTGTTATTATGGCTGGCAGCCCGAGTTTGATCTCCACAGTCCACTTGATGGAAGACTCACAGGAGGAGCCCTGGGACCATCCTCGCAGTCCCTGCCCTCACACACTACACACACACATTTAAATATAATTTGGGCCTGGCAGTAGTGGCTAATGCCCTTAATCTCAGCATTCGGGGAAGGCACAGGCCAGCCAGGCCTATAGAGCTAGTTCCAGGACAGCCAAAGCTACACAAAGAAACCTTGTCTCAAAACAAACAAGTAAACCTCAGGACCTGGCGGTGGACCAGCACTTTGGAGATAGATCTGCGATTTCGAGGATAGCCTGATCTACAGAGCCAGGGCCAGGACAGGCAAGGCCACACAGAGGATCCCAGTCTGGAAAAAGACAAGATTTATTTATAAAGTCTGTGTTGGAGAGATGTGTCGGAGCGCCCTGACTTGCTCTTCACTAGGACCCCCGGGCTCTTTTCCCAGTATCCACAACGAGGCTCCAGTTCCGGGGCATCCGATGCCCTCTTCGACCTCCACGCGTTCCCCGGTGCTGCACACATGTGGAACACAGACCGTGGTCAGGTAAAAGTATCTCTAAACAGTATATAAGATCACTCCACTTCTTTCCCCTCCAAAAGAGACAATTTTGATAACACAATAACCCACGTGGAAGAGAACCATCGTACATTTGGCCCTCTATCGCCCCTAGGCATTTACACGGCACCTTCACATTTCCAAAGCATGGTACCAACATTTATTAATCCTCACAACACCCCTGTGAGGTAGGTCAGCGTGTCCTTTATAGCAGAGAACTGAGGCAGAAGTCAAGAGAATCTTGCCCAAACCCGATTGAGGTCACAAGGGCAGCTGGTGAGGGCCGGAAGAGTCCAGAAGCAGGGGCTGTCCGGTCCTGCACTCACCCACCGGTGGACACCCTGTGGGTGCATTTCTATCAACGAAGGTCGCGTACAGGAAGGACGGAAAGGACCTTTCGGCCAACAACAGGAGAACCGACCCTGAACAGCACGCGGAAACGTGTCAGTCGGGGAGGACACTGACCAGCACGCCAACGAGGGAAGAGAAGAGAACACATGCGCTGAGCAAAGGCTGGGCGGGGGGTCACGGCGACCGACCACCGCCTGCGAGGAGGACCCGGCGACCTTCAGACGGTTTGGAAAACTACAGTTTTACAAACTAGGAACCCATTCCAGGGGTGACCAGCCCAAATCCCGTGGTTTCCTTCAAGAGAAGAGGACTTGGGAAAAGACAGAGGTGAAGTCCGCCCAACCTAACTTTACTCAGGGAATGAAGATCGTGCCAGCTCCCGTCAGAGAGCCAGGGAGTGTGTGACACGGGACCACCACCGGCACTCCGCATCCCGTCTGCACACCGACTTTTGTCCCCGGGAATCTACTTCCCTCCCCACACAAGAGCTCTTCCTTCCAGCAGAAGGCTTGCCCTCTGTGCCAGTCAATAGGCTGTCAGGGTGGTCGTGGTGACCACGGAGGGGCTCGGTGGACAGATGGCTGCGCCCAACTGGCTGAGCTAGGGACGGGATCCAGGGCTCTATGATGCTCCTGCATTTCGGAAACGGCAGTCGTCTGCCTCCGTCCTGCTGTCCAGCTGCACCTTCTGGGTGGTGCTCTCCGGTAAAGCGTTCGGTGAACCTGGTTCAGTTGGCCATTTCAAAAGAAAGAAGGGGAGGAAAACAAAAACAAAAAACCTGCACTGTAAAGCATAATACTGGAGTAGATTTATTATCGCTACCCCAAATTCCAGAGCGATACAAGGAGCATGGAGTTAAAACGCCGCTGGTATCGCCGGGCGTTTTACAATATTGGTTTAGTCCACGAGTTTAAGGCAAACATGTAACGCATCTGCTTTTCTTCAGAGATCATATAAAGCTCACAGAAACTGACCCAAAACTCTACGTTCATTAATTCAAAGTAAGTCTCATTAAGAAGGTTTACACGGATACATGAAAAAACGCAGGACACAGGATACTTAAAAAAAAAAAAAAAAAGAAAAAAATCTAGAAAGGCAACCTTTATCATGTGTGAACAATGGACTCTGAGAGTGTTAAAACTGGACAAGTGATTCATAGGTAAATAAGGCCGGCAGCCATGAGATCGCTACGCAGGAAACAAACGCAGTTAAGACAGGCTACTTAAAAGAGAGTTGAACTTTGGGCTTCTTGGAAGGTCAAGTGTGGGTGGCAGACCGCTGCCCCGTGGCCAGTGAGCCGAGCCCCGCTCAGAAGAGCCGATGCACCGCACCGTGCCAGCTGTTTCTGTTGTCCCCAGTGAGCTTAGATGCCAGAGGTCATCAAAGAAAACAAACGAGAGTTGAAGGCAGCCCTTTTCAACGGAAGGCCGAGTGTGGCCTATGTGTCTCCGTTTAAAACCGCAAGGCAGTTCTGCAGCAGTTGGAGGTTGCCCTAGAGGGAGCAAACAAAATCAAAATCAACCGTCAACTTTTTTAGGCCCAAAAGCTCAAAGAAAGAGTCATCGTTTGCAAACATTTTCATCCTCACGTGATGTGTATGGGTGTTTGGCTGCACTTGTGTCTGGGCACGTGTGTGCCCGCTGCTATCAGAGGCTTCGCCAAGCGAGAAAGAAAGGATGAAAGAGAGAGATCGTATTCTGGCGTCAGAATTCTAGAAACATTTCTGTCTCGGTTTAAAGACACAAATACCAGCTCGTTCACCAAATAAATTTCTACATAGACCAGTATTAATGGTTTAGATAGTCTGACTGTTAAGTAAAGATTTGGTTTTATTTCATGTGGACGAGTGATTTGTCTGTGTGTCTGAAGAGGGCATCAGATTCCCCCGGAACTGCGATTACTGACAGCATGAGCTACCAATTGGGTGCTGGGAATGAAGAGCCTGGATCCTCTGAGAGAGCAGCCAGTGCTCTCAACAGTCCTACCACGGTCTCTCTACAGCCTTGATGTGGTTTGACAAGGGTAAAATAAAGACCCCCGTGTCTGATGTTAACTGATGAATTTGGTTTCTGATTTTGTGACCGGCCATTAAGCTGGTATTTTTAAAAGAAAAGTGCAAACATCACACTCAAATATTCCACAGCATTCACATGCAGCTAGCCATTTGTAGAACATTTGAACTTGCTTCAAAACTTAAAAAGAGATTTCACTAAAGGTGTAGCATTCTGGAGTCAGACACAGGTGGATCTATGTTGATTGAGCTCTAGGGCAGCCAGGACCCTGTCTCAACTCCCCCACACCCAACTGTGATGGTGTGACGAAAGGCCTCCATAGACTCCTATTTGAATGTTTAGGGAGTGGCATTAGGAGGTGTGGTCTTGTTGAGGGGAAAGTGTCATTGTGGGTGGGCTTTGCAGTTTCAAAGCCCAAGCTAGGCTCAATGCTTCTCACTTCTCTCTACTGTTTGGAGATCCAGATGTAGGACTCTCAGCTTCATCTCCAGCACCATCTGCCTGCCTGCCTGCCTCACCGTGCCTCCCACCACGACGATGATGGACTAAATAAACCTCTATATGCCAGCCCCAGCTAAATGTTTTCCTTTAGAAGTGTTGCTGTGATCACGGTGTCTCTTCATAGCAATATAATACCAACTAAGAGTTCCCCCCTAGCTGGGCAGTGTTATTGCGTGCCTTTAATCCCATTACTTGGCAGAGGCAGTTGGATCTCTGTGAGTTCCTGGGCAGTCTGGTTTGCAAAGTCAGTTCCAGGACACACAGAGAGACCATGTAAATAAAAAAGACCCCCCCCAAAGAAATAAAATTCATTTTAGAGATGTATACTAATATAATTAGGATTTAGATCACACACTTTTAAAAATTTTATATGTATGAGCACTTTGCCTGCCTCTTTGTCATCCGTGTACCACATGTATACCTGGTGCTTGAGGATGTCAGAAAGGGCATCAGGTCTCCCAGAACTGGAGTTACAGAGAATTGTGAGCCTCCTGTAAGAACTGGAAACTCAAGTGTCTTGCCTTTTTTTGTTTTTGTTTTTCTCTTTTTGAGTCAGGGTTTCTCTGTGTGTCCCTGCTGTCCTGAAACGAGCACTGTAGGTCAGGTTAGTCTCAAACTTACAAAGATCCACATGCTTTTGTTCCCAGAGTTCTGTGATTAAAGGCATAGACCACCACACCCAGCATACTAAGTCCTCTTAATCACTGAGTCCTCTGTCCATTGCAGTCTTTTCCATTTTAAAAATATTTTTGTTGCATATTGTGTGTATATGTGTAGGAATCCACACATGCACAGGAGACTTGTGTCCTATATTTTTTAACTTAAAATTGATTTACTCTGTGTTTGAGAAAGGGAGGGAGGAGGGGGAGAGGAGGAGGGAGGAGGGAGGTGTAAGCACACCACAGCCAAGGCCCTCCCCTCATGTGGAGGTCAAAGGATAACTTGTAGGGGCCAGTCCTCACTTTGTGCCTTCTTCTGCTGCTGTGCTGCACACCTCAGTCTAGATGACCCACAACCTCCCAAACAGTTCTGTGTCTGCCTCTCATCTTGTCTTAGGAGTGCTGGGTTACAGATGTGCCCTGGGAGTGCTGGGTTATAGATGTGCACTTGGTTATAGATGTGCCCTTAGAGTGCAGGGTTACAGATGTGCCCTGGGAGTGCAGGGTTACAGATGTGCACTGGGAGTGCAGGGTTACAGATGTGCACTGGGAGTGCTGTGTTATAGATGTGCACTGGGTTACGGATGTGCCCTGGGAGTGCAGGGTTACAGATGTGCACTGGGTTTTAGATGTTCCCTGGGAGTGCTGGGTTACAGATGTGCACTGGGAGTGCTGGGTTACAGATGTTCCCTGGGATTGCTGGGTTACAGATGTGCCCTTAGAGTGCAGGGTTACAGATGTGCACTGGGAGTGCTGGGTTACAGATGTGCACTGGGTTTTAGATGTTCCCTGGGAGTGCAGGGTTACAGATGTGCACTGGGAGTGTTGGAGTGTTGGGTTACTGGACTGCTAAAGCTACATGATAGAGACCTGTTGTAAAAGAGCGAGAGGGAGGGAGAGACACAGAGACAGACTGACTGACAGACTGACTGACTGACTGACTGACTGGGACAAAGAACAATCTGTCAGTTCGTTGTGGTAGATTACATCTATTATCTCAGCACTTGGGAAGTTGAGGCTCGCAAATTGAGATTTTGAGGCCATCTTTGACTACATAATTAAATTGGAAGCCAGACCTTAACAAAGAAAATAACAGAGTGTGGGGGTATGCTTATGTCATTCCAGCAAGTAAACAAGAGCACTATTAGGAATTTGGAGCCTGAGTTATTTGTTAAATTCAGGCAAGGATGTCTACATGGTGATACCAAGTTAGCCTCAAACTCACAGAGATCCATCTGCCTCTGTGGTGATATTTTGCTTATGATCTAACAAAAATAATGTTTACCTGAAGTGCAAAGCTAGCCATACTAGTTAGCCATAGATGCTAGCCAGTGGTGGTACATACCATTAATCCTAGCACTTGGGAGACAGATTTCTGTGAGGTCAAGGTCACCCTGGGCTACACAAGATTGAATCTGTCTAAAAGAGAAATAGAACACAAAGTGATGCCACCACTTGGAGTGACGTGCCTTTAATCCCAGCACCAAGGAGGTGGAGACAGGAAGGCATATGGTTGGTGTAGAGAGCACTATAAAGCAGGAGGAGCTAGGAGATCAGAGCCACATACCTCTGCTTGGATTAAAGGCATATGCCACCACAATTGAAAGTTTTGGGGTTTTTTGTTTTGTTTTTTTCCGAGACAGGGTTTCTCTGTGGCTTTGGAAGCTGTCCTGGAACTAGCTCTTCTAGACCAGGCTGATCACGATCTCACAGAGATCCGCCTGCCTCTGCCTCCCAAGTGCTGGGATCAAATGAAAGTTTTGTTTTTTTTAAAAAGAGATAGTAAAGCCTGGACTACTGAGTAAGTTCCAGGATAGCAGGGGCTACACAGAGGAACCCTGTCTTGAAAAAACAAACAAAAAGAGCTATTAAAAGCCAGGTGGTGGTGGTGCATGTCTTTTATCCCAGCACTTGGGAGGCATAGGCAGGTGGATCTCTTTGAGGTAGAGGCCAGCCTGTTCTACAGAGCTAGTTCCAGGACAGCCAAGGCTATACAATGAAACCCTGACTCAAAAAACAAAACAAACAATAGACCCCAAACAAAACAAACAATAGACCCCAAAACAAATCAAACAAAAAGGATGTTTTTTTTTTTTTTTTTTTTTTTTGTGTGTGTGTGTGTGTGTGTGTCTGTATAGCACATACATCCAAGTGCTTATTTAGGCTAAAAAAGGATGTTGTATTTCCTGGTTGCACAGCTAGGATGGCTATGAGTTATTTGTTGTGGGTACTGGGAACCAAACTCGAGTCCTTTAAAGAAAGGCAAGTGATCTTACCAGCTGTATCATCTCTCCAGTCCCAAAGGTGTAGCCCAGGGTGGCCTTGAACTTGGGACCCTGCCTCTGCCTCTTCAGTGTGTCCTACAGGTATGCACTACCACAACTGTAAAACACCAGGCAGTATAGGCAGCATTTTTCTTTTTTTAGCATTATTTTGTGTGTGTACGCACCAGTGTGTTTATCTTGACATGTCTGGAGGTCATAGAATAACCTCCTAAGTAGAGGCTGAGGCAGGAAGATCACTGAGTTCAAGGTCAGCCTGGTCTACCTAATGAGCTCTAGCCTAGTCTGAAGAATGAGAAGATGCTTCGACAACAGCAAACAACCAACCTAACTCCCATTCTGTCAGGATGGGAATGCAGTTCAGTGACAGAGTGCTGGCCAGCAGGCACAGAACCCCACACTTAATTCTAGTACTGAAAACAACAAAACCCCAAGTAAGGGCCAGTAGAATAGCCAATGAAGGAAAAGCACTCACTGCATAAGCCTGAACCCTGAGTTCAATCTGGAAACTTATACAAGGCAGAAGCAAAACTCTAAAGGTGTCCTCCAACCTCCACACATGTCCACACACACAATGTAAAAGAAAATATCCAAATAAACCAAGGACAGTTGTGTCATTCCTCCTATAGGAGGCTGATCAAAGGATCAGCGTAATTTAAAATTTAAATGATTAAATATAATAGTGACACTACCTTTGCATGCTTTAGTTCTAGTTCTGCAAGTTCCACCAAATTTTTTCTGAATGCGGCCACTCTTCTCGTCTTAAAATCTATCAGTTCTGTAAACAAAAGCAAAAAAATTAGGACACAATCACAAAGCCCACCTTGCCCAGGAAGTGAAAGATTTTAGTTTGCTGAGAGAAAAAGTTTCCCACAGGCCTTGGCCCAGGACAAGAAAGTTGGTCCCAACCTGAGGGCAGACAAACAATCCTTTTTGGGTTACACCTGGCCAACAGACAATCGGGGACTTTCCAGGGTACATTCTACGGTTTTTCCTTTATAGAAAAGCAGGTCACACTTGGGTGACCACTCTAACATGAGATCATAATCATACTTTGTAATCAATCACTTTGTGCCCCTTGCCTGTATGCTGATCTGCACACACCATGCTGGGGTGTGCAGCTTTCCCAATATTGCTGATACCCGAATTCGCATTCATAAGATAAACTCTCTTACTTTTATAGCTCTTGGTCTGGTTTCTGAGTCTCGGGGGCTCCTCGGGATCCTGTGGCCCTTAGGGGTCTGGGGTCTTTCAGAAGGTGTGTTAACTGTACCTTGTTTTGCAGATTCAGATATTTTTTCAAACTTTTGACAGCACAACTGTTGGGAAGTTTCAGCCTGTAGAACATCTTTGTTTTTTGCTCTTGCCTTGTCCAGTGCTTTATTGGCATTCTCGTAGTCCACCAGTGACCTTGACCTTCTATAGAGGAGGTCCTGCAAAACACAGCATTGGCAGTCTATCATGTGCCCTTCCTGCAGTTAGACGCAACCTCCACAGCAGCAGCAGTGGCACTTAATCGGGAACTTCTAAATGCAGCTGGGAGTAAAGGTGTCCGTCTATCCCGCCCCTGCACCCCCGGCTGTGGTGCACATCTTTAATCCCAGCAAATGCCCTACAAACCATTGTCCTGCACATGTTACATAAGCTCACCATCACTAATTTGGAAATTAAGAGTATTCTCGGTGCTTTTTAAAATATTTGTTTTCTTTTTCTGAGCCTTTGCTGCTGATTACTCAGTCTTTTATACACAGCAGGAAATGTGAGTCGTAGTGTTCGCATCTCAGTCAAGGACTTATATCAAATTAGAAATCAGTACATATCCAAATCTTATTTGGGCATTTTGCTTTTTTAGGTTTTTTGAGACAGGGTTTCTCTGTGTAGCCCTGGCAGTCCTGGAACTCACTCTGTAGACCAGGCTGGCCTCAAACTCACAAATATCCACCTGCCTCCTTAGTGCTGGGGTTAAAGAAAGGTGTGTGACACTATGCCTGGCTCTGAGAAAGGTAATTTCATATAGCATTTATTTGTTTTTGAGACCAGGTTTCACTACAGAGTCCAAGCTAGCCTCACCTCATTTCTCCTGCCCCAATCCACCAAACGCTGGGATCCCAGCCAAACAGCACGGCACTGTTTGAGAATACAGACCAATATGCCCATCATCAACTCTTCACAACCTAAACGAACCTTAGCTGCTTGCGACTCCCTTAAGTAGTACTTGAGCAGGTCAGAAAGCTTGAGGTCCTCATCAGCAGACACCCGGGCCTCTATTTTCTGAAATGGGAAACGGCATTAAATCACCTGTTGTTACATTTGGCTCTACATAAAAACTTTTTTTTTTTTTTTTTTTTTTTTTTTTTTTTTTCCCAAGACAAAGTTTCTCTGTGGCTTTGGAGGCTGTCCAGGAACTAGCTCTTGTAGACCAGGCTGGTCTCGAACTAACAGAGATCTACCTGCCTCTGCCTCCCAAGTGCTGGGATTAAAGGCATGCGCCACCAATGTCTGGCCCATAAAAACATTTTTAATGTGTAGCTACATATAATGTGTTTCCACTCTGCTTTATCTGGGTGTCTTTCAAAATTCCAACAAGAAATGAACAGAAAAACAACAATGAATTTATGAAGAAATTCTACATTTGGAAACTTAACTTCCTTACCATTTTTAGCTTTGCTATTACAGCAACGGCAATTGATAGGTGCTTATCAACAGATGAAGGAATTTGAGACGAAATGGAAAGGGAAGCTAAAAAGAACTCTTTGGGGGGCTGGAGAGATGGCTCAGAGGTTAACAGCACCGTCTGCTCTTCCATAGGTCCTGAGTTCAATTCCTAGCAACCACATGGTGGCTCACAACCATCTATAATGAGATCTGGTGCCCTCTTCTGGTGTGCATGCATGCAGATAATTGTTTATGTAATAACAAATAAATAAATAAAATGTACACGCCATGCCTGCCAAAAATCTTTAAAAAAAAAAAACTCATTGCCAGGTGGAGGTGGAGCACACCTTTAATCCCAGCATTCAGGAGGCAGATGTTGGATCTCTGAGTTCAAGGCCAGTCTGGTAAACCAAGATCCCTGGAACCCACGTAAAGTAGAAAGCAGGGAACCAATTCGCCAAAATTGTCCTTTGACCTCTCTATGTCAGAGCATGTGCACCCACATACACTCAATACACATGCACACTAATATATACTTAAAATAATAATTTAAAAATTTAAAAAATCCTCTTTAAATTATCTGAGCCAGATGTGATGAAACATGCCTATAATCCCGGCTGGGGCAGAAGAATCTTGAGTTCTGGGCAATATAGTGAGATAGTTTCTCAAAAACATTACCTTTTTTTTTTTTTTTTTAGGTTGTTTTGGTTTGATATGGTTTTAGTCCTGGCTGGCCTTGAACTCAGAGAGCCAGCTGCCTCTGAATCCTGAGCGTTGGGACTAAATATGTGTGCCACCACATCTGGCCTAAGAGATGTTTTATATCAGCTAAATGCAATAAGAAATTAATCTGTCTCCTGACTTGTTACCATGAAGTCACTTAAGTAGGAAGAAGCAATGGGGAAATCTGTACTTGGTGACATTGAGAAAAACAATATCACTGGTTATATTTTGAGGCAGGGTTTCTCTGTTGGCTGTCCTGGAACTTGTTCTGTAGACCAGGCTGGTCTCAAATTTAAGACATTTGCCTGTCTCTGCCTCCCAAGTGCTAGAATTAAAGGCACGTGCCACCACCACATGGCCTTTCTTCTTCTTTTCCCCCTTTTCATTTTAGTATTGGCTATATTAAAAAATAATTATCAGCCTTAAAGAATTGAGATGTGCCGGGCGTTGGGGGCGCATGCCTTTGATCCCAGCACTCGGGAGGCAGAGGCAGGCGGATCTCTGTGAGTTCGAGACCAGCCTGGTCTATAAGAGCTAGTTCCTGGACAGCCTCCAAAGCCACAGGGAAACCCTGTCTCGAAAAAAACAAAAAAGAAAGAAATGTTCATTTTCAGGAAACCTTGGTGATGTGTATGTAACTTTTTCTACTACTCTATATTCTTTTCTATAAATCTGAGACTAGGTCAGGTATGGTGGTGCACACCTGTAATCTCAGCACTTGAGAGGTGGAGATTCGGCTTTATAGAGTTCAAGGCTAGCTTGATCTAGACCCCAACTCAAAAATAAATATCTGAAATCACTATTGGAATTGTTTGCTTTTCTTAAGAGGCATGCTCACTGAGTACTAAAACACGGGTAAACCACCAAGTGCGAGCATGCTCACAGAGCAACCTGAATGCTTACATTCTTTCTAGTGGGAGTAAAGCGGGTACACATGTGCCAGTGCTGAAGGTCTGAGGTCAGCCTTCTTCCGTCACGGGGGTTCTAAGATTGAACCCAGGTCATGACAGCAAAGGCCTTCAACTCCTGAGCCACCTCACTAATCCTAATTAAAAAAATGTTTTTTACATTTTTCTGGGGGTGGAAGTAGGTCATGCTATATAGGTCCAGGCTTGTCTTGAAATCAAAGTCCTCCTGTTTTAGCTTTCTGAGTGCTAGGATTACCACAGCTGACACTTTCAACAATATTTTTATGTTAATTTTATTTTGTCTGTCTCAGAGGCACATGTGGAAGCTGAGAACTTAGGGAGACACCTCCTGTGTTTCAGTTTTAGGGGCACAATACAATATTGTTAACACAAGTATGATTCTATGCAGTAGTTCTTTCATGGTTAATACTTACTCTTGTTTTATCAAACAGTTCCGAAACTTTGAGGAAAAATCTGCAAGGGAGAAATACTTTCATCAGAAGTAGCATTTGATTAATTTTTCACTTTAAGTGTTTAGACATGATAACCCCAAACCATATTAACAAAGGACATTCTTGTTTCATCAATAAAGCACCCAGTGGTCTTGTTAACTGCACTTTTTACAACAATAAACTGAATAATACTCTTTTGATTTCTCAGAAGCTATATGGTGTAGGAGAGAACAGATCCCCACAAGTTGTTCTCTGATCTCTACACTCTTGCTATTACATGTGTGCCCCACCCCAAACAAATAGACAGGCCTGGTGGAGCACACCTTTATTCCCAACACTCAAGAGGCAGAGGCAGGTGGATCTCTGAGTTCCTGGCCAGCCTGGTCTACAAAGACATTTACAGGGCAGCCAAAGATACAGAGACATTGTTCTCACCCACCCACTAAAAAATGTTTAATGTTAACTTAAAGAAGTAAAACACTGAAGACGGAACAATTCTTAGAATCCTCTGGAAATATTGTTTGTTGTTTATTTTTGGCTGTTAAGAAAACTGAGCTCAGGGCCTCACACATACTAGGTAAGGTTTCTACCACCAAGCAACAGCCCCAGTTTAAACATTTATAGATATAGAAACTTTGTCCTGAAAACAAAAATGAATAACAATTGCTATCTCAGAATACACTCTCAAATAGACAGCATGGCAAGTCTATTATCAGTTTTAAAATATTCTAGGCTGAGCAAAGTGGCTCACACCCTTAACCACAGCACTCTGGAGGCAGAGGCAGGCAGATCTCTGTTAAGAGGCCAGCAAGAGTTACATAGTAAAACTCTATCTCAACACAGAGGATGGGGCCTGGAGTAATGGCTCAGCAGTTAGGAGCCTTGCTTCTATTCCAGAGTACCTGAGCTCTGTTCACAGCACCCATGTCAGGCGACTCACAGTAACCTGTGACTCTCGTTCCAGGGGATCTGACACACTCTTTGGCCTCCAAGGGCACAAGCACACAGGTGTGATACACTCATGCAAATACTTACACATACAAATGAAAAGAAAAAATATGTATGTAGTTTTTATAGAACAAACAATGAGTGTGTGTGTGTGTGTGTGTGTGTGTGTGTATGTGTGTATGTATTCATTCCTTAAATTACTTGTTTTTATATGTGTGTTTTGCCTGTATGTAAGTACACACAAGTTTTTAAATTTATACATGGGTATGCCGTGGGACCACCACATATATGTGCAGAAGAGGGTGTTGGAGCTCCTAGAACTGGAATTACAGGTGGCTATGAGCCACATACACACATACTAGGAACCAAACTAAGCCTAGTTTTTGTCCTTCTCTTTTGGTTTTATGAGGGTCCAGGCTGGCCTAAACTCAAAACTGCTCTGCCTTAGCCTCCCAGGTCCTAGGTCGAGAGGCCCTCTTTCTTTCTTTCTTTCTTTTTTTTTTTTTTTGAGACAAAGTGTCATGTATACCAGATTTGCTTCAGCCTCGTGTCCATGATCTGCTGTGATACACATCCCTAGCACATATATATACACACAAAATAAATATAAAGTGTTTTGTTTATGTTCAACTGGAGTGCTAGGAATAGAGGTGTGTGCCTATAAATCCCAAAAGCCAGCATTCAGGCAGCAGAGTTAGGAGAATCTAGAGACCAAGGTCATTCTTAGCTACATAGCCTGTTTGAACACTGTGGGCTACGTGTGACAAAGTGTGGAGAAGAGCTGGGGGAGGGGTATATTGGGTATTTAGCTCAGTGCTAGACTACTTGAATTGAAAAAAAAGTTTAGTTTGACTTCCAATGAAATAGATAGCAAATTTGTGAAATGTTCAATATTTATTTACAGACAGGGTCTCACCATGTAGCCATGGCTGGACTAGAACTAATGTAGACCAGGCTAGTCTCAAACTCTAGCCTCAAAATCACAGATATCTGCCTTCTGCCTGCCTTGGCTTCCTAGGTGCTGGGATTAAAGGCATGCACTACCATCAGCCTGAAGTGTTGAATATTTTAAAATAATAATTAGAGAATGAGAAGACAAAAAAGAAACCAACTACTTTATTTTAATAAAAAAACCAGTTTATCATGAATGGGTTGATAAAAATACCCTACAATGGCTATGTAAATTATAAGCACTATTTCCTCTGCTGCCAGCAACCCTTCCTCTGATTTACTTGTACTCAAGTTCTTAACTATAATTCTTACTTGCATATATCTGTAGAGTCCTGAGTTCCTAAAGCATATAATGAAGACCCAATTCTATTGTAATCATCAGCAGCACCTATGGAGAAAGTTTTGAGAATTAAAAACCAAGTTTTAATAATATATTAATTTAAAAATACTTACTGATCACCTATCTGCAAAACGTAATATAAAAAAAACGCAGTAACAAAACAAAACAAACAACTGTAATGTGATATGATAGATACATCAGACATGTAAAAATTGCTTTAGAAGTATGTAATGCAGTTGGAGAAGACCATGGAAACTAAAGAATGAACTGAAGTGTGGCCGGGCGTTGGTGGCACACGTCTTTGATCCCAGCACTCGGGAGGCAGAGGCAGGCGGGTCTCTGTGAGTTGGAGACCAGCCTGGTCTACAGAGCGAGTTCCAGGATAGACTCCAAAGCTACACAGAGAAACCCTGTCTCGAAAAACTAAAAGAATGAACTGAAGTGTGTAGGGTGGGCAAATCTTCACTAGGCAAAGAGAGCACACACTAAGGGAAACGGCATGGAGAAGGTCACACGCACAAACAGAACAACACACTCAGAGCAGGTGAGACTCAGTACTGTTGGAAACCAGGGGGAGTGGATAGAGTGAAGACAAACTAGAAATGTTTTGGAAGTCAAAGTCTTGCAAACCAAAAGAGTTTGGGTTTGTGGGATAGATATCACTAAATATTTAAGTTGAAAGGTGGCAAACTCAACCTAAAAAGAATTTTAGAGATCCTCCACCCCCCGAAATCTGCTATATACAGTCTAAAAGGGGAAAGACAGAAAAGGCAAGAATGACCAACCAAGAAACTGCTACAATAATCTGGGTAAGAGATACTAGCAAAGCTGCAAATCGCTGAGGAAGTCCCTACAGGTAGGAATCATGAACAACACACTTGATATACACAGTACACACACACAACATGATAATCTCTTTACTCAGATGCCACAGGGCAAAGGACTCAACTTGAGCAAGCTATCCACTTGCTGGAGGAGGACTACAGTAAGTGCTTCTTTTATTTCATACAACATGAAACCACCCGTATGAGGATAACAATGGTACCCACATAATTTATGTGGAGGACTGAATGTGTTACTAAATATTACAAAGTATTTGGATACTATACATGTTAATTACCATATATTAGCTAGTAATAAATTCCAAGATACTTATCTGAAATATAGTAGCAGTATTTTTACTAGTATCTCTCTCTTTTTGGTTTTTCAAGATGGTTTCTCTGTGTAGTCCCGCCTGTCCTGAAACAAGCTCTGTACAACAGGCTGGCCTCGAACTCACAGAGATCCTCCTGCCTCTGCCTCCAGAGTGCTGGGATTAAAGGTGTGCACCACCACTACCCAGTCTAGTGTCTGTCTCATTTTTTAAATTTCAAGATAGTTTATTTTCAAAATGGGTCACAACATTAGCTTCTGGCACTCTGCCAAATGTACAAGCTACAAATGCTTGCTCAGAAGCTGAGGGGCACACGTTAGTACCATGTCTGAAAAGTGATTAAAAATCCAAATAAAACAAATATTCAGTTTCCATAGGACCCATCTCCTAGCCTCCCATACTGCACCTGTGCCACAGTGCCTGTCTCTTAACAAAACAGAAACCCTTATATTTATTCTGCATAAAATTACTTTCAACTGATAAGCACTAAACTATTATTGCTATTTAAATTAGATTTGTTTTCATTGTAAATTATGTGTACCTGTGCATGGATATGTTTTCTTGAATACAGATGTCCTTGGAGGCCAAAAGAGGATGAACATTAGATCCCCTGGAGCTGACATTAAAGGTGGTAAAGGTGGTTGTGCGCTGTCCAACATGGGTGCTGGAGTCAAACTTAGGCTCTTTGGAAGAACAGCAAGCGCTCTTAGCCACGGAGCCATCTTTCTAGTCCCAACATGTCTATTAAATTTTGAATAAATTAGGTGTGGTGGTGCATATCTGCAATTCCAGAATTTATTATGAAGTAGCCTAAGGCTCACCCATAATCTTCCTGTCGCTGCCTCCACAGTGCTGGGATTATAGGCATGCTACCGTGTCGGCCTCATTTTATTCTGGGGTTATCAGTACAAATACACATTCATCGTTGTTCTTTAAGCACCACCTATTTGGCCAAATGAATAGGAATCACCAATATTTTCTTCAGTTCATTGCCTTCCTGTCCCTTTCCTCCTCCTCCACCTCCTCCTCCTCCTCCCCCTCCTCCTCCTCCTCCTCTTCCTCCTCCTCCTCCTCCTCCTCCTCTCCTCTTTTTCTTCTTTTTTTTTGAGAGAGAGTTTCTCCGTGTAGCTTTGGAGCCTATCCTGGCACTCCCTCTGGAGACCAGGCTGGCCTCCAACTCACAGAGATCTGCCTGCCTCTGCCTCCCGAGTGCTGGGATTAAAGGCGTGCTACCTACACCCAGCTCCTCTTCTTTTTCTTACTTAAAATGTATCTATTTAAACTTTGTATTATTATCTGATGTTTGTGATGTGTGTTTGAGTGTGGGCAGGGCAGGGCACGGCACGGCACAAATGTGCAAGCCAGAGGACAACTTTGTGAGGTGATTCTCTTCTTCCACCTTTCTGTAAGTTCCAAGGATGGACCTGAAGTCATCATGCTTGTACAACAAGCATCTTTCTTTACCCACTGAGCCTTCAAGGCAAGACTGAATCAGAACTGCTGTGGGGACTAGGACTGTAGCTCAACTGTGTGTGTGTGTTAGCTTACATTTACATAGTTCTAGGTTTGACAGCCAGCACCACACGCCTGTAATCCTAGGTTAGGCAAAGAAAAGGTAGGGGGATCAGAGGCTTAAGGACATTTTTGGCTACACTGTAATACACTCTGTTCCAAAGAGGACACTTGGAGGGAACCTGAGTGTCACAGACTACAATTTAAGAACCACTATTCAGACTTTCATTAAAAAAAAAAAAAAAAAAAAATACAAAAAGAAAAAAGAACTGTAAGTAACATGTCAACCTTACAATTATTTCAACTTAAATGTAAGGTTTTTATGGGGGGAATGGTTAATTGATTAACTTAACCCAGTGGTTAAGTGCTAGTAGAGGACCTGGGTTTAGGCCCAGCACCTGTATCAGGTAGCTCACAACCACTTATAATAACCCCAGTTCCAGAGGAGCTGATGCCCTCTTTCTGGCCTCCACAGTACATACACATACACTTTTGTTTGCTTGTTATTTTCGAGACAGGGTCTCTCTACAGATCCCTGGCTGTCCTGGAACTCACTGTGTAGATTAGGTTGGCCTCAAACTCAGAGGATCTGCCTGCCCCTGCCTTCAGAGTGCTGGAACTAAAGATGTGTTATAGCCGTGTCCATAAAACAAACAAATCTTAAAGTTTTACCACAGAAGTCTTACTTTTGTGAGATCTTGTCATCCTGTCAGATTTAGCAGATGCATCTTTAACTCGGTTATGATATTCTAAAAGGAATGTTCGTTCATGCTCAAAGAAGTCATCTACGTCCTGTGGGATGAGGAAAGAGCTGTTTACACACGTGCTCTAATGTGACTGAAACCTTGCCATCATTACAGAACCGATGTCAGCAAAGGAGGACAACTGTCTTCTAGCACTCAGGCTTTACACCGCCCTCCTCCACACAGTCAGACTTTACCAGACAAGCAATGGTTTACAGCTGAAGGCTAGAGTGCCCTGTGTGCTAATCCTGACCAAGCCTATGCTCTGCTGCTACACTGCTGCCCAGAGTGAGCAAATGCTTTTGAGGAAAAAGGAAAAACATTCTGGTAGCTAGAAATGAAAAAACAAACAAACAAACAAACTTATTTTTCCTAGTCTATTATGTATTTCAGGGGTTACCTATACTAGCTAGCTACTTAGATGAACTTAGTCAAATAAGTCATTTGGGAGCAAATGATACAATTAACTACCATTTTCAATCTTTTTTTTTTTTTTTAAATTTTAAACGTTGACTTTTATTTTATATGTATTGGGGTTCTGCTTACATATGTCTGCATACTACTCGTGTACCTAGTGCCATAAGAAGAGGGGTGCTAGATCCCCTAAAACTGAGTGGCAGACCACAGAGATAATGGGGATCAAACCTGGGTCTTCTAGAAGAGCATCTCTCCAGCCCCTAGATATATGTTTTAAAATTTTAAAAAGTCACTAATAGTGCTTTCTAGCAACTGTTCTTAGAAAGTATTATAATATAATTAGGATTTATAGCAATAGAAACTGAACAGCCAAAAGTCTGCACTAAAAAGTGTCATTTAACCATCACTTCAAATCTGTCAGTTTTCTTAACCATAAAAATGGTGATAAGTATATCTAACATGCAAGGTTATAATGAACACTGCAATCAAAAGCTACAAATTAATATATTATACATGCTAAAAATATCTGTTGATTATGAAAATCACAACTAACAGTGGTTTACATTTACTAGCTAAGAAAATGTTAACTGCAATACAGAGAAGCCTGATATGTCACTAGAGAGAAGTTTGCACTTGGACTGTCAGCACAAGCTTTCATGCAGATATGAGAGCAGGCAGTAACAATGAAACGGAAGCACTGTTCACCTTTCCTAGTATCTGCTGATATTGTTTACTGAAAAAAGGTACCAGGGAAGTAAATTCTCATACCATTTGAAAAACATCATTAAGGAAAAAGCTACTATTTAGTAACTATTAGAATATTTTCACACACATTTAAGTCCATTCTTACCACGATACTGTGAACCAAGTGGTATTACTTCATTTTGAAGATGGAAAAACAGTTTTTCTCAAGATCATACATTTAAACCAAAGACACTACCAAAACCTCAGCTGAGATCTGACTAAACCCAATCCTGGGGCTGTCTATCCTGCACCTGAAGGCAGGTGTGAGGCACACATCCTTAATCCTAGAATTTGAGAGGCATAGGCAGGAAAGTATAACTTTACCTTCACTCCTGAAACGATGACTCCATCTGCTGACTTAACCATGTTTTTAAAGAAATCCTCCAGCTTTTCTTTTTTATTTTTTCCTCGAACACTCAACTGAAGAAAAAAAAAAAAAAAAGGCAATTTAAATTAGCATTTTTGGAAGCTACAAACAGTAATAACCCTTCTACTCTTAGACATTTAAATGGAAATCTTTTGTTTGTTTGTTTTAAAGATTTATTTATTTATTATGTATACAGTGTTCTGCCTATACTTCTGCAGGTCAGAAGAGGGCACCAGATCTCATTGTAGATGGTTGTGAGCCACCTTGTGGTTGCTGGGAATCAAACTCAGGACCTTTGGAAGAGCAGCGAGTGCTCTTAACCTCTGAGCCATCTCTCCAGCCCCTAAATAGAAATCTTAAAGGACCTCAGTTTCTAAACTTAAAGTAGCCCTCCTGCCCCCTTTGGTTTTCTTGAGACAGGATTTCTCTGTGTAGCCTTTTGCTTTTCAGGAACTCACACTGTAGACCAGACTGGTCTTAAACTTAGAAATCCAGAGATCTGCTTGCCTATAGCTTGAGTGGTAGCATTAAAGGCATGCACTACCATGCCTGGCAAAAGTAGCAATCTCTTGTGTGTATATATAAGAGTAACAGCCATGCTGGGCAGTGGTGGTGCATGCCTTTAATTCCAGCACTGGCAGGTGGATCTCTGTGAGTTTGAGGCCAGCCTGGTCTACAAAGTGAGTTTCAGGGCAGCCGGTGCTAATCAGTGAAACCCTGCCTCGAAAAACCAATAGATAGATAGATAGATAGATAGCGAGCCATGGCATAACTGTATGTCAACATGCAAAAGATTACAAATAGACTGATATCACTATGCACAAAACTCAGCTCCAAGTGGATCAAAGACATCAACATAAACCAGTTACACTGACCCTGATGGAAGAGAAAGTGGAAAGTAGCCTTGACCGCACAGGAGACCATTCCTTAAATAGAACACCAGTAGCACAGACACTGAGAGCAACAATTAATAAATGAAACCTCCTGAAACTGAGAAGCTATTCCTACAGAATGGGAAATATCTTCACCAACACCTGACATAGGGCTCATCTCCAAAATACATAAAGAACTCAAGAAGCTAGATATCAAACTACCAATTAAAAGATGGGGTACAAAGCTAAACAAAGAATTCTCATCAAAAGAATCTCAAATACCCAAAAGACATCTAAGGAATTGCTCAGCATCCTTAATCATCAGGGAAATGCAAATCAAAATGACTCTGAGACACCATCATACACCTGACAGAATGGCTAAGATCAAAAATACCGAGGTCATCTTGATGTTGGAGAGGATGTGGAGAAAGGGGAACACCCCACTAATGCTGGTGGAGTACAAACTTGTACAGCCATTTGGAAATCTGTATGGTGGTTTCTTAGAAAATTAGGAATCAATTTACCTCAAGACCCAGTAATACCACTCTTGGGCATATACCCAAAGGATGCTCAATCATACCACAAGGATACTTCTTCAACAGTGTTCATAGCAACATTATCCGTAACAGCCAGGACCTGTAAACAGCCTAGTTGCCCATCAACCAAAGAATGGATTAATGTGGTACATTTACACAATGGAGTACTACTCAGCTGTAGAAAACAATGACATCATGAAATTTGCAGGCAAATGGATGGAACTAGAAAAAAAATCATCCTGAGTGAGGTAACCAAGACTCAGAAAGACAAAAACAGTATGTACTCACTCATAAGTGGATATTAGATGTAAAGCAAAGGATAACCAGACTACAATCCACAGCTCCAGAGAAGCTAGGTGACAAGGAGGACTCTAAGAGGGACACATGGATCACCCTGGAAAGGGGAATTAGATAAGATCTCCTGAGTAAACTGGGGGTTGTGGGGGGTGAGCAGTAAAGGGGAGGGGATGGGAGATGAGAACACAGGGAACAGATGGTTGAGTTGGGGAAGGGACCGAGTGGGAGAGCTATGAAAGAGATACCTTTATAGAGAGAGAGCCATTATGCATTTAGGGAAAAAAAAAAAAAAAAAAAAAAAAAACTGGTGCTAGGAAGATTCCCAGAAATCTACAAGGATGACCCCAGTTAAGACTCCTAGCAATAGTGGAAAGGATGCCTGTACTGGCCTTCACTTGTAATCAGATTGGTAAATACCCCCAACTGTCATCATAGAACCTATATCCAGTAATCAATGGAACTAGATGTAGAGATCCACAACCACCCACCAGTCTGAGCTGTGGGAATCCAACTGAACAGAGGGAGGAGGGAATAGATGAGCAAGGGAGGTCAAGATCATGAAGGGGAATTACAGAGACAGCTGAACCAACTACAGCTGTTGAGACTCCATGGGCCTGATCTAGGCCCTATGCATGTGGGTGACAGTTGTGTATCTGGAACTATCTGAGGGGCCCCTGGCAGTGGGCCCAGGATCTGGTGCATGAGCTAGCTTGTGGGAGCTCTTTCCCTATGGTGGGATGCCATGCTCAGCCTTAACACAGGGGGGAGGGGCTTGGTCCTGCCTCAACTTATTGCGCCAGACTTTGTTGACTCCTCATGGGAGCCCTTGCCCTAGGGAGGAGTGGGGGGAGGGGTGGACTGGGTAAGGGGAGGGAGAGAAAACTGTTTGGAATGGAAATTGGAAAAAAAAAAAAAAGAGTGCCAGCCATGGTGGCACATATCTGACACTTGGGAGGTACAGGAGTTCAAGGTCACTCTCAGCTGCACAGCAAGCTTTCCTGCAGCCTGGACTACACAAGAGCATCTCAGAAAACCCTGAAACCTTTTTCTTTTTAATTTTAAAAGTAAAAGCGGAGCCGGGCATTGGTGGCGCACGCCTTTGATCCCAGCACTTGGGAGGCAGAGGCTAGGTGGATCTCTGTGAGTTCGAGACCAGCCTGGTCTACAAGAGCTAGTTCCAGGACAGCCTCCAAAACCACAGAGGAAACCCTGTCTCGAAAAACCAAAAAAAGGTAAAAGCGGAAATTAGTAGAAATACAAATGCTCAAGTGTCATGCTCCAAGATTCAGGTGGTAAAGGCCTACTTAATTTTACAACATTATCTGATAATTCAGTTGCAAGTAGCTCTCTCATCTTTCTCTGTCAAATATTGATATATACTAAAGTGGCAAGTAAACATTTAATTCAGAGCTTGGTGTGGTGATGCATACCTTTAATACCAGCACTCAGGAGATAGAGGCAGGTAGATCTCTTAGTTCGAGACCAGTCTGGCCTACAGAGCAAAGTACAAGACAAACAGGGCTACTCAGTGAAACCTTGTCTGGAAACAATATAACCCCCACTGAAAATGAAATACAAGCCGGTCGGTAGTGGCACATGCCTTTAATCCCAGCACCCAGGTGATCTCTGTGATTTCCAGGCCAGCATGGTCTACAGAGCAAGTGCCAGGACAGGATCCAAAGCTACATAGAGAAAAACACCCTGTCCCAAAAAACAAAACAAAACAAACAAAAGAAATATACTAGAGTAAGTACAACACGAAATACATTAGGCAAATTCTTTATTCCCTTTACTGTGAATAGAACTTTTTGTCTCATGTTTCGGTCAGCAACTTAAACTACAAGTGAAACAAAAGATAACTCTGAATGATTACTGGGGGGAAACTAACAAAATTCCAAGTATCAAACATGAGACACCCTCTTTTGAGTTGTTGGCCAGGAATGTCTAAGAGACTCCCAAAACATAGTCTATTGTTGTTGTTCTTGGCTATATCCCACTCCCCAGAGGTAGGAGTTAAGTCCCTATTGCTAAAGATACCATGCAGAGTTCAAAAACAGGGCCCAGAGGCTTCTGAGCTAGAAGTGACCTGACTGTTCCCTCCCTCAGGCCTGGCTTTCATGGTACCAGAAGATGCCATGCAAGCTTCCAAAGGAGGGAGGCAACCAGCAGTCCCACCCAGCTCTGATGCCTATGAACCACAGCAGCGCCCAGCACAGCATGATAACGCCAGGGGGCAGTAGTGGCACACATGCCTTGGTGGTAACAAACAACTCTCTAATAGGACTTAAGACCCTCTCAGCAAGAGGGGTATCATGCCTGGTGCTGGAAAACAAGCCAACTACTCAGTGATGGTAAAGTCATTGTTACTGGAGCGAATCTACAACCACTAATTTACTAAACCAGCACAGTCCCTAACAACAATCTAAAGACATTTGTCCTTGTACCACAGATAATTGTAGTCCCCATCCTTTACAATAGATGGAGACCACTACAGAAAACCACAACCAATCAAAATATAGAGCTGTGGAGCCTAATCCCAGTGGACTCAACATTTCAAAAGTGGGGGTGTATAAAGATTTTAAGAGCCAGAGGATAAGGGAGGTTGCTGTAAGATTGTACTTCCTAGTAACTATAATACCTCAGAAGCTACACCTTAGAAGTCTCACTAACATACCTGGCCAAATATGACCTGAAATAGGATGACATCAATGAATGTGCTGAACTGGATGGAAAAAAGCCCAGCAGACTTCAACCCTACACAAAGAATTATAGGCAACTGTGGTAGCTTGAATAAGATTGGTCCCCATTAGCCAGGCTACACAGAGAAACCCTGTCCTGAACCACCTCCCTAAAAAAAAGATTGATCCCCATAAGCTCAAATGCTTAGATAATGGCATTAGGAGATGTGGTCTTATGGAAAGAAGTATGTCACTAGGGGTGGGCTTTGAGGTTTCAGAAACTCAAGCCAGGCCCAATGTCACTCTCTCTTCCTGATGCCTGCTGATCCAGATGTAGAACTCTCCAGCACCATGTCTGCCTGCATACCGCCATGCTTCCCACTATGGCAATAATGGTACTGAACCTCTGAACTGTAAGCCAGCCTCAATTAAATGTTTTCCTTTATAAGAGTTACTGTGGTTATGGGGTCTCTTCACAGTGATAGAAACTGTTGGAACCCAGCCCCCATGGGGTCTCTAAGAGTTGTTTTCCAGCATAACCACAGGTACCTACTGTTTTCCTGACCTCACCCCACTGGGATCAATATCCTGTTGTGAACCCTTTGACCTGGGGGTTTTTGTAAGATTGTAAATAAGGCTGTTCCACAATAAAAGTGGGAGACATTCTCTCAGAAAAGGACTAGGGGTCTTGTCTCCAGGCTTTCGCCCAATACTTGGACTTAGTGGCCAAGAGCAGCCACAAGTGGAGGTCCTATCGAGATCGAGAAAGAAAGGGAGAAGGCTGCAAAGCAAGTAAGGAGTTGTAAGGGTGGATTGCAAAAGGTACTAGAAAATAGGTACCTCAACTCCTGAGAGAGTTGGACTGCAAAGGCACTGGAAAAGAGGTGCCTCAACTCCTAAAAGAGTTGGATTGGAATAGAGATCACAGTCAATCACACAGAGAAAGTTTAAAGAGACAAGGTACTGGTAAGATTTCATTTTAACTTTGGATAAGAAAATTATTAGAGAAATACAGGAAATCCTCCACTGAGGAATCCCTCCCCCTTGAGCTGTGCACCAGCAGCCAGCTGACCCAGCAGCCCATGCTCTTGTCCACTCGAGCCTGCTGCAGGCTCCAGTCAGCTGGCAACGATGTGGTGTGCACAGGCTGGCTGGAGAAATGCCTCCTGAGAAAAAGTTGGGGCACTATGCTTGGAAGAAACGCTGGTTTATCCTGCAGAGAGGTCAAATGAGTGGTGACCCAGATGTTCTGGAATACTACAAGAATGAACACTCCAAGAAACCCCTGCGGGATATCAACACCAATGAGCTCACCTTCTACCTGGTGGCTGAGACAGAGGCTGACATGAATGGGGCAGGTCCAGAGCACCTGCCAGATCTGCGGCTTCAGTCAGACTAAAGAGAACACTGATGCCCTAAGAAACCTTTCTTCAGTCAATCATAGTCTCTGCTCTTCTCCAGCTGAATTCAGCAGCTCCAGTCAGCCTCTGCTCCGAGCAAGAAAGTCCTCGGCCCTTTCACACTCTAGCCAGCTACGTGTGTCAAGCCACATCCACCCTCCCTTGTCCACCAGTGCACCTCAGGAGTATCAACACTTGCACCAATGCATAAAATGCAAGGGATGCCATCTTCTCTCAGAGCACCGGACAGGAGAGTGACAAAACTTGCCCAGGGCAACAGACACTGTACAACACTGTCATCAATGAGCTCCCTTTCAAGACACCTGTCACCAAGTCTTTGTCCACGATCAACCACACCTTTAACTCCAGCTCCTCCCAGTACTGCCATTCCATCTCCAATACAGACTCCAGAGACAGTGATGTCCCTATGCAGAACCCAATGTCTTCATCCCCTGTATCCAGTGGCACTAACAGCCCAGCTCCAAAAAAGAGTCTGGCAATGTGAATTCCCTGGACTTTCAGCCGGTCTCCCAGAGCCCCCATCGCAAGCCATCCACATCATCTGTCACATCAGATGAGAAAGGAGAATATGTCCAAGTGGATAAAGAAAAGACCCAGGCCCTACAAAAGACCATACAGGAATGGACAAAGATGCGGCAGTCCTCAAGACCCTCCAAATATGACACCTCCTCTCCTTTGTGACTTTTGTTCAAAAGATATATGTGTGTGTGTGTGTTCTGTGTGGCCACACATGTGTATGAAGTGTGATCATAAATGTGTGACTGTTAACAAAAGAATGCTATTGTGTTGTCTTTAAATAGTTAATTGCTGGGGAAGGAGCAACAGTTGTTAAAGTACAGGTTACTTGGGGTGGGAGAGATGTCTGCTTTTGTTTCCATGGAGGGGTGAAGGGTTGTGGATTCCTTCCAGACTGGTATGGTTTCATGGGGCAGGACCCCCTGGAGCAGTGGCCCAGGTGATCGGAATATTTGTTTTCATTTAAATTTGGTTGGTTAGAAATGGTAGTGGTCACAGTCAATCACTTTTAAAAGGAAAAAGGAGGAGTATGATACAGAAATGATACTTTGTATTGGAATGGATCCTCATTTGTTAATACTTTGTATTGGAATGGATCTTCATTTGTTCATACTAGTTAGGTTTTCTAGATATATAGATATTCTTCAAATCATTCAAAGACCTACAGAAAATATGGCATTTAAATGGTTCAGGGTTTTTCTTGACAGTGAGACACAACTGCTCCTGGCACACCAATTACATCTGAGAGGAAGATGGGCATCCAAGAAACTCATTATAGAGTTTGCCTTTGACATGGCAAGACCAGCCATTTGGGCAAGAAGCTACTCTTGCCTGAACTATTTAACTGTTGCTTTATAAACTGGACATGCAGGACCCACAGGAAAATGCCTAAAGGGTTCCTGCTTCATGGAGGAGTACAAACTACCAATGCAGGACAGTTTAGAATACCCTGCTTCATGGAAGACTCTGCCAGATATTCTACAGGACACAGAAAAAAGATGTCAGACTAACTGCCAATGCAGGTGGACAGTTTAGAATTTCCTGCTTTGCTGAGAAGTCTGCCAGATACATTGTGGCATGTAGGCTAAAGATGGATGCCCCAACATTACCAAGAAACTTTGGGTGACTGTCTAGGAAGCAAGATGTCTCTGTCAGTTCTAGAGTTTATATATTATCCTTCTATGGTTTTTGATGGAGTTGAAGACAGTTATAGTAACACACTAAGATAGAATGGTTAAAATATTATAGTTCTTACTTGATAACTCTTTTGTTATATATAAAGAAGGGGAAGATGTTGGAACCCAGCCCCCATGGGGTCTCTAAGAGTTGTTTTCCAGCATAACCACAGGTACCTCCTGTTTTCCTGACCTCACCCCACTGGGATCAATATCCTGTTGTGAACTCTTTGACCTGGAGTTTTTGTAAGTTTGTATATAAGGCTGCTCCACAATTAAGGTGAGAGACATTCTCTCAGAAAAGGACCAGGAATCTTGTGGTTCATCCAAATCTGCAGGCTTTCGCCCAATATTTGGGCTTAGTGGCCAAGAGCAGTCACAAGAAACCCTAACTAAGAAAGCAACTGAGTCAAGCTAGGAGTGGGAGAGGTGGTCCTCCCAGGGAAGAGCACACCAACTGGTTGTCCAGTGCCAAAAGGTGAGCCCAAAAACATATATATAAGTAAAATTATATGGACTTTGCTGGGTGGTGGTGACGTATGCCTTTGATCCCAGTACTCAGGAGGTAGAGGCAGGCAAGGAGGATCTCTGTGGGTTCGAGGCTAGCCTGGTCTTCAAAGCTACACAAAGAAACTGCCTCAAAAACTAACTCACACACTCTCTCTCTCTCTGTATATATATACACACACACATATATGCAATATATATATATTGCATATATTCACACACAAAAACACACACATATGGACTTAACAGGTTATATTTATAGATACATATGTATGTACAAATACATACATACATGCAACAATAATTACTGATAAAAGAGGCCATGAGTTTGAATAGGACTGGGGTGGGTTATATAGGAGGTTTGGAGGGAGGAAAAGGATGTGAAAAATGTAATTAAATCATAAAGTCAAAAACAAACAAAAAACCCCAAACAGCCAGGTCACAGTGGCACAAGCCTTTAATTCCAGCACTCAGGTAACAGGAAAGTGGATCTCTGAGTTCAAGGCCAACCTGGCCTACGGAGTGAGTTCAAGGACAGCCAGAGCCACACAGAGAAAACCCGTCTGAACCCCCCACCAATAAACTAATATAATTATTTTAAAAATGGGCTAGAGAAATGGCTTAGCAGGATCACAAACAAAAACATTAAAAAAACAAAACCCCTATAAGCCAGGTGTGGTGGCACACACCTTTAATTCTAGCTCTGAGGCAGAGGTAGATGATCTCTGAGTTCAAGGCCAGTTTGGTTCCAGAACAGCCAGAACTACATGGTGAGACTGTCTCAAAAACAAACAAATAAATAAATGAACTATGGCCAGGCATAATGACATACACTTTTAGTCTCAGCATTCTGGGAGGCTGAGATAGGAGGATCTTTGAGTTAGAAGCCTGTCTGGTCTATAGAGCAAGTTTTAGTACAGCCAGGGCTACTGAGGGTGACCCTGTGCTGCATAAACCACTGTCTTTTACTCAGTCTCCAAATGAACACCATGAAAGGCACACTGAATGGTCAGTAGCAGGTGCTATTTGTAACCTGATCTCCAGCTAGGTGTAGTGATATATGGCTATAATCCCAGCACTGGGAACACAAGGCAGGAGTCTGCAAATTTGAGAGTAATGGACCCTGTTTCAAAAAGCCAAAATAAAATAAAAATCTTATCTCTATTAATGACTTTTTTTGAGATGGGGCCTCTCTAAACAGCCCAAGATGGCCTTGAACTCTCAGCCCTATGCACCGCACCGGCTCTATTAAACAACTCTTGAAAGTACACACCTTCTTTTCTCTGACAACTCAAAACAGCTACCAAGAGTTGTTTCAAATATTAGTGAAAATAGAAGGGCATGAAAACCATATTAAATAAGGACATAACCCACATTATCAAACTAGGAAGATGGCTGAGCAGGTAAAGGAACACTGAGCCTAGCAACCTGCCTTCATTCCTGGAACCCACATGGTAGAAGGAAATACCTCCACAAGTGCACCCACATACAATAATGTAACTAAAAAGTCTTTAAAAAGTGCCAGCTAGGTGTGGTGGCACACACCTTTATCCCAGCACTCTGAGAAGCAGAGGCAGACAGATCTCTGTGAGTTCAAGGCCAGCCTGGTCTACAGAGCAAGTTCCAAAACAGCAGGGGTTACACAGAGAAATCCTACCTCAAAAAACAAAACAAAACAAAAAACCCATGCTGGAGTCACATATGATGGTGCTCCCCTTTAATCCCAGCACGAAGGAGACAAGCTGGTGAATTCCCTATGTATAGAGTTCAAGACCAGCCATACATAGGGACACTCTGTCCAAAAAAACGAAACAAACAAACAAAAAAGGCCTGGGACCTCATAAATGCAGATCATCACATGCCAGGTGACCGACCACCTACCTACAATTGACATGCATCTCTACCCCTTCTACAATTATTTACTTCTTATTTCATGTCAATTGGTGTTAAGCCTGTATGCCTGTGAGGGTATTGGGTATTAAGAGAAAAGATTATATGAACTTAGGGACAGAACTCATGTCAGGTGTCTTTCCTCTCAGAGCCATCTCACAGTCCCTGAAATTTATTGAGCATGAAAAAGTTTAAAAAGAAACTACCACGGAACTCCTACAGCTGATAAACAAAGTGGCAGGATTCAAGATTAACTCAAAAAAATCTATAGCCCTACTATATACTGATGACACATTGGTGGAGAAAGAAATTAGAGAAACATCACCCTTTACAATTGCCACAAGCAACATAAAATACCTTGGGGGTAACACTAACCAAAAATGTGAAAGACCTGTACCGTAAGAATTTTGACTCTCTAAAGAAAGAAATTAAAGAAGATACCAGAAAATGGAAAGATCTCCATGTTGATAGGTAGGATCAACATAGTAAAAATGGCAATCTTGCCAAAAGCAGTCTACAGATTCAATGCAATCCCCATCAAAATCCCAACACAATTCTTCACAGACCTTGAAAGAACAATTCTCAACTTTACATGGAGAAACAAAAGACCCAGGATAGGCAAAAACAACCCTGTACAATAAAGAAACTTCTGGAGGCATCACCATCCCTGACTTGAAGCTTTATTACAGAGCTATCGTCCTGAAAACAGCTTGGTTTTGGAACAAAAATAAACAGGTAGATCAATGGAATAGAATTGAAAACCCTGATATTAACCCACACATCTACGAACACCTGATTCTTGACAAACAATCCAAATTTATATGCTGGAACACAGAGAACATCTTCAACAAATGGTGCTGGCATAACTGGATTCGAACATGTAGAAGACTGCAGATAGACCCAAGCCTATCACCTTGCACAAAACTTAAGTCAAAATGGATCAAAGACCTCAATATAAACCCAGCCACACTAACCCTATTAGAATACAAAGTGTGAAATACCATTGAATTAATAGGTAAAAGAGACCGCTTTCTGAACATTATACCAGTAGCACAGACACTGAGATCAACAATTGATAAATGGGACCTCCTAAAACTGAGAAGCTTCTGTAAGGCAAAGGACACAGTCAGCAAAACAAAAACAGCAGCCCACAGACTGGGAAAAGATATTCACCAACCCCACATCTGACAGAGGGCTGATCTCCAAAATATACAAAGAACTCAAGAAGCTAGTCTCCAAAACACTAAACAATCCAACTAAAAAGTGGGGTACAGAACTAAATAGACAATTCTCAATAGAGGAATCTAAAATGGCTAAAAGACACATAAGAAAGTATTCAACATCCTTAGCCATCAGGGAAATGCAAATCAAAACAACTTTAAGATACCATCTTACTCCTGTCAGAATGGCCAAATTCAAAAACACCAATGACAGTTTATGCTGTAGAGGATGTGGTGAAAGGGGAACACTTCTCCACTGCTGGTGGGAGTGCCAACTTGTACAGCCACTTTGGAAATCAGTATGGCAACTCCTAAAGAAAATGGGAATGAGTCTACCACAAGATCCAGCAATTCCACTCTCAGACATATACCCCAAAGAAGCACATTCAAACAACAAGGACATCTGTTCAACCATGTTCATAGCAGCACTATTTGTAATAGCCAGAAACTGGAAGCAGCCTAGATTCCCCTCAACCGAAGAATGGATAGAGAAAATGTGGTACATTCACACAATGGAGTTCTACTCAGCAGAAAACAATGGAATCTTGAAATTTGCAGGAAAATGGATGGAACTAGAAGAAACTATTCTGAGCAAGGTAACCCAATCACAAAAAGACAAACATGATATGTACTCACTCATATGTGGATTTTAGTCATAGAGTAAAGGATTACCAGCCTACAATCCACACCGCCAGAGAAGCTAGTAAACAAGGAGGACCCTAAGAGAGACATACATGGTCCCTGGAGAAGGGGAAAGGGTCAAGATCCCCTGAGCAAATTGAGAAGAGGAATTGAGAACAAGAATGAGAAGGGAAGAAGAGGAAGGATGCAGAGGTCATGAGGGAGCAGAAAGGTTGAGTCAGAGGAAGAATAGAAGAAAGGATAGGTGATAGGTAGGGTTTTAGTTGGGAGGGGGGTGGTAGGGGAGGACGGAGGGAGAAGGGAACTGGGATTGACATATAAAACAATCTTGTTTCTAATTCAAATAAAAAAAATCTGAAAAGAAAAAGAAAAGTTTAAAAAGCATAAACACTTTAGAATTCATTCTGGCCCTGATGGTGCATGCCTGTAATGTTAAGAACCAAGTAAGTAAAAGAGAGTATTGAGAGTTCAAGGCTTGCCTGAAATGTAGACTAAAAAATGGGAAAAAAGGGTTTTGGTCTGGGGATGTAACTCAGTCCATAGAGGCACCACATAAAAACTGGGCAGAGTAGCACATGCCCATGATCACAGCACTCATGAGGAGGGGCAAGAGGATCAGAAGCTCTGTATCATCCAGGGCTGCACCTGTGATACCTGGGCTACTGTCTCAGAATACAAAACAAACTTGTTATTTTCAGGTTTTTGGATTATGGAAGTTCAATTTATAACTAGATTTAACTGATCCACTCAAGTTCTTTGCTTCACTACTAAAAATGTGGCTACCTTGAAACATCAGAGCATTTGGGCCAGTGAGATGGCTCTGCCCTTTCTATGATTATAAAACTTTTGGTACAGGCTATCAAACCCAGGGTCTTGCTCCTGCCAGACTAGTGCTGTCTCCTCCACCCTTCCAAACTCTGTAATTCAACACTTACATCTTGATTATACTCCAAGAAGACGTGGAAATTTAAATCTTTTCTCAAAATAGGATGTGCTGCCACACGACACAGGAACACCTCATGCATTGCAACTGTCTTCTTAAAAATTGCCAGATATTCACTAGAAACAACACAGAATTAAGGGTGAGCAATGATGTCAACTACAAGTCATTCTAGCAACAATTCTCTGGAGCATTATAAACATAAAACCAGGAAGGCAAAGACATAATTCATATCAACAAAGCTTTTAGTTGAACTGTTTAGTAAAAATATAAAATTCAATCCTGAAAAGCCTCATGCTATTTTAGTATTTATTGTATCTAAACGTTAGTATCTTAAGTCTTACAAACTTTTCTATTATGCAAGTTGATGTTAGGTCACTATTGGGGTATACGTTTTTTAGCTCTAGAGAAACTATCTGATACAACCACAAAAATTCAATTTTTATTTAATTACAGCCTGACACACCTGAACACAAAAAATACCTAAATCGTGTTAATCATATTTTCAGTTAATTATTTTCATATAGTAACCTAAAATATGTGAGAAAGACCAACCACGGAACATCTATTTATGACATTATATTGAAGAAATGTGTTTAAGATGTATTATCAATGCCTCCAAGCAACCATAGAGCAGCACATGACAGTTGGGGGAGGAGCACTAGAGGAAAAGGCCTGATATTCTTGCTTCAACTTCGAGCAAGAAGCATACGTTTTACATACCAGCACACAGCAGGCTCAGTGTTGGGAGCAGTTTGATCTCTGTGAGGGAAGCCATTCAGTGAAGACAAAAAAGAAGGGTGCAGAGGATGTAGGTGGCAGTGGACACACCCAAGGCTCTGCTATCCAACCCCTAACCAGACCACAAAAGAACCACAATCAGGGCCCCTGGAAACCAGGGGCTTCAGGAGTGATGTGTCTGCTAGTTTCCAGCTCTCAGTATTCTAAATGTTAACTATATTAGTGTGTTAGACTACTGCACCCAGAATGGACAGAAGTTCAACGTGTACTCTGTAACAAGGACCTAGTTCATTTATCTTTTCACAATAACTTAGCATTCTGAAAAGTTTAGCAGCACTGTGAATAGATGCTTGAAAACACACTAGAAAGAAGAGTAAAGAAAATGCACCAAGGAGAAAAGAGAAATGGAGGTGGCAATACAGGAAAATGTGTCCCTCAGACAGTGCTCAGAGCACTGACAAGGTCCTGAGTGCTTTCACACACATGGCCTGCTGCTGTCACTTGTTACTTTAACTGAGTATGTGTGCGTGCGTGCGTGTACACATACTTCCATGTGTGGGGTCAGCTCTCTCATTTCACCTTCTATGGGTTCTGGGGACTCAACTCAACTGCTTTGCCTGTTGAGCCACCCCATTTCCAGCAGGGTTGACACTGTATCTATACTTTCCCTTTTGTTGGTTTTTGTTTGTTTTTGTTGTTGTTGTTGTTGTTTTTCGAGACAAGGTTTCTCTTGTCTTTATATTCTTGCATATTCTTATCTGTCCTGGAACTCACTCTGTAGACCAGGCTGGCCTCAAACTCAGAGATCCACCTCCTCTGCCTCCCGAGTGCAGGGATTAAAGGTATGTGCCACCACCACCTGGCTACTTTCTCTTTGCTTGCTACTGTGAAATAAATAATATTATAAATAATATATTAAAAATGTGAAGTTCACATTCTGTTTTCCATGACTATCATTTAAGATCTGGAAATGTGACTAGCAGGTATCTTTGTTGCAGGTAGCTGGATGGACGCTCTGGGATGGACGATCACATATTGATGACTGATGCTGGCCATCATAAAATTAAACTTTCAGGCTGGAGAGGTGACTCAGAGGTTGAGAGCACTGGCTGCTCTTCCCAAGGTCCTGAGTTCAATTCCCAGCAAGCACATGGTGGCTCACAACCATCTGCAGTGAGATCTGGTGCCCTCTTCTGGCCTTCAGGGACACATGCAGACAGAACACTGTGTGTGTCTGTCTGTCTGTCTGTCTGTCTGTCTGTCTGTCTGTCTGTCTGTCTATCTACCTATCTCACACCTCCAAAAAGTAGAAAGTTCAAGTTTAATTAAAGGAGGGTGAAACTATTTTCTCAAATATGCTAAAAGTGAAAATTTAACAAGTTTTCAAGGACTTAATATGTTCTGAGTATATATAAAAATAATAATCTTGTCTACATGTGTTTGTGCACATATTTGACTGCCAAGGGGGCCAGAAGAGGATATCAGATCCCACAAAGTTGGGGTTACTGCTGTAAGCCACCTGATAATGCTTCAGTCCTCCCCAACAGCATCAAGCACTCTTAACTTCTGAGCCATCTATCTCTCTGGCCCCCTAAAAGTAATTTAATGAGATAAAAAAATTCTTTTAACTATTCACATTAGTTTGTCCCTGTTCTTTTTCTTTAGGCCAGAGCCAGCAAAGGAAAGGAAATTAAATATACACTTTTTGTTGTTTTGAGATAGTGTTTTATGTAGCTTTGATCTCACACTATAGATGAGGCAATGAGGATAATGTGCTAATGGTGTGTGTGTGTGTGTGTGTGTGTGGTGTGTGTGTGTGTGTGTGTGGTGTGTGTGTGTGTGTGTGTGTGTGTGTGTGTGTGTGTGTGTGTGTGTGTGTGTGTGTGTGTGTGTGTTGCTGGAGTTTTCTTGTCCCACCAGGTCCCACTGCTGCTGCAGCCCTAAATAAACAAACACGATATTAATTATTAAACTGTTGGTCGATTGTTAGGGCTTCTTATTGGCTAGCTCTGTCTTAATTATTAATCCATTTCTATTAAATAAGTATTTCTACATGGTCTTAACTTACAGGAAAAGGGTCCAGACCTGTTACTACTTCTTCCACTACATGGTTTCTCTCCACCTACTTTTCCCAAAATTCTCATCTCTTAGTCCCGCCTATCTTCCTGCCTCTATTGGCCAAACACTGTTTTATTCATCAACCAATAAGCGAAACACATATACAGAAGGATATCCTTCATAATATGTGTGTGTGTATGTATGTGGGTTTTTTTTTTGGGGGGGGGCAGAGTTTCTCTGTACATCCCCGGCTGCCCTGGAATTCATTGTGTAGACCAAGCTGTTCTCAAACTCAGAGAGATCTATTTGCTTTTGCTTCCCAAGTGCTGGGATCAAAGTTGTACACCACCATGCCTGTTACATATTATTACCTATTTTAATTTTTATTATTTATTTATTTTGGTTTTTCAAGATAGGGTATCTCTGTAGTTTTGGAGGCTGTCTTGGAACTTGCTCAGTAGACCAGGCTAGCCTCAAACTCTCTGCCTCCCAAGTGCTGGGATTAGGTGTGCACCACCACTGCCCACCTCATTTTAATTTTTAATGAAAGCATGTAAAGAGTTGCTCAGCACACTTTCCCTACAAAAAATGAAAGCTGTAGAGTAGGTACATTCTGAAAAAACAGAGACTAGACTAGTAACAACTGAGGTGCTATAAAAAACAATTTTTAGAAATTTTATACTTTTTTTGTTTTGGTTTGTTTTTGAGACAGGATTTCTCTGTGGCTTTGGAGGCTGTCCTGGAACTAGCTCTTGTAGACCAGACTGGTCTCAAACTCACAGAGATCCGCCTGCCTCTTCCTCCCAAGTGCTGGGACTAAAGGCTTGTGCCACCACTGCCCGGTAATTTTATACTATTTTAAAAAGTCATGTTCTCAGCCAGGCAGTGGTGGCTCACAGCTTTATTCCCAGCACTCAGGAGGCAGAGGCAGGTAGATCTCTGTGAATTCAAGGTCAGCCTGGTCTACAGAGTGAGTTCTAGGATAGCTAGAGCTATTATACAAAGAAACCCTATCTCAAAAAACATCAATGAATCAATCAATTAAAAATAAGACATGTTCCCTTCCTAACATGTTAATAAGGTTTTAGATCCTCCAGGGGAGACAACTGTGTAATTTTCATGAAGAGGTTCTAATCATGATCATTATTAACACAGGCTGTTAGGGCTTAATCTGGATTTTTCAGAGTCACTACAGTGACATGGTTAAAAGAATGGGTATCAGAGAGCTCAGAACAGGCATTTAAACAAGCACAGTTAACAAGACTGACAGAATCCCATCACATACGCTTCCAGTTCCTGCTTCATCTTTGTGAATTCTTCCTTTGTCATTGACCCTTCCCCTTCTCCAAGCTTCTGCAGTTTTTCCCGTGAAGCATCAAAATCAGGTCTTGGTGGTGCTGGTGGGATCTATAATAAAAACAAAACACCAACTTTAAGGAACTAGTTCTTTCTTTTTTTAGCATTTATTTTAGGTGTGCATACACACACTTGCCCAAGCATGTAAAGAGGTCAGAGAACAACCTGCAGGACTTGGTTCTCCCCTTCTACCATATGGGACCCAGGGCTCACACTCAGGTCTTCACGGCTTAGTGGCAGATATCTTTTTACCTGGTGAGCCATCTTGTCAGCCCTATTTCATGTCTTTCAGCACTGTACCACACTGCCTGAAGATGGCAGCTCCCTGTACTCAGGAGGCAGAAGTAGAACAGCTGCAAATTGGAGACCAACCTGGCTTACCTAATACTTTTCAGGATAGCCTTAATTACAAAGTGAAACACTGCCTCAAACAAAACAAAACTCTGAATTGATAATGACAAGATGTAATAAATGAATTGAGCAAGGCTGGAAAGATAGCTCAGTTGTGAAGAGCACTGGCTGCGCTTCCAGAGGTCCTGAGTTCAATTCCCAGCAACACATGGTGGCTCACAACCCTCTATAATGAGATCTGGTAACATGTAACACCGCATATATAATAAATAAATCTAAAAAAAAAAATGAATTGAGCACCTGACATACCAAAATTATTGAGATCAGAAAACTTCACTAGTTTTAGAAACCAAGATCTGTGGGGTTCCTTTATAAGAAAAAATATAGTATAACATTATTTTATTAGCTTGCAGCTCAAGATGACCTACAACTTGCAGCAAACCCTCTTGGTTCACCCCTCCACGTGCCCAGCTCCCATAATACTATTTTTTTTCCCAATTAGGGTTTCTCTGTCACTGTGACTGTCCTGGAACTCGCTCTGTAGACCAGGCTGGCCTCACACGCATAACAGATCAGTGTCTTGCTCAGCCATCAGAGAAGCTGATGGCAACAAATACAGAGACCCACAAGGACAATGCATAGAGAGTGAGAGGCCTTGGAACACCCAATCCTACCGTGAGATGTCATTATTAAATCCCCCCTCTTGGGGCTCAGGGACCTGTCTGGAAGACGAGATGGATGACACCAAAGAAACAGGGCCTTCTAAATATAACAGGACTGACACACACATGAATTCAGAGATGGTCTGCACAGGTCCAAGCCAGATGGGGTCCCAGAAATGACAGGAGGAAGTAGACGTGATCTCCCATCCCTAACCCAGAAGCTATCTCCAACTGATAACTTCTTACAAAGCAGTCTCACTGGGTATACAAACCATGCTAAAGGGCAGGCCTCATGCCCAGCAGTAGATGGCCAACATAAAAGGAATTCAAGAGTATCTTTAGAGATTTTCTGAGTGTGTGTCTATGTTTTATTGGTCTTTTGCTTATATATTATGGCTTCCAACCTATGTGTGAATATGTCCACCGCCCTCTATTTGTTGTTTTATTTGCCTGTAGGTTTTCTGAAGAGGAAAAGAAGGTGTGGGGCTGGATGGGTGGGGAGGCAGAGAGGATCTGGGAGGTGCTGAAGGAGAGGAAGCTATGATCAGAATATATTGTATGGGAAAAAATTACACTTCCAACTTTTAAAAAGCCCAAATAAATAGATAAATATTCATTGATTTGTTTGCTTGTTTGAGACAGGGTTTCTTTGGGAAACAGTCCTGGCTGTCCTGGAACTCACTCTGCAGATCAAGCTGGCCTTCAACTACTCACAGAGATCTAAGTGCTGGGATTAAAGGCGTGTATCACCACCCCCCAGCTCATTAAATTTTTTAATTAAAAAAAAATGATGTGCATTCTTGTTTTGCCTGTATGTATGCCTTTACACATGTGTGCCTAGTGTCCACAGAGGCCAGAAGAAAGCATTGGGTCCCTGAACTGGAGTTCCAGATGATTGTGAGCTGCCATGTGGATGCTGGGAACTGAACTTGGGTCTTCTGCAAGAGCAGCAAGTGCTCCTAACTGCTGAACCATCTCTCCAGTCCCCCTAAATTAAAAAACATTTAAAACTAAAAAATTGCTATGAGAAAAGGGACAGAGTCAGAGAGCAGCAGGTACAGTTCCGCATATACTCCCTGAGCAGCTCTGACACAGCAGGTACAGTGTGGAATCCATGGTATATAGACATCAATCAGACAGTCTAATGTCTACTGATAGACAAACTAGAAAAAAGGCATCTTCACACAAGAAGGTGGGGGAAAAGATGCAATTAGAATGCAAAAAGAAGACTGTATTATTGGTCATTCACCAAAATCTAAGCTACAGAAAGGAAACACTTGACTCAAGTGGTTGCTGGCCTCTGGATGGAAACAGAGTCAGGCCATAATGACCTCAAGGAAATCATAAATTTCAGGACTCTGAATGTGCTCAACAGCTGAGGAAGAATAACCGCTTACTCTTGATTACAACATCTTAGGCACCTTCTAATCTCTAGATTTCTCTCCATTCAAGCATCTGAAAACCAGTACAGTTTGTAACATACCTAAATTAATCACCTACACCAATACTAATTATCCATGTTTAGGAGGGCTCATGCCTATAACCTTAGCACTTGAGAATCAGAATCAAGACTGTTACAAGTTCAAGGTCACTCTGAACTACACAGTGAGTTCCAGAACAGCAAGGGGCTAGACAACACAGCAAGACTCTAATTTGAATAAACAAAAAAAAAAAAAAAAAAAAAAGAATTCAAGGTTAAGCAAAAAAGTATAGTCTTTTCAAAGTAAGACAAGACAGCTCAGGATAAGAGGCCAATGCCTCACAACTGGCATTTTTACAAATCACATCAGTTACTAAAATGCTAAACAAAACCACCTGAGTTTCTAAAATGTTCTTAGGAAATGAAACTCAGGCTGGGGAGACGTTTAGCAGTAAAGACACAAGTTCTTGCAGAGGAAAGGAGCCAAGATCAGTTCCTAATACTGTTGGGTGGCTTACAACCACCTATAACCCCAGCTCCAGGGACATCTGAGGCCTCTGGTCTCCGCAAGCACCTGTACTAACATGCACACAGCCACACACATAATTTAAATAAGAGATGGAGAGATGGCTTAGCAGTTTGGTACTTTCCCACAGGACCCTAGTTTGGTTCTTAGCACCCATGTCAGGCAGCTCATAAAGTTCCTGTAACTCCAACTCCACGGAGTCTCTTCTGGCTTGTGTGGACATACACACACCCCTAGATGCATGCACATTAAAAAAAAAATCTTAACAAGAAAATAAAACCTAATACTTACAATGTAACCTGCATAGTCTTCATTTTCAACGAAGGAATCATGGAGCCAGATAAATTCCTCATGTTGTCGAACGACTGAAAATTCATTTTGTTTAAAATTTGGCAATGAACTCTGCAAAGACAGAAATTTTTTTGAATAAAAGTAAAATTATCCTTGGATCTTTGAAAAAAACCATCAACAGGCACCCATTTATTGTACCATTATCATCACTTGAAAGTTACACTATCAGTTGGGTATGGTGGCACTCACCCAGAAGTCAAGAAGCAGAGGCAAGGCAGATCTACAAAGTGAATTCCAGGACAGCCAGAACTACACAGTCAGACAGACAGACACAGACACACACACACACACAAACGTAGAAATTAAATTTATAGTTGTTGTCTTAATTCCTAAAATCATAAGTAACCTCTCCTGCCTGGTCTATACAGCCAGTCCCCAGACAGGCAGAACCACACATCCAAAATAAGCAAATAAATAAATAAATAAGCAAAGCAAACCAACAAAAAGTAACTTCCCTAAAAGTTCCAATCAATATATTACAGAAGTAACAGCATTTTTAAAGGAATACAAACTACAAAGTCCCACTTTACCTTCGTGTGAACAGTGAATTTGACTTTATCCCTTTCGCTAAGAGCATCCGAAATGTCCACTTGAAGAGCAGCATCACTTTGGAGATCTACATTTATTGCTTTAAGCTAAAAAAAGAAAGAGAGCACGGCATAAAGAAATTTCTATTTTAAATGTATGTGCGCATTTGTCTGCAAGTATATAAGTACATCTTGTGCATGAAGGAGCCCATCGGGGTCAGAAGAGGCGTGAGATCCCCTGGAACTGAAGTTACTGCAGTTATAAACTGCCATGTGGGTGCTGGGAACTGAACTAGGATCCTGTACAAGAGCTGGAAGTGGTCCTAACCGATGAGCCATCTTTCCAGTCCCCCTTTCTCTTTTTAAAAAGATAGTAGGTTGCCCTCAAACTTGTGATCTTCCTGTATCTGCCTTCTGAGGGCTGGAACTAAAAAAGTGTGCATCACCAAACCTGGCTCTGTGTACTTGTATGTAACTTCATTCTCCTTCCAACAATAAGACAACACAAAACCAAAACAGATAAGGGCATGAACTCTTCTGAGGTCCCAGCACTCAGAAAGCTGAGGCAGAATGATAAACACAAGACCAGTTTGGACTACATAGCTAGACCCCAACTTAATCTCTACCATCAAAAATGTAAGGAATCTTTTTACTTTTTGGTTTGTTTTTTAATCCATGTCCAAACCACTTTAAAAATAATTACTGTGGCAGGCTGGCTAATGGCTCCTAAAAGTATCTCTACCCAAATCTGCAATCTGTGAATGGGCCTTATGTGGACAAGAAGCCTTTGCAGATTTGATTCAATTAAAGAGTTCTGAGATGAGATTATTCTGGTTCATCTAGGTATGCCTTTAATCTTTAAAGACAAACAACTCCAAATGATGGGCCCAGTCCTTTGGAGGCAGAAGTGGGTGGAGCTCTGTGCTCTATAAGTTACAGGCAACCTGATCTACAGATCAAGTTTCAAGCCAGCCAGGGCTATATAGTTTTGCAATACTGTCTCCAAACAGGACTGACTACTTCAACTGAGAGAAAGCAACATGACTACAAAGATGGGAGCACTGCAGCCACCAGTAAGGACTGAAGAGAAAGGAAAAGACCCCACAGAAGATACCTGGGTTAATGCTGATTTATTTATTTTATTTGTTTATATTTCATGTATGAGGCTGGAGAAATTGGCTCAGTGGTTATGAGCACTGGCTGTTCTTCTAGAGGACCTGGATTCAATTCCCAGCACCCATGTGGCAGCTCACAGCTCACAACTGTAACTCCAGTTCTAGGAGATCTGACACCCTCACACAGACATGGTGGCAAAACACCAATGCATGTGAAATACAAATATATTTTATGTATGAGTGCTCTGCATGTATACCTACAGGCCAGCAGAGGGCACCAGATCCTATTAAGATAGTTGTGAGCCACCATGTGGTTACTGGGAATTAATGATGGACCTCTGGAAGAGCAGCCAATGCTGTTCTTAACTGCTGAACTATCTCTCAGCCCCTAATACTGATTTCTAACTTACAGAATTATGAGAATAAATTGATGTTGATTTAACCCATTTGTGGTAATTTGTTGCAACACCCAGAGCAAACTAGTACATCAGGCATACAGGTTTTTGGAATAATTTTACATTTCCCTATTTTGCTCTTTTTTTTTTTTTTTTTTTTTTTAAAGCACAAGCTAGGTAGGGGTGGGTGGGGTGGGGTGTCAGGGTTGATTCTTGCACATGGTAAGGAAGTGCTCTACTACTGAGCTACATCCCCAGTTCACTTTTCCTCATCTGTCATAGTTTCTTTTTCTTTCTTTTTTAAAGATTTTATGTATTTATTATGCATACAGTCTTCTGCCTGCATAGGGCACCAGATCTCACTCAAGGTGGCTGTGAGCCACCATGTGGTTGCTGGGAATTGAACTCAGAACCTCTGGAAGAACAGTCAGTGCTCTTAACCTCTGCTCCAGCCCTTCCTTCCCTCCCTCCCTCCCTTCTTTCTTTTTTTTTTTTTTGGTTTTTCCAGACAGGGCTTCTCTGTAGTTTTGGAGCCTATGCTGGAACTCGCTCTGTAGACCAGGCTGGCCTCAAACTCACAGAGATCTGCCTGCCTCTGCCTCCCGAGAGTTGGGATTAAAGGTCTGAACCACCAATACCCGACCAGCTGTCAGGTTTTCATTGCCTAGATTAGCATTTCCCAAACACAACTGCTCAGAATCAACCTGACACCAGGTGTGTTGGTGCACATCTGTAATCGCAGGAGGTACAAAAGGAGTGAGTTTGAGGCCAGCTTAGGTTACATACTGAGCAATGGGCCAGTCTGACATACATGCTAGGACCCTGTCCCAGAAAACAGAGATTACTGAAGATTATTAAAGTAATTTTTTCTTTCACTTCCCCTTCTTTCAGTATCAAATACAATGCCCTCCCCCTTTATGGACAGCACAATGCTTGGCTTTTCCTTGTTTGTTCTAAGTTTTCACTATAGCCCAGGCTGACCTTGAATTCAAGGACTCCTAAGTGCTGGCCTTTATAGGTATGATGGTATTATAGGCACCTACCATCATGCCAGCTAACAACTGTCATTTTGATTCTTCAATCTCTATAAATATCCCTGTGGCACATAATGAATACTTATTAATCCAGTGGCTCTCAGCCTTCCTAATACAGTTCCTCATGCTGTGTCGCTTGACTCCACAACCATAAAATTATTTCACCGCTTTTTTTTTTCCCCTTGGTTTTTCGAGACAGGGTTTCTCTGGATAGCTTTTGGAGCTGGTACTGGAACTCGCTTTGTAGACTAGGCTGGCCTCCAACTCAGAGATCCACCTGCCTCAGTCTGCCAAGTGGCGGGACTAAAGGCACACGCCACCAACGCCTGGCTCATTGGTACTTCTTAACTGGAATTTTGCTGCTATTATGAATCATAATGTAAATATGTGTTTTCTGATGGTCTTAGGTGACCCCTGTGAAAGGGTTGTTCAACCCCCAAAAGGGGTCTCAGCCACAAGTTGAGAAATATTTAGTCCATGATTCAAATTTTTAGGTAAAATTTACATATAATATACAAGTCTTAAAATTTGAAGTCTTAACAAACACACATGTTGCAAAATGTCAAAGTGAAATAATGAACATTTCTATCACTTCCAGAGAGTCCTTTGTGCCCCTTTAACAAAGTCAACTTTTCTGCTGTTAGTCTTGTGTGTGGCTTATGCATATGTAAGGAGATGCTTGTGCTGTGAAGGCAAATGCCAATGTCAAGTGTCGTCCTCTGTCACTCTCCACCACATTTGGTTTTGCTTGGGATAAGGTATCACTGTATAGCCCTGGCTACACTGGAACTTGCAATGTAGATCAGGCTAGGATCCCCTCCCAAGAGCTACAATTAAAGGAGTATGACATCATGCCCAGCTCATCATATTTTTTGAGATAGCATCTCTCACTAAACCTGAAGCTGGCAGTTTCGGCTAGCCTGTATGGTCAACCACCTCCTAGGATCTACCTGTCTATGTCCACCCAGCCAGTTCGGAGTCACAAACATTCACTGCCATGTCTAACTTGTTTTTTCAGCAGGTTCCAGGAATCTGAACTGAGATCCTCAAGCCTAGATTTTCAAGGTTGTGCAGCAAGAACCTCACCTGGTGAGTCGTCCCCCTGCCCTAGTTAACTTGCTAACTTTTCTGTCACTTCTCTTTTGCATATTATTAAAGCATATTATACTTTTCACTAATGCCTTAACAGTGATTAATTCAATCTACCATGTCTTTTTCACTCTTTAAAAATTGGAGTTTACCACTCATTCCAAAAGCAATACCTAGTTTTAGAACTGATCTTAGAAAGTGCATGCCAGCTGGGTGGTGGTGGCACATGTCTTTAATCCTAGAACTTTGGAGGCAGAGGCAGGTGAATCTCTGAATTCAAGGCCAGCCTGGTCCAGGGGTACACAGAAATAGCCTGGCTGGGAAAACCAAAAGAAAGGGGAGTACAAACCAGTCTCCGGTGCTGAAACTTTTCTCAGCTCTTCATGACACAAATGCAACACTGACCCCCTTCTTTCATTTGTATTTCATCACCAATACAAAATACCACCCAGAGGGCTCCTTCCTATAGATTCTTCCTATAGTTAGTTTCTGCATTCACCATGCACCCCAGTAATTACTTCCCAGTTCCTGAGCACACAGAAAGGTAGACATAAAGGATTGTTTTACATGACAAGAAGTTGCTCTTCACATAATAAGACTTTTTACAAGTCCTGTTAATAATAACCAAGGTAACAGGAAAGTCAGTCTCTAAAATGAAAGTCCCCGTGCTTCCTTACCTCAGGCAGCACTGTATCATAAAATAAAATCACTCCCACATCAGCACAAAGTTTAGCTGAAAGTTAATTTGCTAAATTGCTTTAATGCATTTTCTCCTGGTTTTTGAGATATGGTTTCTGTAACAGCCCTGAGTGTTTTGGAGCTTGCTCTGTAGACCAGGCTGGCCTCAAACTCACAAGACATCTACCTGCTTCTGCCTCCCCAGTGCTAGAATTAAAGGTGTTCATCAACCCAACCCACCCCCGTTGTTCAGTGCATATTTTTATATTTTAACATACAGAAATAGAGCTTTTCAGGTTTTTTGTTTTATTTATTCATTTATTTTTGTTTTTGGAGACAGGATTTCTCTGTATTGCTTTAGAATCTGTCCTGGAACTTGCTCTGTAGACCAGGCTGGCCTTGAACTCACAGAGATCATTCTGCCTCTGCCTCCCAAGCACTGGGATTAAAGGCGTTCGCCACCAACACCAGGCAGAAATAGATCTTTCACTCAATGGAAAAACTACATTTTAACTATATTTTCTTTTTTTTTGGTATTACACTGAAAAAAACTTTAAAACATTATATTGTAAGTTTTATGGTAATTACACAAATTATACAGATTTCCCAGGTACTCTTTTCCATTTTGGGGATGGGGGGAGGGAAAGTAACTTTAGAAGTGTTTATGAAAGGAAAGACTTCATGCAAACAACCTGTGATCACCAACATTTAATTAAATTTTTCCAACTAGTGAGTTCAGTCTCAAGAACTTTCTAATTAGACTTTAACTGGTTTAATCTTTATTTGGACCAATAAACTTTGTACTTTTTTTAGTTAAAGACTGAACAGGTTACACATTTGTGTTGTTCATAAGAAAGACAAGAACACAAAATGTGTATTAAGCAAAAAATACAGTATCATTAAAAATAATGTAAAGAGCCGGGCGTTGGTGGCAGATGCCTTTAATCCCAGCACTTGGGAGGCAGGAGCAGGAGGATCTATGTGAGTTTGAGACCGCCCTGGTCTATAAGAGCTAGTTCCAGGACAGCCTCCGAAGCCACAGAGAAACCCTGTCTTGAAAATAATAATAATAATAATAATAATAATAATAATAATATTAATAATAATTTAAAGGCCAGGGAGGTAGGTGGCACACACCTTTAATTTGAACACTGGAGGCAGAGTCAGGCAGATCTCTGAGAATTCCAGCCTGGTCTACACAGCAAGCTCTGTCTCAAAAGATACATACAAATAAGTAAATAATACAAAAATATAAAGATCTTAGGCTGGAGAGATGGTTCAACTACTTAAAGTAACTGCTATTCTTCCAGAAGACAGAGGACAGGAATTTGATTTTTAGTACCCACATGACAGTGACAACCATTGAGAACCAGCTCGAGTTAGCTTCCAAGGGTATCTGCACTGCAGGAGCTTGCACAAGCATGTACACATGAGCTCGAGCGCGCGTGCACACACATGCATGCACACACACACACACTTTATAATACTAATGATGATCATTTAAAGACTCTAAGTCAGGTATGGTGGTGCACACATCTCAGCTTTTGGGGGGTGGAGTCCCGAGAATCCCAAGTTCAAGGTCATTCTTATCTATATAGGAAGCTAAGGCCAGCCTGTGCTATGCAAGACCCTGCCTCAAAGCACCAGAACATGAAAAGAAAAAGATGGTGACGGGTAGAGGTGCTTGTGGTCCAGTCCCATGACCTGAGTCTGATCCCTGGAACCCACATAGTGGAAGGAGGACTTCAGCAAGTTGTTATACACTTGTGTGCACACACAAGATACATAAAAAAGCATTAGCAAATGTATAGAGGTACATGAGAAAGAAAAAACAACCAACTACTGTAATCTGTTGGAAATTGTAAGTTCTTGCTTCTTTTTCCTTCTTCAATCGTTCCTTATAGATCCACCACTACAATCTCATTACTCTAGATAACAGTCCTGTGTTCAAAAGGGTTCCATTCCACTTGGAAAAGCCCAAGTCCTTACAGCAGCCCACCAGAAATTCTAAAATCTCCCCTCACACCATCCCTAATTCAATATGCCTGTGGCTCACTGCAGTCTGCCAGGTCTCCCAGTCATCTCTAGAACACACAAGCAAACTGTTACTTCAGGATTCTTTGCATAATGAAAACCTATGCTTTCTATTCTAAGTAAAGCTGTGTGTGTGTGTGTGTGTGTGTGTGTGTGTGTGTGTGTGTGTGTGTACAAACACCATGCAACAGTTCTCTCCTGCCATGTGGGTCCTGGATTGAACTCTGATCATAAGGCTTAGTAGCAAATATCTTTACTTGCTGAGCCGTTTTGCTAGCCCCTAAAATTGTCTTATATATTCTGGTTAAAGAGCTGGCTTAGCAATTAAATGCACTTGCTGTTTCTGGACACAGGTTCAGTTCCTACTACCTATGTGGCAGCTTACAGCTGTCCTTAACTCCTGTTCAAGGGGCTCTACCACTCTCTTCTTACCTCGGCATTTATCAGGAACACACAAAGTAAACTTACTCTTTTTTTTTTGTAGAAAGTTATGGGGGAAGGGAGGAAAAGAAGGGAAGAGAGGGGAGAGAAAAGAGAGAGACAGAGAGCAACAAAGTAAACTTACATACACGCAAGAAAAACATTTACTCATACACACTAAATAAAAATAAATCTTAGCTGGAGCATAGGTGGCAAAGGCCTTTAATCCCAGTAGTTGGGAGGCAGAGACAGGTAGATTTCTGTGAGTTTGAGGCCAGCCTGGTCTACATAGCTAGTTCTAGGACAGCCATGACTACGCAAAGAAACTCTGTCTTGAAAAATAAACAAATGAGTTCTTTAAAATTAAACTAAGTGAGGTCTGGTGGGATATGCCTTTAATTCCAGCACACAGGAGGCCAGCCAAAGCTACATAGTGACACCCTGTCTCAAAAAACCCAAACTAAATAAATAAAATAGAAACACCTTTTGCATAAAAGTAGAAGGGAGGGGCTAGTTGGATAGAGGATGGGGCTCATGGGAGTGAGTAGGGGTACATAAGAGGGTGATGAATGGCGAATATGCTCAAATACACTAAATATATCTATCAAAATTTTATGAAGTGGGCCAGAGAGATGCTCGGTGGGTAATGGCACTTACCACCAAGCATGATGACCTACACTGGCTCAGTAAAAGAAAACTGGCTCCTGCAAGTTTTTCTCTATTTCCACAAGTACACTGTGGCATGAGTGTGCCTCTTTCCTCCCTTACACAGAAAATAAATACATATAATCAAAAACAGCCAGGCATGGTGGCACATATCTTTAATCCCAGCATTTTGGAGATGGATTTCTGAGTTCCAGGACAGCCAGAGCTACACAGAGAAACCCTGCCTCAAAAACCAAAATAAATAAATAAATAAAAAGAAGGGTCTAGAGAGATAGCTCAGCAGTTAAGAGCACTGGCTGCTCTTCCAGAAGACCCAGGTTCAATTCCCAGCCCCACACAACAGCTTACAACTGTCTGTAACTCTAGTTCCAGAGAATCCTACACCCAATGTGCTCACGCGCATACACACGCGCATACACACACACAATATATTTTAAAAAATAAATAAATGAAAAGAGAAAGAAAATTCTATAATGAAGCTGGACACCAGTACTTGTACTTAGGAGACAGAGGCAAATGAATCTCTGTGAGTTTGAGAGCAGCCTGGTCTACAAAGTGAGTTCCAGGACAGCTAGGACTGTAACACAGAGAAACCCTGCCTGGAAAAACCAATAACAATAACAACAAAAAGCCACAATGAAACCTATTGTTATGTATGCTAATAAAAAAAAACTTATTTTTAAAGTATTTTTGTGCATCAATCTGATAGTAATTTCCCTGTATAATACATTCATGTAGCTAAGTCTCTAACTTTTACTAACCAGATCAAGTTGCTAGCATTTGTTGGTATAAGTGAGCATCATAATTATTGCAAGTTGAGTTTCAGCCAAATACACGCATAGAACAGAGTCTAGAATGTATGCTAATTTCAGTTATGTATGTTTAACTTTTACAAAAATAAAGTGCTTTTAAAACAAATAAAATAGGGCTGGAGAGACATCTCAGTAGTTAAGAGCACTCAACTGCTCCTGTGAAAGACCCAAGTCCAGTTCTCAGCACACAGGTCCAGAGGCTTACAACTGCCTCAACCTCCGGCTCCAGGGGATCTAGTGTCCCCTTATAACCTCTGAACTCATGCACCCATACCTACACCAAGAAATACATATAACATGTAATTAAAATAACAAAAATGAATCTTGTCTGGCACTGGTTGGCTTCTCCATCCCAGGACTCTGCCTTCTTCTTAAAAAAAAAAAAAAAAAAAAAAAAAAAAAAAAAAAAAAAAAAAAAAAGAATTTATTAGTATACAGTATTACTGTATTACAGTATACAGTATTATGCCTATATGTATGCCTACAGGCCATAAGAGGGCACCAGATCTCATTACAGATGGTTGTGATCCACTATGTGGTTGCTGGGAATTGAACTCAGGACCGCTGGAAGAGCAGCCAGTGCTCTTAACCTCTGAGTCATCTCTCCAGCCCTAGCTCTGCCTTATATACCTCAGCTGCTATGCTCCAGTTGCCTACTAACACTTTCTTTGCTTTTCTGAAAGGAAGCATCAATCCTCTCTCCTCGTTAAGAGTAAGCTACAGTACTGTTAGCATCTAAACATATGTATTTCCTAGGTTAGACCCCTCAGCACCCCCCAGAGCCTGCAGCGTTTGCCATTACGGACTTTATGTTCAAACTTCTAGTCATACCTATCTTGGCAACCTCCACCTCAGTAAGATCAGGCACTCCAAGAAGAACCAAAGTACCCTCAGATTATCCTTTCTACCAGCAGTCTTCCCCTTTCTCTCAGACTTTACAAAATAATAGATCAATATTCAGGAGTTAGCTCATTTTGGTGACAACAAAGAGGTTACGAGTCCAGACTCTGGAGCTCAATAGTATGTGTCTGACTACAGCTCCTTTAAGCTGTATACGACTGTAACCAGTTATTTAATCTTTCTCAGTCTGTGTAAATGTGTAAATACTGTACAGGCAAAAAGATAATGCAAATATTTGTACCAGTTTTAAAAATACCATTTCCACACCAGGCATGGTGGCAAAGGCCTTTAATTCCAGTACTCAGGAGGCAGAGGCAGGTAGATCTCTGAGTTTGAAGTCAGCCTAGTCTACAGGACAACCAGGGCTACACAGAGAAATCTTGTCTAAAAAACAAAGTGCAAGTCCCAGTCAAAAAAAAAAAGTGTGAGGAGCAGCCCACAAGCATTTAAATATACACAGTACACCACGGGCAGAGGAGCTACCGCAAAGACAAGCAAAGTTTGTGTGGGGTGGGGTGGGCGTGACATGGACTAGCCAGCCCCAAGGGTTGTCAACAGTGGTGACTACAGCACTAAGATGTTTGGGCCTTACCCCAAAAGAAACGGGATACAAGGAAGTACTCTTGGAAAGGGAAATGATTTAATAATTTTAATTATGAAACGTTATAATGGGTATTGCTACAATCCTGAAAAACACCAAAGCCATGAAAAGAAAAATAGGGCAGGGCCAATGAGACGCTTCAGTGGATGAAGGTACTTGCCACTTGTGCTGGGTTTTGTCAGCTTAATACAAATTAAGAGTCACTGTGGAGAAAGGGGAACACTCCTCCACTGCTGGTGGGAGTGCCAACTTGTACAGCCACTTCGGAAATCGGTATGGTGATTCCTCGGGAAAATGGGAATCAGCCTACCACAAGATCCAGCAATTCCACTCTTAGGTATATACCCAAAAGATGCACATTCATACAACAAGGACATATGTTCAACGATGTTCATAGCAGCACTATTTGTAATAGCCAGACACTGGAAGCAGCCTAGATGCCCCTCAACCGAAGAATGGATAGAGAAAATGTGGTACATTTACACAATGGAGTACTACTCAGTGGAAAATAAATGGAATCTTGAAATTTGTAGACAAATGGATGGAACTAGAAGAAACTATTCTGAGTGAGGTAACCCAGTCACAAAAAGACAAATATGGTATGTACTCACTCATATATGGATTTTAGACATGGAGCAGGGGATGTCCAGCCTACAATCCACACCACCAGAGAGGCTAAAAAACAGGGAGGACCTTAAGAGAGACATGCATGGTACCCTGAGAAGGGAAAGAGGGCAGGATCTCCTGAACGATTTTGGTCAGTGATTTATACAATAGACAGTAAACTTGAACAGCACTCAACAATGAGTCTGATGACCTATCCTTGGAGCCCATGTAAAGATGGAAAAAAGAACCAACTTAATGAAGTTGTCCTCTAATCTCCACACTTCCAGTAACAATAAATAAAAGTTTTAAATTTTTTAAAGAGAGCAAATATTCCCAAGGATAAACTAAGCTGGCCTCAGTGACTGTTCTGATATGAGGATGAAATATCTGTATGATTCAGAGGTTCTTTGCCCACGTGGAAAATGATTCCACTAAGATAAGGAATGAAGAGGAGCAGCAGGACTAGGAGTCCAGAAGATGCCGTCACCCCACCTAAAGTCAGTTTTTTAAAAAACAGCATACCATTTAGAATTGAAACCACATGCTGAGACATTAGGCCTTCACTCTCACATGCACTGCACATCAAAACAAAGAGCTCATTTGTTTATTACTATGTTCATTTCTCTGCATGTGGCTTCTAAAGAGCAGGGCTGAAGTAAACAAAGCTCAGCCAATAGCTTCCAATACTGTCAAGTTTTGTTTCCTTTTTTAACTTTTTGGGGGTAGGGAAACACACTGAGATAGGGTCTCACACTCTAGCCTAGGCTTACCTCAAACTGGTCATCCCCCAACCTCCGCTCTCCCAAAAGCATGGATTATAGGTGTGTATCACCATATCTAGCTAATGCTATTTTATTCTTTCTAGTTGCCACAAAACATTTTCTTCGTGTCTTAAGAGCCTATCTTGATAAAAAAAAAAAAAAAATACTATGATGAGCTGGGAGTGCAGACCTATGCCTTTAACCCCAGCACTTGGAAGAGACAGAGATTAGAACCCAGACCGATCTAGATTGAGTTCCTGGACAGCTAGGGCTGTCACACAGAAAACCCTATCTCAAAAAACAAAATAAGCCTTTAATCCCAGCACTCAGGAGGCAGAGGCAGGTAGATTTCTGTGAGTTTGAGGCCAGCCTGGTCTACAGAGTACCAGGACAGGCTCCAAAGCAATACAGAAAAACCCTGTCTCGAGAAAAAAAAAAAAAAAAAAGAAAAAATAAATAAAAAAATAAAAACACCATGATGAAAACCTATGTCTGCTTTAAGACATTTAAAATACTGGCTATAGTTTTTCCTACTTGTTGCTCTGTAAACCTGCTTTATTTCTGGATCTGTGATCTGCCTCTCTTTGCAACATGGATCAAATGTTCAGACTTTTCTCTAAGACTCCTCTCCAAAAGCTGGATGTGGTGGTGCTCACAGGTGCTACCACGTGGGAGGAGAAAGTAGAAAAACCAAGATTTGGGGGCTATATAGAGAGACCTATCTGGAAAACAACACAAGAGACAAGGGGGAAGAAGACGGGCTGGTGCAACGGGCCAGTGGGTAAAGGAGCCAACAACCTGAGTTCCCACAGGATGGAAGGAAAGAACCGACTCCCACTGGCTGTCCTTTGCCCCCCCACACACAAAACAAACAAAATGTGAGAGAAGAGAGATTCCTTTTTCAAATGCTGAGCAAAATGACCTAAAGCAGTGATTCTAACCTTCCTAATGCTGTGAGCCTTTAATTCAGACAGGTCCTCATATTGCGATGACCCCAACCATAATATTATCTCGTAGCTACTTCATAACTGTATTTTTGCTTGATGACCTGAGTCCAACTCCAGGGACCCAGAGTCCAGGACAAAACCAACTCCTGATGATTGTCTTCAGACTTCTGCACATATAATAAAAATAAAAATGTGTAAAAACTGGGTTAGAGGGATGGCTGAGTGGTTCAGAGAGCTTGCGGCTCTTCCAGGAGACCCAAGTTTGATTCCTAACACTCTCCACACATAAACAGTAAGATAAATCCTAAAATAAACTTTGAAAATAGTTGTCCTCTCCAACCAAGAGACCCCAGAATAATTAGAGCAAGGACCCCAATTTTTGTGTTTTACTTTTCAAACATCCCAAGTGATTCTGGTCTGGGTGGACCTTTTTGTTTTTTGAGATAGGGTCTTGCTTTGTAGGCCAGACTGACTTTGAATCAGTCCTGCCTCAATTTCTGGAGTGCCATAGGCATGCATTACTACATCCAGGACACCAGGTAACTCTGTTCCAAGTATTTTCTTTTCTTGGCCAGGGGTTGAGATAGGGCTTGATTTGTAGACTAGGCTGTCCTAACACTTCATAGGTAACACAGTCTACCCTAGAACTCAAGGCAATCCTCCTGTCAAATGCTGGAATTACAGTCATGTACTACCATAACTAACCCGATGCAGAAGTATTTCAAGAATACTTTACTCACCAGGCGTTGGTGATGCACGCCTTTAATCCCAGCACTCAGGAGGCAAAGGCAGGTGGATCTCTGTGATTTCAAGGCCAGCCTGCTATACAGAGCGAGTGCCAGGATAGGTTCTAAAGCTACAGAGAAACCCTGTCTCCAAAAACAAAAACAAAAACAAAAAAAAAGAAAAGAATACTTTTACTCATGCCGGGCAGTGTTGGCACATACCTTTAATCCCAGCACTCAGGAGGCAGAGGCAGGTAAATCAGTGAGTTTGAGGCCAGCCTGGTCTACAAAAGTGAGTTCCAGGACAGCCAGGATTGTTACACAGAGGAATCCTGTCTCGGAAAAACAAAACAAAACAAACAAAATACTTTACTCTCTGCTGTGTGACACCAAACCACTGAAGTTCTTCAGAAGTTTTAAATTTCTCAACTCTAAAGGCTGGTGTGAAGCTCAGCAGGTAAAGGTGCTTGCCACCAAGCTTAATGACCTGAGGTTGATCCCAAGGGCCACCTTATCCTCTGACCCCCATAGGTATGCCCTGGCATGTATGCCCCACATAAATACATGCTCACTCTACATTTTTTCTTTCAAGACAGGGTTTCTCTGTGTAGCCCTGGCTGTCCTGGACTCTCTGTAGAGTCACAGAGACCCACCTGCCTCTTCCTCCCGAGTGCAGAAACTATGTGCCACCACCACCCAGCCATATAGACTCTAAATAACTAAATGTAAAGAGAAAAAAACGAGGCTTCAGACCAAACAGTTTGTAGTGCACTTAACACCATTTGGTTATAAATGCTGATTCACCAGTTCCACAGCACCAAAATAAGGAAGTCCTGGATGGGTGTACAGAGCCATCACCACATCCTAAAACACTTCTTTCTAGAGATTTAGGCTTTCTTCTTTTTAAGAAACATTTTACTTTTTTGCCTACAGGGTGGTGATAGAATTGGACAGGAACAGATATGTATGTGGAGAGCAAAAGTGGGCAACACAAGAAAATTGGTTTTCTCTCCATCTTCTGGACCCCAGGGATTAAGCTCAGGTCTTCAGTACTGATAGAAAGTGCCTTAACCCACGGAACCACCCTACAGTCCAAAATTTCTAACTCATGATGGTTTTTTCCTCTTAGGGGAGAGGAGATCAAACGCCAAACCACATACCAAACTGGGCAAACTACCACTGAACACCTCCAGCCTCTGTTCTATTTACACATTTCTTTTTCCACGGTCTTTCTCTTCTTTGGTTTTTCAAGACAGGCTTTCTCTGTGTAGCAGCCCTGGCTGTCCTGGAACTCTCTTTGTAGGCCAGGCTGGCCTCGAACTCACAGAGATCCACCTGCCTCTGTCTCCCAAGTGCTAGGATTAAAGGCATGGACCACCACCGCCCAGCTGTTTTTCCACTTTCATACTAAAAATTTTTACCTAGGGTACTCCTCCTTGGAACCCTTCTTACTCCCTGCAGTCTTTTTCACTTTTCCTTAATAAATCAACATTTGCTCTACTAAAAACAAATAAACTTTGTTTCCACTTATTGTCATATCTGACAATAAGCCCTGGTCAGCTGTGCTCTTTGCTTCCTGTCCCTCTAATTTTGTGACATGTGAGAAGTTCTCGGACATATCACTTAAGTACTTTCAGTTCTGCAAACAAATTTTACAAAGGCAAAAAGCCAACACAAAATATGCAGCAGAAAACATTCCACTTTTTATATCATTGATGCAAAAAATATTTTTAAAAAATTAACACTTCTGATGAACAAATCCAGTTTGCTTTTTATGGCAGACCACTAAGGCCAGTTTTTAATCTAAACAAAGCTACCTGCTTTTGGAAAACCAGTTTAACAGAGCTGAAACTAAACTCATTTCATCAATAACTGCTAGCTCCTCCCATTTTCTTTTCTTTTCCAGTACCAAGAACTGAGACCAAGGTCTTACCCATGCCAGGCAAGTACACTCACTACTGACTTACAACCCCAGTCCCTTTCCTACCTGAAATCTAAAATACACCAGGTGGTAGCATACCCCTTTAATCTTAGTACTGGGAAGGCAGAAGCAAGCACATATCTGTTGAGTTCCAGGACAGGCAGAACTACAAAGTGAGATCCTGTCTCACAACATCAAACACAACCCAAAATACAATTAGTAAATTCTGTCTTATCCAAGAATTGCACATATATATATTATACATGAACATTGTTTTGTAGTTACTAGAAGTTTTAGAAAGCAGAAATCATATGATGCTCGTATGTAAATGGAGGGAATTGATTTATCATTTACAAAAACATCTGGTTGCTACTCTCAAGTCTCCCATGATGAGTCTATAACCACACTATGAGGTCTTTGGAGCTTCCTTAGAACCCACACCCTATGCTCTTGGGTGTGTCTGTCTTTCTGAGAAAGTGGCTCTTTCTCAAACCTCATGCTTAAGTCTCTATTAAGTATCTTTATAAAACCCCATCTTGGGCCAACAAGATGGCTCAGTAAGTAAGGCGCTCGATGTGCAAGCCTAACAATCTGAGTTCAATCCCAGAACCTATGTAAAAGGTGGAAGGGAGAGCCGACTCTACAAAGTTGTTCTCTGCAGCAGAATGCATGTATGACACAAAGGCAGAAAGGAGATGATTTGGAGGGAGAAAAGGGGTCAGCATTAGTATGTGCCCCTCCATGATAATAAATGTGAAAGATTTCTGCTTCCGAGGCTGCTGAGATGACTTCAGTAGCTCAGAGTACACTGCTGAGTTCAGCTCCCAGCATCCACATCAGACTGCTCACAACCTCAGGGAACTCCAGGTTCCAGGGACCTGACCCCTTGTGGCCTCTAGAGGCATTTGCACACAGATGCACCTGCCCAGAATTAAAAATAAATCCTTAAACTCCTCTCTCCCCGGGGTCTTACTAGGTAGTCCTTGCTTACTTGGAACTGGCTATGTAAACCAGCCTGTACTCTAATTCAGAGAGCCACCCTCCTCTACCTTGCAGAAAAAAGCGTGAGCCACCTTGACCAGTTCATCAACACCTAACCTCTTACCAATACCCTGCAATCTTAGTTTTATCATCTGTAACATTAACCAACACCTATATCTCTCACATTATCTATGTAAAAGCAGAATGGAAAACAAAAGTAAAAAAACTAGGCTGGGTGGCATCTACCTGTAATAATCCACACAGAGGCAGGAAAAATGCCTTAACTTCCAGGCCAAACCAGACTACATGAAAACTGGTCTCAAAAAAAAAAAAAAAAAAAAAAAAAAGTAGGTGGTGGCTTCACAAGTGATCGCTACACTACAGAGGCAGAGGCAGGTGGATCTCTCTTTGAGACCAGCTTGGTCTACAGAGTTCCAGGACAGCAAGACAGCAAGGACTACAGAGAAAGCCTGTTGGGGGAGGGGGGGACTAAAAAATAAAGTGTGGGCTGTTAAATTAAATGGTTAAACAAATGTTAAACAAAACTTTACTTAGTGGCGATCATACATCAGAATCAGTATTTTTCAATACAGTACTTGTCCAAGGCACTACATGCATAGCTACCCTTCAAAAACAAATGGAGAGAGGGTGGGGAAGGAGTGGGAGGAAGAAATCAGAGCTGTAAACCAGGGGCAGGCCTGGGAAAAGGGCAAGAGAAAGGATACAAACTTTCAGTTCTAAGTTCTGGATACTTAATATACAGTACAGTAATCAATACTAATGTATATTTGAAACTTGCTGAGAGTAGACCAAGTGTTCTCATCAAAAAAGAAACTGAAGGGACCTGGGTGAGGCATATGCTAATTAATTTGACAATGGTAACAATTATTTCACAACCTCTGCATGCATCAAAATATCACGCCGCACATTTTTAATCTATAAATGATTATCTTGTGAGTCACATCTCAATAGAATAAAGCTAGAGAAAGGAAACAATATCCGGAGAACCAACCACCCCCCACCCCGAAAAGGATGAGGGTTGAGGGTTATACTAGAAAAAGTAAAGACATTGAAGGGCTACCGGTTCTTTGCAAAATCTGTTAGTGCACAGCTGAGATTTGCTGACTGCAAAAAAAAAAAAAAAAATCAATCACTAGAGAAGGGTAAATTTAGCCTAAATCCATACCATTCAGCAAAGAAAAGGGGAACGGAGATTCCAGAAAGCCTCAGAAACATTCCGACGGTACCTCCAGGAAAGTCTAAGGATGGGGGCGTTCCAACCTGGCCTGCACCTTGGCCACCCCACCTGCAGCGGGGCCTGGGAAGAGCAGGCTCAGCACAGGGTTGGATCGCCCGCCCAAGGCGAGCAAGCGGCCGCGGCTCCAGAAGCGCACGACCCCAGGGAAGAAGGGCTGCAGAAGGGCGGGGCGCGCGCCGCGGAGGTCGCAAGGGCGACAGCGCAGCCAGGGTCCCCTCCTCAGGCCACGGCGGGGAAGGGGCCGGGATCCTACGCGACAGAAAGCACAACTTACTCCGCGGTCTTCCTCCGAGAGGAAGTCGGGGCCGTCATCCAGGCCTTCCTGCTGAGTCCGCGGGCCCGGCGCACCGAGGGGGAGGAGGGGAATAAGGGAGACACAAAGAGAGACATTAGCGCCCGGCCCGCGCCGTCCCCGCGCCCGCCCGCCGCCCGCCGCCCCACCGCGCGCCCCGGGTTCGGCGCCGCCGTGAACACCCACCATCATGGCTGCTTCGGGTCCAGGGCTTCGCGCAGACGCACAAGCGAGGCCACGAAACGAGCTGGCCGAGAGGGTGGGGCTGGAGGGAGGAGCCTGGCTCCAGCCCCGCCCCTGACTTCAGGACGGCAGAGGGGTGGGGGTGTCCCTGAAGGAGAAAGGACACTGCATGCTTTGCTCCAGGTAGGAGGGAGGGTCCGGAGCCACCGGCAGCCGCTTTCTGCTGGCTAGCTCAGGCTTGGGAAGGCCCCAGGGCCACCAGGAGAGCCGATCAGATCCCTGGCCCCGAGGGCCCAGAAAAACTGTGCAAGCATCCTCAGGAAGCCACAGTGAATATTCTTGTCTTTGTATTGAGCTACATGATGATTAATCACCATTAATACCACACTGCCTGTGGAAGTTTGAGGAACCGAGGAACAGTTAGCAGACAGGGGCTATAATCAAGATTTTACTGCTGGGGAAGTAATAACTACCTCAGCTTTGGGGTGCTAATGACTGAGCACTATAAAAATGAGCTGTTCTCATAACAAGACTGTTCCTTGCCTTTATAATAAGAAATAAACCCAGACTTGCTCTAACTGTCCAGCTGGATAGCACCAAACCAGTAGTATCCATAGGCGCTTCAAAACAAGAAAATAATTTCTTGAGCCAAGCAGTGAGGAAAGGTAAGTGAGGTACTTGCTGCTAAGCCTAAGGACCTGAGTTCAATTCCCAGGACTGATCCACAAGGTAGAAAGTTACTGCACCTTGTTCTTTAGCATACACACACACACACACACACACACACAGAGAGAGAGAGAGAGAGAGAGAGAGAGAGAGAGAGAGAGACAGACAGAGACAGACAGAGACAGAGAGAGAGACAGACAGAGAGTGACAGAGGAGAAATACATTTTTTTTGGTTTTTTGAGACAGGGTTACTCTGTGGCTTTGGAGGCTGTCCTGGAACTAGTTTTTGTAAACCAGGCTGGTCTCGAACTCACAGAGATCCGCCTGCCTCTGCCTCCCAAGTGCTGGGACTAAAGGAGTGAGCCACCAATGCCCGGCTGAGAAATACAATTTTAAAAGAAAAGAATTCTAACATAATGCCTGTCACTTTTACAAAGGAACATTCACACAATCCTTATGTCCCCATTCATTTAATGACATCAGCACCTTCAATGTTTAAGCCAGAAACCTATCCTATTCAAACCCTTTATCTTCCTCACTCCTCAAATCCAACCAAATACCATTATGTCTACAGTTGATTCATTTTTCCACCTCCCTTCCTAAATATACACGTATCAATCCCCTGGCCACACATGTATCCATCCTCTCCCTACTCCTAGCCTCTTAGCACCCCAGCCTTCCTAGGCCCTGACAATGACACCCTAATTTCAGCTAAAAAGCAGTAACAGAAGAGATTACATCACCCCTTATCATCAAAAAGTCTAAAATGTCAGATCCAAAAAACTGCAGACAAATGGCTACCTGTGATACCTATTAGTATACCACAGCCATGCTGGCCTCTGGGCTCTCTGAGGATGCAAGTACCTATTACAGAGTCCATCCTGGCATCCTGACTCCTCTCAGCTCTTCTCACTCCGCCCCCTACCCAAAACTTCTCCAGCTCACGGCTTCCCTTTGCCCAGCTTCTCATTTCCATATAACCCTGCCATTCTGACCATGTGCTCTCTTAGTCTTGGCTCTCTCCTCTTTGCTCTCTGTCTCTTCTCTTCCCCTCTCAGTCTCCCCACCCCTCCCTCATGGCCTGGTCCAGCCAGCTGGCCCATGTTCAGTCTACTACTGTCTCCCTGCTCTGGAATCTTCCAGATGCGTCAGGTTCCACCCTCCCTCACATCGACAATAAAAACCCTCCCCTCATGCCCTCACTTTATAGTTGTTGAGACATGTAGCTCTAGCTGCCCTACCTGTGTCAACAAGACTGGACTCAAATTTGCAGAGATCCTCCTGCTTCTGCTTCCCCAGATGCTAGGATTATAAATTCTGGTGCCACATCTGACTTATTTTTTGAAAAGTATTTTGAATCCCCGGTAGTCAGGCAGGTCAGTGGACTGGACTTTAAATACCCTGTAGGTGAGGTCATGAGCAGCTCTGGGGGACAGGGGGAGCTGCCACTTGGCTGGCTTCCTGAGAAGGGGCAGGGCTTGGAGAAAAAGGAGGGGGGTTGAGGCAGAGCTTCCAATGGAGCATTTTTGTTATGTTGTTTGGTGTTTTTTTTTTCCCCCTTTCTTTATTCCTGTAATATTTTTTAAATTGGTCTGTATTTCCACATTAGTCACCATCCATGTCTCTGGCCATTCATAATTATCGTTCTTTCAGGTGCTGAGATTATTCTTTTCCCAAGATTTTTCAGGTCACTGTGTAGCCCAGTTTGTCCTTAAATTGGTGATCCTCCTGCCTTGGCTTCCTAAATGTTAGAATTGTAGATGTGTGCCATCACCACTGAATATCTCCTAGTTTTTCCAGTTGTCAGTCTTCAGCACAGGTGTGGATGATTTCCAGGTGACTCCGCTCAATAATGTGTGTAAGTTCAAGCAGTGGGTGTGTGCATGTGTATGCATGTCTGTGTACAGGTGTGTGTATGTGCATATGTGAAGGCCAGAGGTTGAGGTCAGGTATTATCTTCCTCTCTCGCCTGTTTTCCTCATCTCTAAAGACAGGGTCTCTCACTGAATCTGTCATTCACCTATTGGCAAGGCTGGCTAGCCACTGAACCCCAGTGATCCTCCTGTCTCTGCCCCCTCAGTCCTAGGATTGCAGGTTCACATTCTTTTGTTTGTTGTTTGCTTCTTTTTGTGGAATTGCTGAGTGTGGTGGTTTGAAAGAAAATGGCCCCCAAAAGGAGTGGCATTATTAGGGGGTGTGGCTTTGTTGGGGTAGGTGTGGTCCTATAGGAGGAGATGCATCACTGTGGAGGTGGGCTTTGAAGTCTCATATGTTCAAGCCAAGCCCAGTGTCTCAGATCATTTCATGATGCCTTTGGATCAAGCTGTAAGGACTCTCAGCTCTAGTACCGTGTCTGCTTGCATGCTGCCTTGCTTCTCACCATAATGATAATGGACTAAACCTCTGAACCAAACCCAATTAAGTGTTTTCCTTTCTTTTTTTTTTTTTCATTTGTTGATTATGTATACAGCATTCTGCTTCCATGTATATCTGCACACCAGAAAAGGGCACCAGATCTCATAACAGATGGTTGTGAGCCACCATGTGGCTCACAATTGAACTCAGGACCTCTGGAAGAGCAGTCAGTGCTCTTTGAGCCATCTCTCCAGCCCCAAGTGTTTTCCTTTCTAAGAGTTTCTGTGGTGGCACACACCTTTAATCCCAGCACTCAGGAAGTAGAAGCAGGCAGATCTCTGTGAGTTTGAGGCCAACCTGGTCTACATGGTCTACAGAGCAAGTGCCAGGATTGGCTCCAAAGCTACACAGAGAAACCCTGTCTGGAAAAACAAAAACAACAACAACAACAAAAAAAAGGCAAATTTAAGCTGGGCAGTGGTTTCCGCACATCTTGATCCCACTCTGTAGGCAGAGGCAGGCAGATCTAAGTTTGAGGCCAGCCTGGCCTACAGAGCTAGTTTCAGGACAGCCAGGGCTACACAAAGAAACCCAGTCTCAAAAAAAAAAGAATACACAAAACAAACAAAAAAAGAAATAGCAAATTTGTTAATAATTCCATCTAATTATTTTGTGTACAAGGAGAGCTGAAGCAGACAGCTAAATTTAGTTCCTGCCCCAACAGTTACTCCCCATAATGATGTGAAGGAGGACTTCACATTTTGTCTTTTGTTTCTGCTTCCCAGAGCATTTTAATGGCTACTTAAGAGATCTTTTTAAAAAATATTTGTATTGCTGGGTGGTGGTGGCACACACCTTTGCTCCCAGCACTTGGAAGGCAGAACCAGGAAGATCTCTGAGTTTGATTCCAGCCTGGCCTACAAAGAGAGTTCCAGGACAGTCAGGGATACACAGAGAAATCCTGTGTTAACAAACAAAACGAAACAAAATAAAAAAAATTATATGCATATGCACATGTGTGTACATGTGTGGAGGCCAAAAGACAACCTCAGGTGTCCTCAGGAAGGCTATTCACTTTCTATGACACGAGGTCTTTCATTTGGCTGAGGTCACTAATTAGGGTAGACTGGCTGGCAAGGAAGGGTTCTACCTCAACACTAGCATTACAAACAGGCAACACCATGTCTAGCATTTTCTCACAGGTTCTAGGGATGGCATTTACTGACTGAGCCATCTCCATAGCCCATAAAATGGTCTTTTAAACTTCACACCATGAGGGGCCATGCAGTGCCAATGATGAGAAATGTTTAATGAGTCAGGCATGTGAAAGTGGTTCACATCTGTAATCCCAGTATTTAGGAGACTGAGGCAGGAGAATTGCCATGAGTCACAGGCCCGATTAGGCTACATAGAGTTCTTGGATAGCCTGGGCTACTGTGAAAACCTGTCTTAAACACAACACTGCAATCCCAAACAGGTAGAGGCAGGAACCTCAAGGCCTCAAGGTTATTGTAAGCTACATAGGGAACTGTAACTTGGCAACAAATGTTTGTGATTTTTGTGCTTATAAACCCCAGGCTGCCAGGAGAAACAAGGCTCCCAAGTCTTTCTTGCAGTCCTGACCAATCAGTGACCCAATGTATATGGTAATTTATTAAAGTCGTTGGAACCCATAAGTATTGTCTCTCTCCTTCCTCGTGGCACACTCCTTGGGTGTAACAAGGAGTGGAGATACAATTCATGTGCAGGATTTGTGTACAACTCATAGGAGAGTCATGTTTGTCCATGTGAATGAAGGTTGAGAAGGGTCATATAAAAACACTTGAGATTATTTTTAAATTTCTTATTTATTAATATGTGTGTGTAGACAGAAGTTTCTGTCTCACCCAGTCCCAAAGCCATTTAGTCACAAATAAACACACAGAGGCTTATATTAATTGTCAACTGTTTGGTCTATGACTCAGACTTCTTATTGGTTAGCTCTCTCTCTTAATTATTAACCCATTTTTATTAATCTGTGTATCTCCACATGGTCGTGGCTTACAGGTGATGCTCGGATATCTCTTGCTTCCTCTGGAGCTACATGGCATCTCCTTGACTCCACCTACCTCCTTTCTCTGTCCCTGTTTGGATTTCCCGCCTGGCTAAATCCTGCCTGTCCAGTGGTGGAAATAGCTTTATTCATCAACCAATAAGAGAAACATATTCACAGCATACAGAAGGACATCCTCCAGTGTGTGTGTGTGTGTGTGTGTGTGTGTATGATATGAGTGATGCATGCACATGCCATGACAGTTGGCATGTGGAAGTCAGTGAACAACTTCTGCATGTCAGCACCTTTACCCACGGAGCCATCTCACTAGCCCTGCCTCAGTCATTACCAAGAGTCTTAAGTGTCAGCTTTTATGTGAGACCCAGAGACTCTGTAACCCTTAAATGCTAAAGATTTATAATCTCTACTTAGGAAAAACACACAGAACGGGATTGAAAATACAAGCAGCACAATTAAAACGAACAACAAAGACATGGTAGTTACTGCAGCAGTAATCCATAGAAAACACACATGCATGAAGAACTTGTCTTTGAAATAATAAAATTGTTAACTAATGCCTAAACTTCCTTTTCTGAGCAAAGGTCACAAGTGACAGTCTGTGAGTGATAAAAAGTAATTATCAGTAGAGTTTGGTGGAACACACCTTTAATCTTAGCACAGGGAGCCAGAAGCAGGTGGGTGTCTTCAAATTCAAAGCCAGTTTGATCTATATAGTGAATTCTAGGACAGCCGGAGCTACACAGAGACTCTATCTCAAAAAGCAAAAGCACACAAAAAAAGGTAATTATTAGTAACTGTTAGCAAACAACTCTCAAAAAGTTATAAAAGTTAGGCTGGGCGTGGCCGTGCACGCCTTTAGTCCCAGCACTTGGGAAACAGAAGCCGGCAGATCTCTGTGAGTTCAAGGGCAGCCTGGTATACAGAGTGGGTTCCACAACAGGCTCCAAGCTACACAGAGAAACCCTGTCTTAAAAACAAACAAAACCAAAACAACAAAATTTTAAAAATTAATAAGAAGAAGCTTGGAGAGATAGCTTGGTGGTGAAAAGCACTTGCTGCTCTTCCAAAGGGCCTACATCTTGTGACTCCAGTATCTGGGATCTAATGTTCTCTTCTGTTCTCCATAGGCTAGACACCCATAGCACATGCACACCCATATACAAATAAACAATGGAAGAAAGATGATTAAAAATATTTAAAAACATTAAGGAGGGCCGGCAGGTAGTGTTGCAAGCCTTTCATCCCAGCACTCGGGAGGCAGAGGCAGGAGGATCTCTGTGAGTTGGAGACCAGCCCTCTGAAACCCTAAGACAAACAATTTCTTTAATAAGTTGCTTGTTTGCCACAATAGAAAAGTAACTAAGACAGCAAGTGAGATGGCACAGCAGATAAAGTGTTCTGAGGAGCTCAGGGATCTGAGTTCAACTCCCAAGACCACACCAGGATGAAAGATGAGAAGTGACTCTGTCAAGTTATCCTCTGATCACATGAGTGCCGTGTTATGTACTCATACTCATGTGTAGCACACATACACACACAAACATACACACACACATACACACAGACACAAACACACATATACAAACACATACAGATACAAACACATATACACACACAAACACATACACGTATACACTGACACAAACACATATACATACAGACACAAACACATACACAGACACAAACACATACACACACAGACACACAAACACATATACACACAAAAACATACACACTCAAACACATACACATACACACCCAAATGAATGAATGAATGAATGAATGAATGAACACCAAGGTTAAGTCCTAAATTTTGATCTCTAACTTTGCTCTGCAGCTTCCCATATCTGAGCTAAGGGCCTGGAAGTTTACTGCCCCAAGTTGAGGCTCTTGCTTCCCACATGAGCATTGTGAGGTGTGATACCAGTAGGCTGCCCCTCTTCTCACCAGTGCAGCTCCCTCAAGCAGAGGGAAGTCTGGAGGTGTGGCTTTCCTTGTGGTATGATGGAAGCTCCAAATCTTCCTTACTCTCTTCAAAATCTGGAGGCAGCTGAGTCTGTGACTGGGTTTTCATGTGTGAGGGAGGCTCCCAGCTGAAGGCAGTCTTTAAGTAGAAGTCTTCAGAGGACTCAGACAAAAATCTGGAAACGTTAGCAGCTAGGCGGGGTGGCACATGCCTTAAATCCTGCCTTTGGGACGCCGAGGCAAGAGGATTGCCACAAGTTTAAGGGCAACCTGGCCTATTTATTAATACCAAGTACCAGGCCAGCCAAGGCTACATAGCAAAACCTGTTTCAAATAGGAAGTGGGGATGAGGAAGGAGGAAGTGGGAGGAAAAGGGGAGGAGAAACTAAGGGAGAGGGGGAAGAAAAGAAAGCCTAGGCCCTAATATAATGGCCTCCATGCCTGGCTCAATGGTCTTTCTGTCTCTACCATTTGTCTGTCCTCACTACTCACCACATCTAGGTGCATTTAGTCATGGCCTTCTGAGAAGCCTTGAGTCAGTACCCATGACTTCCTGTGGTTCATTTCTGCTCTGCGGAGTCCAGAAATGAATTGAATTATTTATTTACTCTCAGATTCCACAACCAGATTAGTCAGTCACTTCCTTGACTTGGCTGTTTACATAATTCCCTTAGCCTTACAGTTTCTAAAGGCAAGTCACATGGAACATGTGTGTCCTCATTTTAGACGTGCACTGGCACATATGCTGAATTCTAAATTGTTCAGATTATTTCTTTCCTCTCTTACTTTTAACAGAGCAGGTATCTTCCCTAACCTTCAGCATGGGAGGCCTTCAAAACTTCCAAGGGAAATCAACCTGTCTGTGCAGAATTCACCAAGACAATGAGACTTGTAGAGGCCACAAATGAGTGTGTGGTGTGGCCAAGGTGTGTATTCTTCCCTTCTCTTTTTTTCAAAGTTTGTCATTCTTATGGAGTCTAATGACATTGATCTAATTTGTAGTGCCCAATGTCTAGAAGCTTCCATAAAAGTCTATAAAGAGCCAGGGGGTGGTGGAACATGCCTTTAGTCCCAGCACCCAGGAAACAGAGACAAGTGGATCTCTGTGAGTTCAAGGCCAGCCTGGTTTGGAGAGTGAGTTCCAAGACAGCCAGAGCTACTACACAAAGAAACCCGGCTCTAAAAACAAAACAAAACAAGAATTTAAAAGTCGATGGAAAAGGCAGGTCAGATATTCTCTAGATCTCTTTGTTCATGGCCAAACTCTTTTTTGTTTGTTTGTTTTCCAAGACAAGATTTGTCTATGTAACAGTCCTGGCTGTCCTGGAACTCACAGAGACCTACCTGCCTCTGCCTCCCAAGTGCTGCGATTAAAGCTCTGCACCACCATCGCCTGGTCATGAACTCACATTTGTAGACGGAAGCAGCTGTGTAAGAGATTTCACCAGACCATGATTGGAAATGATGTGCTCAAATATACTGCCCGATAAACTTTCTCACATGGCTAGAGTCAGGGGTTGGCAGACCTGGATCCTTCTAGAGACTTGCAAAAGACTTGCTTTCTTTGCCTTCTGCATTCCTTGGCTTTGTGATCCTTTCTTGCATCACTCCAAGTATCCAGTCTTCCATCTCTTGCTTAGTTCTTCCTGCTCTGACTTTTGATCTTTTTTTTTTTTTAAACAGAAATGTCTGCATTTGTTTGTTTCTGTGTTTATTGAAGGTTGGGGGTGTGAGGAGTGGGGAGTGACTATGTGGTCCTCAGAGGACAACTTTCAAGAGTTATTTTCCTTTATATGGGTACTGGGGATGGAACTCAGGTCCTCAGACTTGGATAAGGTAAGCACCTTTTTATCTGTTGAATCATCTTGCTGGGCCCTTTTTGTTTTTCAGACAGGGTTTCAGTGTGTTTCCATTGCTGGGCCTCAGCTTCCTTTTTGTTTGGGATTTCACCATGGCTGCTGCCTCTTTTGACCGACATGCCTCCTCTTGTTGTTGTTTACTCTGTTTTGTTGTTGGTTTTGCAGACAGGATACAGCTATGTAGCCCCAGACAAGAACTGCTAACTAAGGAGACAAAGGACGAGAAAGATACTCACCCCAGGGTCCCGTTGTTTACCTTTCCTGCTGATCAAAGGTTAAGAAACTTGGACACATCTGATAATGCCTAGATTACCTGCAGAGATAATGTGTGTTTTCTGAGACTTCTCAAATAGGCATTGTTTAAAACAACAACAAACTATGCTTAGTCAGGGCCAGAATGTTTGTAACCTTGAGTTTTACTATTTTAGCTTTCCTCTGCAGTCCTTAAGTCTAAACCTCATAAAACCACACTTCAATTTCATTCACAAAAGGAAATTATTTAAGATAAAAGGAATAAGTAAACCAGGTTTTTACTTAATGATTAAACTTTTGTTTTATTTATTTATTTATTTATTGGTTTTTTTTTTTTTTTTTTTTTTTTGGTGTCTGTAAAGCACACTCAGGGTCATAAAGCACAGTGCCACCAGCTAACTTCTGATTGGTTCCTTGTCACAAAGCAGGCATCTGACCTCTAAGTGACCAAGGAAGGTTATGGCAAGCACGTGTTCGGCTGTTATGGCTGCCAAAAGGGAAGCTGGTCCTTTCAGACTCATGGCTATTTAGGTTACAATGTTCATAGGATATAATTTACAACAAAGTTTAAAGATTAAGCAAAGCTTAAAAATAAAAGTTTAAGGCGGGCATTGGTGGCACATGCCTTTAATCCCAGCACTCAGAGGCAGAGTCAGGTGGATCTTTGTGAGTTCGAGGCCAGCCTGATCTCCAGAGCAAGTGCCAGGATAGACTCCAAAGCTACAAAGAAACCTTGAACCCTGTCTCGAAAAACCAAAAAAAGAAAAAGAAAAGAAACAAGCTTCACCACTTCTGCTCTCTTTCTGCCATTTCTCTGAGGAGGAAGACAGATTCTCTCTCTCTCTCTCTCTCTCCCTTCTTTTTCCCTTCCCCCACTCCCTTCCCTCCCTTCCCTTCCCCAATAAAACTTCCTTCCCATGTAAGTTCTGCCTGATGGCATATCTGTCCCTCACCTGCCATGGGACTCTACCTCCTCACACCGTATTCATAACAATATATGTATATATGTAATATATATACCCATCCACCCATAAGGGTGATTGTCTTGCTTGCAAGAGCACTTAGGCTGTGCATTCTCCATTTTCTTAAGTCTCCATTTAAATCTAAAGAATATAGTCTCCCTTATCTTAGTAAATTCACACTCACTTTGCTTCACTCAGACTCACCCTGAAATTGTTTTCTGAGACAAGACCAAGGGTCTGGCTTTACCTGAATGGAAGTCCCTAAGGGGGAAAGCAGAGGGAAAGCGACTCCTCGGGCCGGCATCCCTTGTTTTGATTAACTCATATACCAGGTTAGTCTCTTATCTCCCGGTGGTACTAGACAGCAAACCCAGGGCTTTGTAAAATGCTAGGCAAGTGCTTTACCACTGAGCTACACTCCTTGCCCTTAGATGAGCCTATTATGCAAATTCTGCAAAAGGAGATGGTGCAGGTTTCACCAGGGTTGTTCATTAATCTTGCTTTTTTGCAAAGGTCTGTAGGACTCCTAATTCTGTGAACCTAAAAGAAAAGAGAAATTGGACATGGCAGTCCATGCTTACACCCCAGCACTTAAGTAAGAGGCTGAGGCAGGGGACTGCTGAGTTTGAGGCAGCTTGGGCCTCAAAAACATTTTAGCTAGGTGTGGTAGCACATGTCTTTAATCCCAGGACTGGGGAGGCAGAGGCAGCTGGATCTCTGTGAGTTCGAGACCAGCCTGGTCTATAAGAGCTAGTTCCAGGACAGCCTCCAAAGCCACAGAGAAACCCTGTCTCGAAAAACCAAAAAAAAAAAAAAAAAAAAAAAAAAAAAGGAAAGCAAAACAAAAAAAAACCCACAAACAGACAAAATACATTTTAAAGGGAAACCAGTGAGATGGCTCTGCAATTAAATGTGCTTGTCACTTGTCACCAAGCCTTACAACCTGTCTTCTGACTCCCATGAAAATCTCTTCCCCCAAATGAATAAACGTTAAAATAATAATAAGAAGAAGAACCTAATGAGACTGCCAGGTGTGGTGGCTCATTCCTTTAACCTAGGCACTCTGGAGGCAGAGGCAGGTGGATTGTTTTGAGTTGGAGGCCAGCCTGGTCTACAGAGTGAATTTAGGACAGCCGAGCTACACAGTGAGACCCTGTCTCAAAAAAAAAAAAAAAAAAAAAATCCAGTGAAATGGCTCTTCCAGTAAAAGCTCACTGCTTGAGCCCAAGTCCAAGATTCTAACCCTCCCTCTCCTGAAACCTCTGTGGAGGTGAAGGAGATAGCTGCCTCCCTCCACACAGCTGTCCTCTGACCTCTGTAACTCACAGGCACACACACACACACACACACACACACACACACACACACACACACACACACATTTTAAAGGCATAATGAACCTGTTAACCCACGTTTCCCATTCCTCTTGGTGTTTTTGCTAAGTGCCCTTTGACCTGCCACCACAGTGTGCTGCTTCCTGTGACCTGGGGCTGGACGGTGTTGGTTGAAGGGAAGCAGAGAGGAGCATATTATTAGTGAGACTTGATACGCAGCTTCCTCAGGCAAGAAGCCAAAAGCTAAGTCCTGGGAGAGAACTTATTTGTTTAACCCTTTGGGGAGCTTACAGCACAAATGGAAATGATTGGGTTTCTGGGCCTTAAAACTGTTGGTGTCGCCATTGTCTCTGCCCTGGTCTTCGGCCCAGTCAAGGTCAGCCAAACACCACTGCCCCAGCACCCCACAAATCTGTTATTTTGGGGGGAATGGGTGAAGGTCTCATTAGCCCAGGCTGGCTTCAAACTGACTAGTGTGGCCAAAGATGACCTTGAACTCTCAATCTTCCTGCCGTCACCCTCTGGTACTGGGGTGACAGCCATGCATCATCACCAAACCCAGCTGGTATCCGTTTGAGACAGGAGCTCACTCTGTACCCCAGGCTGGCCTGGAGCTCACGCTGTGGCCTCCAATTTGTGACAATGAACCTGCCTTAGTCTCTTGAACACAGGGTGAACCACCAGCCTGGCTGAATGCTTGTAGCTTACCAGAAAGCAGTGACTGACACACCACTGAGATTTGTTTTTTGTTTACTAAAGTAATGCCTCACCATATAGTCCGGGATAGCCTTGAAGTCAAGGTGCTCTTCCAGCTTCAGTCTTCTAAGTACAGAGATTACACACATATGCTGGTATGCCTCCTGAAGACTGAGGCTTTTTCTTCTTCTCTTCTTCTTCTTCTTCTTCTTCTTCTTCTTCTTCTTCTTCTTCTTCTTCTTCTTCTTCTTCTTCTTCTTCTTCTTTAGACAGGTTCTCAATGTGTAGCCCTGGCCATCCTGGAACTCACTCTGTAGACCAGGCTGGCTTCAAACTCAGAGATCCTCCTGCCTCTGCCCCCTGAGTAGTGGGATTAAAGGTGTGTGCTACCACCACCAGGCTGGGGACTGGGATTTCAATACTGAAGAAAATGAGAACATGACTGCTCCTGGGTGTGGTTGAGGAGAGGGTTTTTATTGTAGATATGAAGGAGAAAATGGGAAGAGTCCAGACTGAACATGGCCAGCAGAATAGTCTGAGCCATGAAAGGAGAGAGGGGAGGGGGAGTGAGAGAGGAAGAGGAGAGGAGAAAGAGAGGGGACCAGGAGGCAAGAGTGGAGGACCAAGAGGACAAAGAGGACAAAGAGAACTTATGACTGAAATGGCAGGTTTCTATGGGAATCAGAAGCTGGGGAAGGGAAGCAAAGCTCAGGAGATGGAGAGGGAGGAGGACAAGCACGAGAAGCGCTGAGGGGAGCCAGAACTCTGTTACAGACACTTGTGATACTGAGAGAGCCAGGTGGCCAGAATGCACTTGGTATGTTAAATAGGCACCACAGTAGTTAGCCGTTTGTCCTGAATTTCTCTCAGACCTGATATGAGACTAAAACAAGAACAATACACCTTGTAAGATAATGGGAAACCTAAACAGGAAAAATATACCTTTCATGTTAAGGGTTCTGTTTGCAGTTGACACAGTTAGGAACAAGTTCCTATTTCTTCTATGTTTGATCCATCTGCACCAGATGTGCTTGATAACATGTGGGCAGGAGGTATGTGGGCAGGAAATATGTCAGGATACATGATTGACGCTGACTGACCTTGGTCAGAAATACACAGCCTTATGGGTGTATCTTTATAAGCCTCAGCAAAATGTGATTCATGGCCATTCCTGGGAATTCTGGAGTGGACCTGGCCAGAGTCCATCCTCCTGGCCAGTATTTAATTAAAGCTTGCTTCAAATTTGGCTTAAAACTGTAGTAGTAACCAGGCGTTGGTGGTGCATGCCTTTAATCCCAGCACTCAGGAAGCAGAAGCAGGCAGATCTCTATGAGTTCAAGGCCATCTTCGTCTCCAGAGCGAGTGCCAGGATAGGCTCCAAAGCTACACAGAGAAACCCTGTCTCGAAAAACAAAAACAAAACAAAACAAAAACTGTAGTAGTGGTTTTATTCTGGACTGGTGGAATTAATACTGACAAATTATGTTTCATACATAGGTTAGTATAAAACAGGAGTTAGGACAGTGAGTGAGGATGCTAGGAAAATGGAACATTGTAGCCAGAGTGGAAACAGGGAGTCTTAACTCCAATGGAGCAGCTGGTCCTCAACTGACAGATTGCAGCTGCCAGTGTGGAAGGAAGTGGAGGCCAAGGGCATCAGACATAAGCACACCAAAGGTAAAGACAAAACTTGAGATGGAATGCAAGACCTGTCACATGACAAACACCTGAGCCACCAGACCTATCACATGACAATGACCTGAGCCTCTGCTGACTGGTCTTGAGACTGGAAAGCTAAACATCAGATAACCTTGGAAAGAAACGTTTCCAGTTGTTAGAATGTCCAGATGTTAGAATGTTAGAGGTTCCCTGTAAAAGCTACCCCTGTGTGAAGACTGTGCAAACTAACTGGAATGCAACAGACTCAGAGCCAAAATTATTTTGGGGTATTCTTCATCTCCTTAATAGTCATTTGAGGAACCTGCCTGACTCCATTTTAAAGGCAGGAGCCATTATGCTGTGTTTCCTGGAACCTGACCTTCCCCAGCCCATGATCTTGATTTGTTTTTGAGAAACCCTTACCATCCCTGACTCTCTGTAATCACATGGTGGGTGATTGATCACATGATGTTTTTTTAAAAGTTTTTTATTTTTTATTTTCTTATTGTTCCATTGTCTCCCTTCTGTAAAACTACTCATGATTTTACTTTTTTTCATTTGTTTGTTCAGGTTTTGTTTTGTTTTGAGACAGGGTTTCTCTGTTGAGCTTCAGAGCCTGTCCTGGAACTCACTCTGGAGACCAGGCTGGCCTCAAACTCACAGAGATCCACCTGCCTTTGCCTCCCCGAGTGCTGGGATTAAAGGTGTGCACCCACCACCCATGATTTTACTTTTTTTTTTTCTCCTGAAATAGGGTTTCTCTGTGTAGCTTTGGAGCCTATCCTGGCACTCGCTCTGTAGAACGATTTTACTTCTTAAAATGGGGCCCAAGAGATGGATTCAGGGCCGCTCTACTTAACCCAATTTAGGAGGCAGTTGCTGGCCAGCTCTTGAGTGCACCCCAATTAAAATCAAGCTTGCTTCAAATTCGGTTCAAATTGTGGTAGTGGTCTTATTCTCACTGTTGGGATGAACACTGTTGGGACCACACCCTCACCCAGACCCCTGCTTTAGCAGCAATGACAGGCTGCAGAAAAGACCTAGCAAGACAAAGGCCCCTGAGTCAATCCTAACAGGCCTAAAATTGAATGCTGCTGCCAAGTGTGATGGCCCATGACTTTAGTCCCAGCACTTGGGAGGCAGAGGCAGGTGGATCTCTGTGAGTTTAAGGCCAGCCTGGTCTACATAGTGAGTTCTAGAACACAGCTAGGGCTACATGGAGTAAGACCTTTTCTCAAACAAAAACAAACAAGTACCAAGTACCTGAGACCAGATAGAGTAGGTACCTAGGGAAAAACAAAATACTAATGTTCTGCGAAAGCCATAAAAAGACACCTAATGAAATTCTGCTATACTCCTATGGCCCGTCCAGCAGGCCAGGTAATTTAGTGGGTCACGAGGAGGTATCACCTAGGAGTCAATGGGGGCGAGAGGGAGAGGAGACCAAGCGCATAAAGAAAGACAGAGTCGGTCTGAGTCGCGTCAAGGTCTCGTTTATTGAAGGGTAAAGCTTGCTTATATGCAGGGGATTTTGCTCGGGGCGGGGTAGGAGGGTAGGAGGAATGGAAAAAATTTTAAGAGGAAGTGCAGATAAGGTTGGCCTTGGCCCATGTCCTTGTGACCGGTCAACCGCAGCTGATTCCGAGAAGTAAAGGAACAACATGTTTTGAGCAACATATCTAAAAGAACATCTTGTGTTTAGAACAGGTCAGAGCGGGTGGCTGTGCAAGGTCTTGCTCGAGATTCTCTTTGGCCCTCAACAATTCCCCCCTCTATACTTAAAAATGAGAGGGGCTTTAAAGCTTTCGTCAGAGAGAGCCTCTGTCTTAGGCTGTGTAGGCTGCACCCATGGTCAGGCAACGTGCCATGTTGAGCCGGTCTTGACGACCTCTGTACGTTGTTGCTTCCTGCCCCAGGACCTACACGTATTCCCGTCATTGAGTACTCTCTTACCAATTGACCAGCTTTTAAGAGTGGAGGTTATTCAATCTGAGCCTTTGGTCGCCAAATCTGAGCTCTTGTTGTGACCTTTGTTCTTCCCCAAGATCTTCATCAACAGCTAATTTATGATAATGGACCGAAATATTTCTAGGTAAGGCTGAATCAATCTGTCTCTTTATAAGCTGGGTGAGTCGTTAAAAGGCCCATGGGCCAAAGGAATGAAGAAGAAGAAAGACAATCAGGGGGGCTACAAGGGTAGGGAACAGGGTAGACAGCCAGGGGGATCCTTGTAGCCAGTTTGAGAACCATCCTTTTTGGCTTTCAAAATCTCTCTTTCGTTTCGCCAATCTGTCTCTCAGGATCTCCATGGATTCCTTAACAACACCAGTATGGTCAGCATAGAAACAACATTCTTCCCTTAAAGCAGTGCAAAGGCCACCTTCCTTAAGGAATAGGAGGTCCAGCCCTCTTCTATTTTGCAAAACCACCTCGGATAGAGAGGTTAGAGATTTCTCCAGAGCAGTGATGGATTTTTCTGTAGCCTCAAGATCCGTGGTCATGGCTATTTGTAATTGCAATAGCTGATTGTTTTGTACAAGAGCAGCTGTTCCTGTTCCTATGCCGGCAGCAATGCCACCGATCCCTAGCATAAGGGCAATGGTCATGGAGACAGGCTCTCTCACGACTCTGTGCCGTGCCTGCGAGACCAGGATCTCCCCTGAATAATATTTGAGGCCAAAGCTGCACCAAAATGCAATATTCATCTGAAACATTAAAGCCTAAAGCAAATATGCAGGGCGTTAAGCCTGTATTGCAGGCCCAATAGGTACCATTGGGTGCCTCAAGATAGTAAGTTCCTTTATGGGGAACTATAGTTTTATTGCAAAACTGAGAGTAACTGGAGGGCACCTTTCCTAAACAAAGCCCTTGTCCTGAAACTCTGGGCAGGGTAAATTGGTGGGGGACAGCCCTGCACCTTGCCGACGGGAGGTGATATGTATTGGCCATAAAGGCAATCCCTTCATAATAGGGGGGTTCAGCGGACAGGCACAGCCAGCAATCCCGTGTGGAGTTCGGACTGGACGCATTAAGGGCCAGGTAGGCTCCTTGTACCAAACTAAACAACCTATCTATGGTTCCCAGGGCCCGACCAACCAATGGGGTAATGGGGGTGGACAACTGAGCAGGAGATAAGATAGTCAGCTGATGAGTTTGAGCAGGCTTAGGTAGAGCTTTTGTCCCTTGATCAGGGAGAACCTGATTTGGGCCTATAGGTTTTGAAGGGGGATCAGCCCTTTGTAGTTGAATCATAAAGGTGGTAGTGGGGTCCGTTCTGGACACAAAGGCGGAGGCCCCAGATTTTTCCTCCTGTCCAATCTGTTTGTTGTTTTCCCAATTCTGTAAAGGAAATTTTTAGCAAATTACATCGCCCTCCTTCCGTGGCATATAGCCAATGGGGATAAAGCTTGGAATCATAACACGCGCCGCATGGTTGGTTATTTGTGCAGCGAGAGGTGCCTGGGAGACTACGATTGTAGGGCTTGACCTTGATAAAAATCAGTAGTCATGGGGGCTGTCCACCAGATATGTCCAGTGCTAATACAACTCCAGGCGGCACAATAGCCGTCCTGGGGTCCACCACATTGAGCGGTTAGGTAACGGTTGGGAGAGTGTCCAGGGCAGACGTAAAAACGGGTCTTTCTAGTCTCTGCCTTATTTCAAGCAGAATTACATCCCCATTCGGACGGGTTGGTCCATCTATCTACTATATCACAAAGGTCTACATACAGATCTGGGAACCATTTTCCAAAAGGAAAGTCTGTGGAGGTATTAGATGCGGCAACACCCCCGGTAGAGAGATTAATGATGGCCCATTTCTGGAGGATAGGTGTGTGCAGCTGGCGTCCAGTGGCGGCAGCGGTGATGAGCATGGAGCAGAGAATCTGGAACATAATCTCCGGCCATCTATTTTCCTTTTCTCGAGTTGACATCTGTAAAAGAGAAGGAATTTGTCTCAGGGAGGCCCCTGGACTCCCATTATATCAAGTGTCACGTTTAACTAATCTTGTTGGTAGCCATCTGGCTCCATTTTCTTTAGAATTACAAATGCAAGCTGAGCCTTTACCCCAAATTAAAACGGGGTCTGGTCCATTCCATATTCCCGTAATGGGATCTTTCCATAGAGCTTTTGCATATCCCTGACGAGTCTCTGGGTGCCAATGCCTATCCGCTGCAGATCTTCCCTGCTCGTCAAGGGTTAAGAAATTCAAAACAAAAAGGGCATGAGCAAGAATAAGTTTTTGATTGCCTTTATGGGGATTTTCTAAGGTTTGACGGGCCCGTTCCATGATGCCTTGCCCTTGGGGATTGTAAGGAATCCCGGTAACATGTTTAATTCCCAATTGTAAACAGAATTGTTTAAACTTTGTGCTGGTATATCCCGGGCCATTGTCTGTTTTTATCGAAACAGGCTGTCCTAACATGGCAAATGTATGTAACAAATGGCTTATAACATCTTTGGCAGCCTCTCCAGTGTGGGCAGAGGCAGAAATGAACCCACTATAAGTATCGATAGTGACATGCACAAATTTAAGCTGTCCAAAAGCAGGGACATGTGTAACATCCATTTGCCAAAGTTGACCTGGAATTAGACCTCTGGGATTTACCCCTATATGAGGTTCTGGTAAATATTCTGAAAACATCTTAAAGGTAAAAGTTTGAGGCTGAATTGTAGGTACCATTTCTAATATTTGTAAGGCCCCTACCACATAACGGCTGTCAGAATATAAGTTGAGTGGATAATGGGCAAATTTCTTTAACACCATCAAAGCGGCATAAAGCTCAACTAATTGTGCTGAGGTAAAGGGTGTACTAAAGACAACTTCAGTGTCCTCGAAAACATAGGCAGCTCGTCCATTTTTTGAGCCATCTATGAAGACCGTATGGCCACCTGGGATAGGTTCCAATTTTGTATTTCGGAGGAAGACAAAGGGGGTGCAGGAAAAGAATTGGAGCAACTTATTGCTCGGTATCTGGGTATCAAATTTCCCCATGTAGGAGCAAGTAAGGACGGCCCAGTCGGGGTGATGGCAGGCCAGCCAGTCTAAATTGTTTTTATCATAAGGCTGTACAACTGTTTCAGGTTCTTTTCCGAAATATCTGGTAGAAGTTTTAAATCCTAATATTATCAATTGACAAATCAAAAGGGGATAGGTAGGGAGCACTTTTCTCTTAGCAACAGGGAGATGTATCCAGAGCAGAGGAACAGGGTCCTGCCAAAGCAAGGCTGTGGGAGAAAACTCTGTGGAGAACACTATTAAATGTAGGGGCTGAGTGGGAGAAAAATATTGGAACATAATGGCAGCCTCCACCCTCTCAAGGGCTTGTAATGCCTCAGGGCTCAGGGGTAAGTAATCTAGGGGAGAGGGGGTCCGCGTCCCCCTTTAACACATCTTCAAGAGGGCGAATGTCTCCTTTAGTTAATTGTAAGTAAGGGCGCAGCCATTGAATGTCTCCCAAAAGTTTTTGGAAGTCATTGAGGGTGCGCAATGAACCTCTTTTTATTTGAAATTTTTGTGTGTGAAGAAGTTCTGGGCAAAGCTCAAACCCCAAAAACAAAAAGGGGAATCTTGTTTGAATCTTATCAGGGGCAATACAAAACCCTCTCTCTTGTAAGGCCTGAACCATAAGCATGGCTATCATATTTGTTTCTTCAATGGCCTTGGCAGCTATCAAAATATCATCCATATAATGAATTATATAGGCCCCAGGAAACCTAATTCTGAAAGGGTCAATTGTCTGAGCAACATACTTCTGGCAAAGGGTGGGTGAATTAGCCATACCTTGGGGCAAAACTCTCCATTGAAATCTGGGATTGGGGCCTACCTGATTAACAATAGGAATAGAAAAGGCAAATCTCTTGCAATCATCTTTATGAAGGGGAATGGAGTAACTTTGGCATATCCTCTAGGGATAGCCACAGGTGTGGACTTATACTGGCTGGGCAGTTGCGGGCCAAGTGCCCCAGCTCACCGCATTTGAAGCAGGTTTTTGAGTTGTTTGACTTATTGGCTACTGGGTGGAGCACGGCCCCTATGGCTAAACTGTTGGATTTTGAAAGTTTATGTTCGAAAGAATCAACATCATTACAGATCCTAATCATGTCATGGAGGTCTGTTGTCTTTATTTTTCCTCTCAAGGCAGCCTTGCAAGCAGAATTGGCATTTTCAAAGGCAAGTTGTTTAATTAATTATAATATCATCAGTACCGTTTTCCCCTAGTATTCTTTCGGCAGCCTCCAAAAGTCTAGCTACAAACTGAGCATAAGGTTCACTTGCCCCTTGGATGATTTTAGAGAGAGAGGCACCGACGGAGCCTGCCGGGGGAATGGCCCGCCAGGCCGCTAGGGCAGCCTGGGTGGCTTGACTTAACAGCCCGGTGGGGAAAGCTTGCTGTATGCCTTCGGTGGCGTATTTCCCTCGGCCTGTCAGTTTGTCTAAAGTCCATGAGGCTGTTGCGGCATTTTGTTTATTTACCGCGGCTTGTGTCTCTAACCTTTCTAGGAGCTCCGCCTTCCAAGTCAAAAACTGGCTGTGGGACAGCACTTGATTGGGTAATTTTTGTCCATTTAGTGGGGAGAAGGTACCCCCCTTGGCCCAGACTCTCCAAAATGGAGATGGTGAACGGGGCTGCAGGGCCATAGTTTTTTATTGCTGAATGTAATTCTTTTAAATGTTTTATCTTAAGGGTCCTGACTATGCGTGACCCTGAAGCCTCAGGCATGTTTTGTTCTATTTCTTGAATTTCCTCATCAGACTCAGGTGGACTCTCATCGTCAGGTGTCTCGGTATCTGGGGCAGACGAATCAGCCTGACCAGTGTGATCCCGTCTTTGGCCCCCAGATCTAATTATGACAGAAAAAGAGAAGGAGAAAGGTCGCCGCTCCTTTTTGCGGGGTTCTTTTTCTCTGAGTGGCGGGCTACTGACGGGGGGGGGGTGGGGTGTAGGGGAAGCTGTAGCCACGCCTTCTTAGGGGCTGGCTACAAGAGTACCTGAGGGCTTGTGAGGGCGTGGTCAGAGTGAGTAGGGGGACTGCGTTTTCGGTTTCGGTTTCTCTTTGCTTCTTGCTGTACAGACTACCACCGGCTGGCTGGTTCGCTCTGTAAGTAAGGCTTTTCCCTATTAAATACCCTTATATTTCTACCTGACTCCGTATTGGTAATTACCTACTATATCTGGTGTCAGAAGCGGGATATTGGAAACCCACACCCCATTTGGGACAGGCTGTGGGTTCCATCGGGCCCGCTGCCTAGGCCCGGAAAGCACCCACTCTCCACAGGCGTTCCCGGCTAGCAGCCGACCCACTGCTGCTGAGCTGCTCAGAACCACCCACCCAGCTCAGAGACAGTTTCTAGCTGCCTAGAGTCCAGGTAGGCCTCCGCTTTCAGCTGTGGCTTCCCCTGGCCTGCGGGAAAGCCCGAATCTGTTTCAGTGGTTGTAGCCGCAAGGCCGTATACTCTCTAAGATAAGCGCAGCCGCTTTTGTGACCTCTCTCCACCGCTGACCGACTGCTGCCAAACGCCTCGGAATAACTGAACGCCTGTGCTACCTGCTGATCAAATATATTTACTGCATCTGGAGTAGAAATCAGGTAAAATTATGGCGGAATATTTATCATTTGCTAAAATTGGTAATATTTTTGCTTATTACGTGAATTCACTGTTTGAGGAGGATGTTAATGTGCCAATTACTGGCCTATATGCCATAATGGCAGTTAGCTTGCTGGTACAAATAGTATTACTAGCCAGAGGACACAGGAATAGGGATAAGGATAACCTCACCACCTGCTTACAGGAAATAACAGCTTTACGATTAGGTCAGACCACAATTGTGCAGCAAATGGAACAGAAATTGGATGATAAGCTTGGCTCTGTGTCCAATACACTAAAGACAGAGCTGTCTGATGAGATACAGCGTATTTATGATAAGATAAACACAGAGAGATCCTCCATGTCTGAGGCCTTAGAGGCTAGGCTGTCAGAAGACCATGACCAGCTAAAGAATATCTGTAGCCAGCTAGAAACTCAGATAGGCAATGTTACTCATCAACTAGATGCAACGGTGCAAAATACCCAGCATAGGGTTGAAGAATTGGACAATGCCATTCAATCAGTCATTGAAGCATCCAAGGTAGCAGATCAGAAATTTGAGTCTAGATTTGAATGTTTGGAAGATAATTTACAGTACAGGGCTGACAGATTACATAGGTCCATACGGTCGATTGCTGAGGACTCAAAATCAGCAAATCATGACCTGGAATCTAGACTCCAATACCTAGAAGGCAGTTTCCATGCCATCCAGATGCTGTCTAAGGATGATCGTATGAAAGACCTAGAAAAACGTGTAGATGAGCAGTTAGAGCAATTTACAGATTCACTAACGTGCTTGGAATCTTTTATGATTAAGGAGATTGAAACTTTTCAAAAGGATATCATTGCTAGGCTTAAAGATCAGTGGGATGCCTCAGAAGCAGAATCACTCCAATCCCAGGCACCTACTCCACCCAGGTATCGTGACTATTCTTCTAAGGTTGTTACTCGTACACCATTAGTGTACCCAGCTACCATGGTAGAAAAGCCAGCTTCTAAGAAACACCCTCATGGACGAATGGTTTATGAATGGCAACCTATACAGCCGAAGGATCTTAAGAATATTAAAGAATCAGTTGTCTCATATGGTCTCCATAGCCCATACGTAAAACAGCTATTACATTCATGGGCAACCTTTAACAGGGTGACACCCACAGATTGGGAACTATTGGTAACAGCTGTACTTGAGAATTCATGCCAAATCCAGTGGAAGGCATTGGTAAGGGAAGAGGCAAAGCTCCTTGAACGTCAGGGCATAAAGGAAGGTTTTGAAGCCCCTCTAGATAAGCTTCTTGGTCAGGGTATTTATGCTGACCCACAGGTTCAGGCTGAATATGATGACGATATACTGTCTCTTTGCAGGAAAGCAGCATTAAATGCCTGGGATAAGGTTCGTGAGCCAGGAGAACGTCTAGAAGCTTATACCAGAATAGAACAGGGACCTACAGAACAGTTCCAGGACTTCTTACAAAGGTTAACTAGGGCAGTAGAATTACAGGTAACAGATCCAGAAACAAGACAATCAATTATATATACAATAGCTTATGAAAATGCAAACCCTATATGCAAAAGAATACTTTTGCCTTTAAAGATCAGATCAGCTCCGTTAGAAGAATGGGTTTTGTATGCAGCCAACATTGACTATAATGTGCAAGATACTGGAGCTTGGGTAGGAGAAGCCATCTCCAAAGGTTTAAAACGGCAACAGGAAATTAAAAGTTCTAGAGGTGAGGATGTAAGGGCTTGGCAAGGAGAAGCACCTTACAGAGGTCAACATAGGTACCAAGAGGCTAGAGGTTACTACTACTATGAACCAGAACCTTGGGGAGGAAGAGCCTTCCCCTTGAGACCACGAAGGCGCCAGGAACCTAGATGTTTCAACTGTGGTAAAATGGGACATACTAAGAGAAATTGTAGACAAATGAATTCTAACAATGCCTCATATGGAAGGCCACTGCCTTCTGGATTGTGTAGAAGATGTGGTAAGGGCAGACACTGGACCAATGAATGTAGATCGACCAGGGACATACAAGGAAACCCCTTAAGGTCGGGAAACCCCGAGGGGGGACTCAAGAAGGCCCCCACATCGAGAAAGGTCAGGTCATTCCCAATAGCAGTGGAAGACAATCTCTCACAGGAACAATAGACAGTTCTTTGCATATTGTGAAAAAAGATATTGCTCTAGATGGTAGTTTGAATAGTGATGAAGAATCAAGTGTGAATGGACAAAATGAGAAACGCATATTTTGGCAAGCTTCTATTAATGATAAAAGGCCTCAGTTAAAAGTTAAAATTAATAATAAAGTTATTTCTGGCTTAGTGGACACTGGGGCGGATGTAACTATTATTACTCAAAAGTCTTGGCCTCAGAAATGGCCTCTTAGAGAGGCAAATGTACAATTTTTAGGAATTGGAACTCTATCTAGAGTTCGACAGAATGTTAACTCAATGGTCTGCATTGGACCGGAAGGACAGAAAGGGATACTGAAACCATACATGGCAGATATAGCTATAAATCTCTGGGGTCGTGATCTCTTACAGCAATGGAATACTCAGATTAATATTCCTCCAGTGTCAGATACAAATTATGAAAAAGATCTGGTAAGACGCTATGGAAAACGGTTACCAACCATCCATGCTGTACAGAAACTAGGTACAAATGATGGACCTTCAGAGGAGCCAAAGGCCCTGCCATTGAAGTGGCTTACAGATGAACCAGTTTGGGTAGGACAATGGCCTATGACCTCTGAGAAGCTAGAGGCTTTAGAAAAGTTAGTACAGGAACAGCTAGATGCTGGACATATAGAGGAATCTACCAGTCCTTGGAATTCTCCTGTATTTGTCATCAAAAAGAAGTCAGGTAAGTGGAGAATGCTGACAGACCTGAGAGCTATAAATAAGGTAATTCAACCAATGGGCTCTCTGCAACCTGGAATGCCATTACCTTCCTTAATACCTAAAGGATGGCCTATCATAGTCATTGATCTAAAAGACTGTTTTTTCACAATACCGTTACAGGAAAATGATAGAGAAAAATTTGCATTTACTGTACCAACTCTTAATAATTCACAGCCAGTTAGGAGATATCAATGGAGGGTTTTGCCACAAGGAATGCTAAATAGCCCTACTTTGTGTCAACACTTTGTACAGCAACCTTTGGGAATAATTCGGAAGAAATTTTCACAATCCCTTGTTTATCATTACATGGATGATATTCTTTTATCAGATTCTAATAAGGAAACTTTGGAACGTATGTTTGAAATGGTGAAGGAAGTTCTGCCTCGTTGGGGATTACAGATTGCACCAGAAAAGATACAAAGAGGAAATTCTATTAACTATTTAGGTTACAAGATAGACTTACAGAGAATCAGACCTCAAAAGGTACAAATTAGGAGAGATCGGTATCAAACTCTTAATTCTCTTCAGAAATTATTAGGGGAAATTTCTCAATTACAGACAATTATTGGTGTAGAAGGACATGACTTAAAGCATTTAAAAATGGCCCTTAAAGGTGATAAGGACCTAAACAGTCCTAGAATATTATCTGATGAGGCAGAAAAAGAGTTACAATGGGTAGAAAACAGAATATTGAATGCACATGTAGATCGGATAAACCTTAATTTAGACTGTATTCTGGTTATCTTGCCATCCAGAGAATACCCTTCTGGAATTCTGATGCAGAGGGAAGACACTATATTGGAATGGATATTTCTGCCACATAAACAGAATAAAAAGTTAAAGACATATATAGAAAAGATTTCTGATTTGATTTTAAAGGGTAAATTAAGACTTCGCCAGCTGACTGGAAAAGATCCAGCAGAAATTATAGTACCTTTAACTAATGAAGAAATTTCTTCCTTATGGAAAGATAATGAATATTGGCAAATAGCTCTTACTGACTTTTTGGGAACAATTAGCAACAACTATCCCAAAACTGACAGAATTAAATTCATAAAAAAGACAGTCTGGATTCTTCCACGTATTGTAAGACAAACTCCCATTTCTGGAGTTCTTACCTTCTACACTGATGCCAACAAATCAGGTAAGGCAGGTTATAAAGCAGGTGAGGTAAGTAAAGTAGTTCAAAGTCCATATACATCTGTACAGAAGGCAGAATTATATGCAATTCTCATGGTACTTAAGGATTTTACAGAACCTCTTAATATAGTTACTGATTCTCAGTATGCAGAGAGAGTCGTGTTACATATTGAGACTGCAGAATTTGTTCCTGATAATACAGAATTAACTTCTCTGTTTTTACAATTACAGGAAACTATCAGAAACAGAAGTAATCCTATGTATATTACACATATCAGATCCCATACGGGTCTGCCTGGCCCACTAGCACAAGGCAATGATGAGATTGATCGTTTATTAATTGGAAGTGTGCTAGAAGCCTCAGAATTTCATAAGAAACATCATGTAAATAGCAAAGGTTTGAAAAAGGACTTCTCTATCACTTGGCAACAAGCCAAGGAGATAGTGAAAAACTGTCCTACTTGTTCCTTTTATAATCAAACTCCATTGCCAGCAGGTTGTAATCCTAAGGGCATTCGGAGAAATGAGGTTTGGCAGATGGATGTCTTTCACTTTGCAGAGTTTGGAAATTTGAAATATGTGCATCATACCATAGACACATTCTCAGGGTTCCAATGGGCTACTGCTCTTAACTCTGAAAAAGCTGATTCTGTTATTATACACCTGCTAGAGGTGATGGCAGTTATGGGTATACCTGCACAAATAAAAACTGACAATGCTCCAGCATATGTCTCTACGAAATTGGAACAATTTTTCAAATATTATAACATAAAGCATGTTACTGGTATACCACACAATCCTACAGGACAAGCAGTGGTTGAGAGATCTAATAGAACACTTAAGGAGATGCTCAACAAACAAGCTTGGAAGACTAAACCCCCCAAACATAGGTTGCATAATGCTTTATTAACACTAAACTTTCTTAATGCCAATGAAAAAGGACAAACAGCTGCAGAAAGACACTGGACTACGGAAAAAACTGCTGAACTCAATCAGCCAGTATACTTCAAAGATGTACTAACCTCTGCATGGAAACCAGGACATGTATTACGTTGGGGTAGGGGTTTTGCATTGGTTTCTACAGGAGAAGAAAAACTTTGGATACCATCAAAGTTGATCAAGATTCGACTGGAAAAGGAAAAACCTCTCGACAAGGACAAATGACAGGTATTCTACTAAGGTATATCTTATAAACTAAATAGAAGCCTCCCAAAGGAAAGGGAAGTGTTTTGCTTTTATCTTCACAGGAAAACTCATCTTCAGAAGGCAAAAGACACTGCATGGGTAGATACTTAAGAAGAAAAGGTAGCTATAACCATCAAATAGAAGGAATGTGCCATACGGTAAACTTTACAGCTGTCTCTCAAAAAACTCTATTTCTCTTTATTTCCTAGTCCCTATTCAATTAAACCAATGCTGGACTTAGAGGTGGATTTGGCTTTCCTCCTCTAAAATCCAAGCACATTATTTAACTAAGCTTTAGTGTTTCTGTGTTGTATCAAGAAGCCAATTGATGTAATACAGAATAAAAGAAGAATTTGGGGACTGTCTTTGTCTTTTCTTGGATCTTTCTCTCAAGGTGTACACCCTTTCATAATTGTTATGCTCTCATGGTTGCATTCCCTAGCATGTGTACATACACAAACAAACATTTCTCTGCTAACTGTTTATGTTTGAGTCCCACACAGCCAATGAAGACCTGCCTGACAGCAATCCCTGGACACCCTGGAAAGAAAATGGGCCACATCTCCTCGACTGCACTGGATCCAACTTGCTCCATTTCAGCTGACACTCCGGCCAGAGGTTCGGGTACTGACTTCAATCAAGTTGAGGATTTCAAGCGAGATCTTCAATCAAGTGAATCCCATCTAACATGGACTGGATACTAACATTTTCTTTCTACAGGACCCCACATGACTATCATCGTCCCATTTCAGCAGGAAGTAACTTGGAAAATGCTACGCCCCCTTTCCCCATTGTTGTCACTTAGGATAGTGTATATACCTAGTTAGGAATAGCTTCCTATTGTTTATGACTTTAGGGTTTAGTTAAAATAGATAGTTATCTTCTTAAGTTTTAATCCTCTTTTAGACTAAAAGGGGAATTGTAGGGGAAGCTGTAGCCACGCCTTCTTAGGGGCTGGCTACAAGAGTACCTGAGGGCTTGTGAGGGCGTGGTCAGAGTGAGTAGGGGGACTGCGTTTTCGGTTTCGGTTTCTCTTTGCTTCTTGCTGTACAGACTACCACCGGCTGGCTGGTTCGCTCTGTAAGTAAGGCTTTTCCCTATTAAATACCCTTATATTTCTACCTGACTCTGTATTGGTAATTTCTTACTATAGGGGGGGGGTCCATCAAGTCAGCTCGCAATGTTTGAACTTGGTCAGAAAGGTCTTTCAACTCCTTTTGAAGGGTGATTACCTCTTTTAAATGCGAAATTTGGGTGGACAGGGAGCGTTTAGTGGCAAGGAGATTCTCTACCAAGGGAGGGGACAATGCCTGGGCCCCAGGGTGGGCGGCAAAGGGAGGGGCCGTGGGGATCTCGGGAGGGACAAATGGGGGCGGCTGGTGCCAGCTGAGTCTCTTAACCCTATTTCTTTGGGGAACCTGTTCGACAGGAGCCACGAACTGGGGATTACACCTTTCACTTTCATATTTAGCAGCCTCTTCCACTAAGTCGGCCTCTTCTGCGGGGTCCAGCCAGCTTTCTACCCTATCTTTATGAATAACAGGGTGCAATTTTGTCTTTATAGGGGGGGGGTTTATCAGCGGGAGGGTCTAAATTGTTTTCTGAAATTTCTTTATCTATAAGGGAGGGAGTACGTGACTCCGGGCGGGCGCACTTGTCCTCCATTTTATTATGAGTTTTTCCTTCCTCATAACTCTCAGACAATTCAGTCAAGAAATCCTCTGCCAAGGCCAATAAACGAGAAACTTTTCCCTCCTTTTCAGAGTCCTTAAGAATGTCTCTAATAACTCCATAAAAACTGAAAAATGATTCTGGTATTTCCTCTCCTTTCTTGAGGAGGCCGTTAATATCCTCTCATCTGCTAAATTTTATAGAATCATCCATAGATTTCTCATGTCTCTAAGCTAATGCTATAGGCTTTTGCTAACTTTTTAATTGACTGTCTCCTAGGGCTCAAATAATAATTTCTCCTGTTAAGACATTGACTGACTGGCTGGATGCTCTTTTTGTCCCTATTAAAGTGATTTTGATACTTTTTAAACTATATCCGAGGCAATGTAAATATCTCTAATCATATCCAAGGCAATTTAGGCATTTTCATTCATGTGCATTCATAAATTCACAATCACATCACGCATCCAGGTGTGGCCACACCGTTCATTCATAACTTGCATACGTCTCACATTTCTCCTTTTGCCTAGGTTATGATCAGCTTGTAGAAAAGAAAAATCCCTAATTGAAATTTCTAACATAGTAGCTTATAGTCAATCGCTGTAATATGAGCATCCAAAATTTGAACAATTTTAAGCTTAAATACGTTGCCTTTTCTTTTCTATAAGTCTCAAAAACAGTCTGGCTGTTTCAATAGCATTTATATACATTAATCAGCCATCAACCATGGCGGCATCTCCCAAGGCTGTAAGTTGCAGCCCCCACGCTTAACCGCCTCTAAGAAATGGGGCCAGCAGCATTTCTCGCTGTGGGCGAAGTAACTCTCCCAACCTTTTCCCAGGTCTGGGGAGCTATGTCTGGCCCCGTTAAAATCAACCATAGGCAACAAGCTTTATCAATACAACAACAACAACAACAACAAAAAGAACTAAATCTTTCTTTTTGACTCTTATTTCTTTTTATCTTACTCCTTTTTATCTTTCTTTTTAACTCTTATCCCCCTCTCCCGTAAATTTCTCTTTATCTCTCTAATAAAGAGGACCTCTTTAGAGGCCGTCTTGCCCATGACTATAATGGGACAGCTGTACTCACCTCAAGACGAGGTGCACGAGTGATGCAGGGCGTCTCTACCTTGGGTCGGCTAGCCTCTTCTTTTGGTGCTGTCCGGCGACCACCGTGCCTCGAGCCCCACGTCGGGCGCCACTTGGCCCGTCCAGCAGGCCAGGTAATTTAGTGGGTCACGAGGAGGTATCACCTAGGAGTCAATGGGGGCGAGAGGGAGAGGAGACCAAGCGCATAAAGAAAGACAGAGTCGGTCTGAGTCGCGTCAAGGTCTCGTTTATTGAAGGGTAAAGCTTGCTTATATGCAGGGGATTTTGCTCGGGGCGGGGTAGGAGGGTAGGAGGGTAGGAGGAATGGAAAAAATTTTAAGAGGAAGTGCAGATAAGGTTGGCCTTGGCCCATGTCCTTGTGACCGGTCAACCGCAGCTGATTCCGAGAAGTAAAGGAACAACATGTTTTGAGCAACATATCTAAAAGAACATCTTGTGTTTAGAACAGGTCAGAGCGGGTGGCTGTGCAAGGTCTTGCTCGAGATTCTCTTTGGCCCTCAACACTCCTAGATCAGTGTGTTTCTCAGTCGTCGTCAGAGAAGCTGTAGATGGGAACAAATACAGAGACCCATTGCTGGACAGTGTGCAGAGAGTGAGAGAGCTTGGCACACTCAGAACTAAATAGGATGTCTCTATTAATCCCTCCTTTCAGGGCTCAGGGAACTCTGTGGAAGAAATGGCAGCGGTGGAAAGACTGTAAGAGTCAGAAGGGATGGAAGGCACCAAGAAACAAGGCCTTCTAAACACAGCAGGACCAACAGGGTGTTTGTGGCGCATGCCTTTAATCCCAGCACTCGGGAGGCAGAGGCAGGCAGATCTCTGTGAGTTCGAGGCCAGCCTGGTCTCCAGAGCGAGTACCGGGATAGGCTCCAAAGCTACACAGAGAAACCTTGTCTCGAAAAACCAAAAAAACAAAACAAAAACAAAAAATGAAAAACCCACAGCAGGACCAATGCACATATGAACTCAGAGACTGAGGCAGCATGCACAGGCCCTGCAGGGGTCTGCACAGATGGAGTTCAAGAGCTGAGAAGGGAAGTGAACACAAGCCCGAATCTTTAACCCAGAAGCTATCTCCTGTTGATAATCAATCAAAACTAGGGTCTTATGGGCTGTAAACTATTCCTAAGGGCAAGCCCCATGTCCAGCAAGTACATGGGCAACACAAATTAACTCAATGGCATCTTTGGAGGTTCTTTGTCCCATATTTTCAGGACTTTTTTTTTTAACCTAGCAGTTTCTTTGTGTATATATTTTGGCTTCCGGTTTTGTGTTTTTATGGAGTTCCTGTGTCTTTTAATGTGTGTCCCTGCAGCTGTCTTGGTTAGGGCTTCTATTACTGTGAAGAGACAACATGACCTCAGCAACTCTTTTTTGTTGTTGTTGTTTTTGTTTTTCGAGACAGGGTTTCTCTGTGGCTTTGGAGGCTGTCCTGGAACTGACTCTTGTAGGCCAGGCTGGTCTCAAACTCACAGAGATCCACCTGCCTCTGCCTCCCGAGTGCTGGGATTAAAGGCGTGTGCCACCATCACCTGGCTTAAAAACTATTTTTAATAAAAGAAAAAATAGAGGAAAAAGCAAAAACAAACAAAGAAAAAGCTAAACTTGGAGTTCTGCTAAGAAAAAGCCTGGAAGTTTTTATGAAGCTTCTTCATCTTTCTGTCTTCCTGCCCATCTAAAGGCACCCACGGATATGCACCACCACTGCCCGCCTGGGATGCCCTTTGTTACTACTGAAGCTCGTTTGAACTGGGTTTTGTTCTTCTGCCATTCAACTTCAAAGATTCATGTGTCATTAAACAGTACCCCTCATTGGAGAAAAAAAGTTCAGATATTCAGAACTAAAATAAATCTATTGAACTCGTCCTACTTCTTTTTAGTGGTTCCTCTCACAGCCTGAAGACAGCTTGGTGTTGATGACACACCTGTAATTCCAGCCCTCTGGAGGCTGAGGGCTCCCGCTTTTACTATCTTTCAAAGACCACAGGCGGGCAACATCTAAACTGCTCTTTCGAAACCTTTTCTTCCTTTAAAAAAAAGAAAGAGAGAAAGCTCTGTAGCAAATATACTTCCTGTTACTCAACCTGCAGAAAGCAGAAGTCAGAACAACATTCCAATCACTCACAAGAACTCTTTCCCTGAACAAGTTAGTTACCTCGCAGATATGACTTCCTCAATGATCTTAAAGGAAATCTACAAATGTACATTGCACATATCAGCTTCATAGATCTTCCCAAATCCTTTTAAGTTCAAACAGTAGTTTAAAACCTTTCTCAGTTTTGGGGCCTGGTGGGGTGGTATTTTAGTTAGTGTTTCTTTTGTTTTATTTTGTTTCCTCAAGGCAGGATTTCTCTGTGTAGCCCTCCCTGGCTGTCCTGGAACTCACTTTGTAGACTGGCTTCGAATTCAGAGATCTGACTGCCTCTGATACCTGAGTGCTGGAATTAAAGTCACATGCTACCAACAGCCCTACCTTACTTAGTTAGGGTTTCTATTGCTGTGTTGAAACACCATGACCAAAGCAACATGGGGAGGAAAGGGTTTATTTGGCTTACACTTCCACATTGTAGCCCATCATGGAAGGAGGTCAGGACAGAAATTCAACAGGGCAGGAACCTGGAGGCAGGAGCTGATGCAGAGGCCGTGGAGGGGTGCTGCTTACTTGCTTGCTCCCATGCCTTGCTTTGCCTCGTTTGTTATAGAACACACCAGGCCAGGGATGATACCACCCACATGGGCTGGGCCCTTCCCCATCAATCACTGATTAAGAAATACCCTTGAATTAATTGGTACAGGAGACCCCTTCCTGAACATTACACCAGTAGCACAGACACTGAGGTCAACAATTGATAAATGGGGCCTCCTGAAACTGAGAAGCTTCTGTAAGGCAAAGAACACAGTCAGCAAGACAAAACAACAGCCCATAGACTGGGAAAAGATATTCACCAACCCCACATCTGACAGAGGGCTGATCTCCAAAATATACAAAGAACTCAAGAAGCTAGTCTCCAAAACACCAAACAATCCAACTAAAAAGTGGGGTACAGAACTAAATAGACAATTCTCAATAGAGGAATCTAAAATGGCTGAAAGACACATAAGAAAGTGTTCAACATCCTTAGCCATCAGGGAAATGCAAATCAAAACAACTCTGAGATACCATCTTACTCCTGTCAGAATGGCCAAATTCAAAAAACACCCAATGACAGTTTATGCTGGAGAGGATGCAGAGAAAGAGGAACACTTCTCCACTGCTGGTGGGAGTGCCAACTTGTAAAGCCACTGTGAAAATCAGTATGGCGACACCTCAAGAAAATGGGAATCAGTCTACCACAAGATCCAGCAATTCCACTCCTAGACATATACCCAAAAGAAGTGCATTCATACAACAAGGACATCTGTTCAATGATGTTCATAGCAGCACTATTTGTAATAGCCAGAAACTGGAAGCAGCCTAGATGGCCCTCAACTGAAGAATGGATAGAGAAAATGTGGTACATTTACACAATGGAGTACTACTTAGCGGAAAAACACAATGGAATTTTGAAATTTGCAGGAAAATGGATGGAACTAGAAGAAACCATTCTGAGCGAGGTAACCCAATCACAAAAAAGACAAACATGATATGTACTCAGTCATATGTGGATTTTAGATATAGACTAAAGGATTACCAGCCTACAATCCACACTGCCAGAGAAACTAGTAAACAATGAGGAACCTAAAAGAGACATACATGGTCCCTGGAGAAGGGGAAAGGGTCAAGATCCCCTGAGCAAATTGAGAGCATGGGAAGAGGGGGGAGGGAGCTAGGAGAATGAGAAGGGAAGAAGAGGAGGGGTGAGGAGGACATGAGGGAGCAGAAAGGATGAGTCAGGGGAAGAATAGAAGATAACAAGAATGGAGATACCATAATAGAGGGAGACATTTTAGGTTTACAGAGAAATCAGGCACTAGGGAAATGTCTGGAGATCTACACAGATGACACCAGCTAACAGTCTAAGCAACAGAGGAGAGGCTACCTTAAATGCCCTCCCTGATAATGAGATTGATGACTGACTTATATGCCACCGGATAGCCCTCATCCAGCAGCTGGTGGAAGTAGAAGCCGACACCTACAACTAGTCACTGAACTGAACTGGAATCCAGTTGCAGAGAAGAATGAGTGATGGGCAAAGCGGTCCAGACCAAGCTGGTGAAACCCACACAAACAGCTGACCTGAACACTGGGGAGCTCTTGGTCCCCAGACTGATAGCTGGAATAACAGCATGGGACTGATCCAGACCCCAGGAACATGGGTTTCAGTGAGGAGACTTCGGAAATCTACAGGACCTCCTGTAGTAGTTCAGTACTTATCCCTAGCATAGGTGTGGACCTTGGGAGCCCATTCCATATAGAGGAATACTCTGAGCCAAGACACACAGGGGTGGGCCTAGACCCTATCCTAAAGTATATGATAGACTCTTATGACCCCCTATGGAAGGCCTCACCCTTCCTGGGGAGCAGAAAGGATATGTGATAGGTAGGGTTTTAGTTGGGGGGGTGGTAGGGGAGGAGGGAAGGGAGTGGAAACTGAGATTGACATGTAAAACAATCTTGTTTCTAATTCGAACTTTAAAAAATGAAAAAAAAAAGAAAATGACTATGGATCTTATGGAGGCATTTTCTCAACTGATATTCCCTTCTCTCTGATGACTCTAGCTTGTGTCAAATTGATATAAAACTAGCCAGGACATCCAGGTGGTGGTGGTGCACACCTTTAATCTGCCTGGTCTACACAGCTAGTTCCAAGACAGTTAAGGATACACAAAGAAATCCTGTCTCCCTGTCTCGAAAAAAAAAAAAAAAATCCCAGCCTGGTCTACAGAGAGAGTACCAGAACAGTCTCCAAAGCTACACAGAGAAACCCTGTCTCCAAAACAAAAACCAAAACCAAATTAAGCCAGGTGCTGGTGGCACACGATAATCCCAGCACTCGGGAGGCAGAGGCAGGTGGATCTCTGTGAGTTTGAGACCAGCCTAGTCAACAAGAGCTAGTTTCAGGACAGGCTCCAAAGTCACAGAGAACCCTGTCTCGAAATACCAAAAATAAATAAATAAATAAATAAATAAATAAATAAATAAATAAATAAGGAAGAGAGAGAAAGGAATGGAGGTTCTGTCATGAGGGCTGGAGAGATGGCTCAGCAGTTAAAAACACTGATTGTTCTTCCAGAAGACCCAGGTTCAATTCCCAGCAACCTCATGGCAGCTCACAACTGTCTGTAAGCCCAAAATCTGATACCCGCACACACACAGACATACATGCAGGCAAAACACCAATGCACATAAATAAATTATTATATATTTTTAAAATATTTTATTTATTTATTATGTATACAGTCTTCTGCCTGCATGCCAGCAGAGGGCACCAGATCTCATTCAAGGTGGTTGTGAGCCACCATGTGGTTGCCGGGAATCGAACTCAGGACCTCTGGAAGAGCAGTCAGTGCTCTTAACCGCTGAGCCATCTCTCCAGCCCTATTATTATATTTTTTAATATAATATATAATATATCCAGGACGGATGGCTCAACTTGTGCTGCTCTTACAGAGGATCTGGGTTGGGTTCTCAGTATCCTCACAGTGGGTCACAATCATCTGTGACCCCAGTTCCAGATCTGTCACCCTTTCTAGCTTTGAAGGAACCAGGCACACACATGTGGTACATATACAAATAAGCAGGCAAATACTTGCACAAATGAAATAATATTTATTTTACTCTTTGTGCATGAGTGTTTGCCTACATGTGTATGTGTTTACACATGTGTTCCTGTTGGATCTCCTGGAACTGGCATTATGATGGTTGCAAACCATCAAGTAGGTACCGGGAAGTGAACCCAGGTCCTCTATAAGAGCAACAAGTACTTTTAACCACTGCACCATTTCTCCAGCCCCAACCCACCTCCAATAAATAAATCTTTAAGACTGATAAACCACCCCCAGTTTGCTGGGGTTCAAGAGGTGTCCTCTGACTCCAAGGTCTTGCCAAAATTCCACCCTCTGGTTGGTCTCCTCCCTTTTCCCTGCCTCATTTCTGGTCTTGGTTAGTCTTTTGTCCGCTTAACACCATCTGTGGTCATCTTGGAGAGGGAACCTCAATTAAGAAAATGCCTCCAGCAGCTTGGCTTGCAGACGAGTCTGTGGGGGTATTTTCCTGGTTAATGATAGATTGCTGTGGGAGGGCCCAGCCCATCATGAGTGCTGTCTCCTCTGGGTTGGTGGTCCTGAGAGGTCTAAGAAAGGTAGCTGAACCTGAGTCTGAGATGCATAAGCCAGGAAGTGGCATTGCTCTGGATCTATGCTTCGGTTCCTGCCTCCGGGTCCTTTCTTGCATTAATTCTTGCTTTGGCTTCCGCAAAATGATGGACTTTGATGAGGAAGTGTCCCCTTCCAAGTTGCCTTTGGTCGTGGTGTTTGTCACAGCAGTAGAAAGCAGACTAGAACCCCTTGTAACACGGCCTGTGTCCTCTCTCTGAAGCCCCACTCCTTGCTAGTCTACGTGAGCAGATATCACGGAAGGCAGAAAGCCAGAGGGGAGACATCTAGGGTCAAGGAACCCAGATTAGAATGTAATGTTTCTGAACCTCAAAGCCATGGTCCATTCTCTCTCAAGGAGAAGCCAGGCTGTGTTGTCTCCTCCTTTCAGGCTGCAATCTCTAGATGTTGTGCTGGGTCCTTCTCAGGGTCCCTGCTGCAGGAGCCACAGTCTCAGGTACCACAATGTCAGGGGGCTTCATGCCTGGAGGCTTGACAGCACAAAGTAGGCAAGTCCCCCACCTCCTCTTGTTGTTAATTCCTCAAAGTCTTATTTTTTTCTAATTAAAAATATTTTATTTGTTTTTATTGTTGTTCTTTCAGTTTTGTTTTTCATGACAGGTTTTCTCTGTGTTGCCCTGACTGTCCAGGGCATGTCTTAGCTATGTAGATCAGGCTGGCCTCAAACTCACAGAAACCTGCCTCCCGGGTGCTGGGATTAAAGGCATGCCCTACCACCACCCAGCTAAAAAGTATTTTGTTACTTTCTTACTTAGTTTATTTATTTATTTGTGTGTGTGTAGGCATGTGTGTGCCACTGCATACATGTAGAAATCAGAGGACAACTTGCAGGAGTCAGTTCTCTACTTCCACCACGTGGGTCCCGGGGATTAAACTCCAATCATCAGGGCTAACAGCATATAAACCTGCTGCTGGCCCTGGTTCATTTTTCATAGAGCAGTTTAACTTTTTCTTTACTGGATCCTGGGCCATTCAGCTTATTTTCAGAAGACCTCATCTTTATAATTAATTGTAAAATATATTCCTCAATGTCTACAGTTCTAATACTGGGGATAGTTGGGATTGCCTTGCCCCGATTCACGTACACCCTGAAGACGGTGTTGACAAGGACAGTGACAACAGCTCTTAAGTCTTTATATGAAGAAAAAGTGACATCTTCCAAGAAAACATGCGGCCTTTTACTGGGCTGCATCGCTGTCTGTCAGCTGTGGAATATAAGCTGGAGTCTCTAAACACAGTAAGCATTTAAGATAAAAACGCTTCACTCTGCAGATGGCTTATGTAAATGCACGCATAGGGCAGAGTGCCAACAGGTTCCCGGAAGGCAACAGGATGTGAGCCTCACTTTATGAAGCTTAAGTATTACTGGAGTCATCATATTCTCCTGGCCAACAAGAAGTGAAAAGGCACAGCACTGTTTGACATAGTTTACTCTGAAATTCAAGGAAGTGCCGACAGTAGCTGAGAAGGATGAAAAGCATGTAATTGTCAACGCCAACTATAAGCTACATCCTGCTTTCAATTTTAAATAAGATGAAGGAAACGGTATCTTAGAATCACACTGTACAGCCGGGCATTGGTGGCGCACACCTTTAATCCCAGCATTTGGGAGGCAGAGGCAGGCAGCCTCCAAAGCCACAGAGAAACCCTGTCTCGAAAAACAAAAAAACAAAAAAACAAAAAACAAAAAAAGGAGAAATGAAGGAAAGAAGGAAGGAAGAAAAAACCCAAAAACCTACCATGAGTTCATTTACTCTACACTGCTGAGGATACATAGGAATGTGTGTAAGGTATGGAAGCAGAAATTCCTACTGTACTGTCTGATTCTTTTTTTTTTTTTCCTTTGGTTTTTCAAGGCAGGTTTCTCTGTGGCTTTGGAGGCTGTCCTGGAACTAGCTCTTGTAGACCAGGCTGGTCTCGAACTAAGAGATCCACCTGCGTCTGCCTCCTGAGTGCTGGGATTAAAGGCGTGCGCCACCAACGCCCAGCTTCTTTTCTTCATTTCTTCTTTCTTTTTCAAGACAGGGTTTCTCTGTGTAGTCCTGGCCATCCTGGAACTTGCTTTATAGACCAGGCTGGCCTTGAACTCAGAGATCCGCCTGCCTCTGCCTCCCAAGCACTGGGATTAGAGGTTACCACCGTCCTGCTTTTCTTCCTTCCTTCCTTCCTTTCTTTCTTTCTTTCTTTCTTTCTTTCTTTCTTTCTTTCTTTCTTTCTCCTTTTCTCTTTTTGAGACAGGGTCTTACCATGTAACTCAGACTAGCCTGGAACTCCTTGTGTAGCTCAGACTCTCAAACTCACAAGACCCACCTGCCTCTACTTCCCCAGTGCTGAAATCAAAGGCGTGCAGTGCCTGGCCAGCAGTGGGTAGGCTCTTAACTAGGTACACGGTCAATAAGAAGTCTTTTTTGACATTTCATAAACTATGACTCATGAAGAATTTGGTGAGGATTAAAATTTCTGAGATGGGGCTAGCAAGATGGCTCAGTAGAGAAAGGCATTTCCTGCCAAGCCTGGGACCCAATGATGGAAGTCAGAACCAATTCCTCTAAATTGTCCTGTTGTTATGGAATGCACACCATCCCTACACACACACACACACACACACACACACACACACACACACACACAGCGTTATTGAATTGAATCAGACACTAGCCTTTTAAAGCCTCAGATATTTCCTCTTTCTTTCTTTCTTTCTTTCTTTCTTTCTTTCTTTCTTTTTTCTTATTTAGATAGGGTCTCCCTATGTAGTCTTGGATGTCAACCAGGCTGGCCTCAAACTCTGGGAGATCCACCTGCCTCTGCCTCTCAAGTGCTGGGATTAAAAGCTTGAGCCACTATGCTGGGCTCTCTTGTTTCAAGGAAGTTTGTTTTGTTTTGTTTTTAGTTGGTGTATGTCTGTGTGAGTATGTGCATGTGAATTCCATGGCAGAAGAGGTCAGAAAACAGTGTCCAGTTCCATAAGCTAGAGTTAGAGGTAGTTGTGAGCCATGCAGTGTAGGTTCTGGGATCTGAACTCATCCACCCTGCAAGAACAGTAAGCACTCTGAACTCCTGAGCCAGCTTTCTGGCCAGCCCAAGCCTCAGTATTCCTCTCTGTGCACCAGGCAAAATAAGGTATCACGCCCATAACTTTGGTGACAAAGATGAAATGTAGGAACAATGACAAAGTCCACAGTGTGGTGCCCGAAGCCTGACAGGGTCTACTACTCTGTGTCACCCTAAAAGCGACCTCAGAGAGATGTTAAGAGGACATTTATCCTAGTATCATTCAGTCCAACTCCACAGCGAACTTTATGCTGAACATTAGGCTACTAGCTAGTCTACAAGAACAAAGAGTATTCTCCTGATTTAGGGAGAGAAGAGTTTGGAGAGGCACTTGCCTTAGCATGCAAAGGACCCTCCCTGTTTTATTCCCTGTCACCACCAGAGAGGGAGAGAGAATATAAAAATATTGGGCCAATTTAATTTTTATTAACTGAATGTTAGATTTGATTATGATTGTTATAATTAGATTATTAAATATATTGAAATCTATTAAGTATGTTATATTGCTCTGAATATACATGTTTAATATATAATGGCTTATATAGATGACCTAAAGAATGCTAATGTATAATGGCTTATATAGACCACCTAAACAATGCTAAGAACAGAATATTGTGGTTTTCAGTGGCCTAGCCCTTTCTCTGACCCACCCCTACCTCCTCTTCTAAGACAGGGTTTCTCTGTGTAGTCCTAGCTGTCCTGGAACTTGCTCTGTAGACCAGGCTGGCATCAAACTTTTATTAACTTGTCTCTGGCTCCTGAGTGCTGGGATTAAAGGCCTGTGCCACCACCACTGCCCAGGATCCAGGATCCTCCTTTTTTGTTTTTTGTTTTTTGTTTTTTTGTTTTTGTTTTTCGAGACAGGGTTTCTCTGTGTAGCTTTGGAGCCTATCCTGGCACTCGTTCTGGAGACCAGGCTGGCCTCCAACTCACAGAGATCTGCCTGCCTCTGCCTCCCGAGTGTCAGATTCTCCTCTTTTTGAGACAGGGTCTAACATAACCCAAGCTGGCCTGGAATCATTATAGCCCAGATTGACTTTGAACTCCTTAAAGTTCTGATCCTTCCGCCTCTAATTCCAGAATGCTGGGATTACAGACGTGGGCTACTACACTTGGCTCATAGCCCTTTCTTCTTGAAGGAAATTAAAGCAGTCAGGTGTGGTAACTCACACCTGTATTCCAGGACTCATGAGGCTGACACAGGAGGATTGCTATGAGTTTGAAGCTAGGCTTTGTTACAATGTAACCTTGTATCAGACAACAAAAAGAATTAAAGAGCAGAATGGAGTTTATCCCTTACCTGCAGTTACTGGAATTTAGGAATAAATGAAGTAATTAATAATTACCCCCTAGGGCTGGAGAGATCGCTTGGAGGTTAAGAGCTACTGATACAGGGCTAGAGTTTGGTACTCAGCACCTATATCAGGCAGCTCACAACTGCCTCTAACACCAAGTCTGGGGATTCCCTTTTCTGGCCTCCATGGGCACCTGCAAACACAGACTCACATACATTTAAACACATTTTAAACCCTGCGCCTTAACTGGTATTGTAGTGTAGACTCGTAATCCCAGCATTGGGAGATGGAGGCACAGGATTAGGAGTTCAAAGTCATCCTCAGTTACATAGTGAGTTTGAGATTAGCCTGGGCTACTTGAGACTCTGCCTAAAATCACAAAGGAACAAAGTTAAACAACAACAAAAAACTACCTCTTATTTCTGACATAGAAAATCTGGAGACATGCTGCGACATAGTCCTTGTTTATGATGGCAGGACTAATGATCTTGTAGGGCAATTGAAGGATGTTGACTAGGATGGGTGGCTCATACTTGTAGTCTCAGCATGGGGAAGTAGAGGAAGGAAGATCGGGAGTTGAATGTAGTGATATAATGTTTATAATTTATTAAAGCTTGACTGAGGATTGAGAAAGCAAAGTCAGCTACAAGTCTTAGAAGCCAGGCACACACACACACACACACACACACACACACACACACACACACACACCTTTAATCCCAGCAGACAGCAGCTAGGAGGTGGTGGTACACACCTTTAATTCTAGGACTCCAGATTTAGAGATAGATGGGGGGCTGGAGAGATTACTCAATGGTTAGGAGCACTGGCTGCTCTTCCAGAAGTCCTGAGTTCAATTCTCAGAACTCACATGGTGGCTCACAACCATCCGTAACGAGATCTGTCAGCCTCTTCTGGCCTGCAGGCATACATGCAGTCAGAACACTGTATATATAAAATTAATTAATTAATTTAAATAAAGAGATAGATGGATCTCTGTGAGTCCAAGGCCACCCAGATCTACACAAGAGTCAGTCAGTCTCTGGGTCATTTATTTATTCATGTTACAGTTGAAGGCCATCCTTGGCTACATAGCTAGTTTGAGGCCAGCCTGGGAACATGAGATCCTGCCTTAAAAAAAAAAAATTAGGAAAGCAAGAGGAGATTGGGCATTATGCTAGCAGTGTGAAATAGCCACTTCTTACTTGGCTCCCTTGATCCTTTCCTCTCAGCACCAACACCCTTGTGAGTGGTTCCCTCCTGCACTGAATCAGGGATGACTTTTGGAGGCCACTGAAATACAGTGGAAGAGACGGTGGCTTTTCTTTCTCCTTACTGTTTTCATTTTTCTTTTTCTTTTTTTTTTGGTTTTCAAGACAGGGCTTCTCTGTGTAGCTTTGGAGTCTATTGTGGCACTTGCTCTGGAGACGAGGCTGGCCTCAAACTCACAGAAATCCGCCAGCCTCTGCCTCCTGAGTGTTGGGATTAAAGGCATGTGCCACCAACGCCCAGCTTTTCTCCTTACTTTTTTCTTTCTTGAGACAAGGTCTCACTACATAGCTGAAGCTGGCCTTCGATTCACTATGTAGCCCAAACTGGGCTGGAATTTGTAATCCTTCTGCCTCTGCCTCCCCAGTGCTGGAATTACAAGTATATATCACTATGCCCAATTTGATACATGTTTTTTATTATTTATTTTTATTTTATGAGCATTGATTGGTGTTTCGCCTGCATGTATGTCTGTATGAGGATGTCAGATCCTTTGGAATTGGAGTTACAGACAGTTGTGAGCTGCCTGCATTGAACTGGGAACTGAACTGTCTGGAAGAACAGCCAGTGTTCTCAACCACTGAGGTAGCTCTCCCACCCCTGATACAGGTTTTTGAAGGGAAGCTGTAAGATGATGGGGGAAGTGCTTCTGTGTATGTTTATCTTATTGATTGTTAAATAAAATACTGTTTGGCCAATGAAATGGCAAGTTAGGCAGGAATAGGAGTCAAAGAGGATTCTGGGAAATGTAGTAGAGAAGTAGTGATCCAGGCAGGAAGTGACATAGCAAGGAGACTCATATTTAAAGAAGGAGAAACAGGAAGCGTCCCTCTTTCTTTTTCCCTCTGCTCTTGCTCCAGTGGCACAATGTGATCCACCAGCAAGGAGGGACGCCAATAAGGCGTCCGATAAGATAAGTCTTATAAAATATATAGATTTATGATAATTAAGACTGAGCTGGCAGATGAGGAATCCTAATCATTGGCCAAGCAGCTTTGAACCTAATACAAGTTTCTGTGTATTCATTTGGACCTAACTCGGGCGGGCGGCTGGCGTAAAGCACACATGGCAGCGGGGCTCGGCGGCTTTTGGCAGAAAGATTTATCGTAACAGTAAGATATACTTTGGCCTCTAGCATCTCTCATATTGGGAAAAGTCAGCCACTATCTTACAAGGAGCTCCTTGTGGAAAAGCCCACATGGCAAAGAACAGCACCGCACAATCACAAGTCAGCAACATGTAGGTGAATCACACCCTCTACACACACACACACACACACACACACACACACACACACACAGAGAGAGAGAGAGAGAGAGAGAGAGAGAGAGAGAGAGAACGATCAGGAGAAGTAAGTGGTTAGTGTTTGATTGTTTTAGTAATAGGAATAGAAGCATTTTAAATTTCTTAAAAAGAAAAAAGGATTTCACTTTATTTTTTTGAAACAGGGTTTCACTTTGTAGCCCTGGCTGTTCTCCAATTTACTCTGTAGACCAGACCAGCCTCGAACTCAGATATTCACCTGCCTCTGCCTCCCAAGTGCTAGAATTAAAGGCCATGGACCATCACACCTGGCCACAAAAAAAAAAAAAAAAAGATTTTAGTTTTATTTTGTATGTAAGAGTGTTTGCCTGCAAGCATGTCAGTGCACTACCTGAGGAAGCTGGAAGAGGACCCTCTGGAACTGGAGTTGCTGACAGTTGTGAGCCACCATGCTGTCACTGTCCTTTGTGGGAACAAGTGCTCTTGACCACTGAGCCTCACTCCAGCCCCTAGAGGCAGTGTAATATGGAAGAAAAAAGGCACTTGCTGCTGGGGTAGAAGTGGGCTAAAGGATAGTGTCTTAGGGTTCCTATTGCAGTGATAAAACATTGTGACCAAAAGCAAGTTGGGAGGAAAGGGTTTATTCAGCTTACACTTCCATATCATCGTCCATCACTGAAGGAAGTCAGGGCAGGAACTGAAATGTCAGGAACCCGGAGACAGGAGCTGTAGATGCCATGAAGGAATGCTGCTCACTGGCTTCCTCTTCCTGGATTACCCACCCTGCTTCTTATATACCCCAGTACTACTTGTCCCACAGTGGCCTGTGTCCTACCACAGGAAGGCATTTCCTCAACTAAGGCTCTCTGCAGTGATATTTTGTTTATGATCTACAAATAAAGCTTGCCTGAAGATCAGAGTAAAAAGCTAGCCACACTAGTTAGCCATAGAGGCCAGGCAGCGGTGGCACACACCTTTAATCCCAACACTCAGGAGACAGAGGCAGACAGTTCTCTGTGAGTTCTAGGTCACCCTGGTCTACACAAGATTGATCCAGTCTAAAAGAGAAACAGAGTTCACACAAAGGTGATCCCAGAACTTGGGATCCCATACCTTTAATTCCAGCACTAGGGAGGTAGAGACAGGAGTGGTATGGCTGGGCAGCAAGAGGAATATATTTTGGGAGTAGACAAGAGAGAGATGCTGTCTGAGGAGCAGTGAGGTCTGAGGATGCAGTCTGAGGATACAGTCTGAGGACAGGATCGCCCCTTCAGTCTGAGCATTGGTAGAGGTGAGAACTCTCTAGTGGCTGGCCGCTTTGCCAGTTTTAACCCCAATATCTGACTCTGAGAGTTTATTATTAAGAACAATTAGAATTTGTTCAACAGCTCCCTCTTCCAGATGACCTTAGCTTGTCTTCAGATGACCCCAGGTGTCTTGAAGTTATAAACAGACTTTAGCAGTCATGTGAAGAGTTAACTGTGTGTGTGTGGGGGGGTGTGTGATTCACCTACATGTCATGTTGCTGACTTGTGTCTGTGTGGTACTGTTCTTTCCCACAAGGAGCTCCTTATAAGATAGATAGCTCCTTAAGATGACATAAAACTGACTAGCACAGTTGGGAAGACACATGCTCAGGGTGCCTTGTTTTAAAGTGCCTGGTTTTAGGATGGCTTTGTGATCAAGACAGAGAATGCAAAGATGCTTCACCATGTTGAGGGATTTTTCCCCCTCTTTTTTTTTTTTTCCGGTTTTTCAAGACAGGTTTCACTGTGTAACAGCATGGCTGTCCTGAAATTCACTTTGTGAATTCCTTCTCCTCCTCCTCCTCCTCCTCCTCCTCCTCCTCCTCTTAGTCTCCTCAACTTCTTTCCACTTCCTTCCATGCTGGAGGAAATTTTTTCAAAAGTGTGAGTCTGACCATTTTGTTTGCTTAAAATCCTTCAACATGCTGGGTCTAGTGGTGCACACCATAAAGGCAGAGGCACTCCGGAGGCAGAGGCAGGCAAGTGTGTGAGTTCGAGGCCAGCCTGGTTTACAGAGTGAGTTACAGGACAGTTAGGGCTGTTACATAGGGAACTGTTTCAAACACACACACACACACACACACACAGAGAGAGAGAGAGAGAGAGAGAGAGAGAGAGAGAGAGAGGAGCCAGACCCAGACCCAGGCATGGCTTACATAGGAGGAGGCTGAGGCAAGAAGATTGCCATAAAATTTGAGGCTAGTTTGGCTTGGGCTGCCAAATAGAAAGAGAGAGAGAGAGAGAGAGAGAGAGAGAGAGAGAGAGAGAGAGAGAGAGATTCCCCAGGAAAAATAGTAAATAGTAACTTTATTTAAAAAAAAAATTTTAAAACCCTCTTTTTGTCTGTCTGTCTAACTTGAGGCTTCGTCTTATATGATTCTTAGACTGGCCTCAAACTGGCTGAAACGACAAGAACTTAAAACTTGCTAACCTATTTGTTTGTTTCAACTTTGCTTTGCTTTGTTTTCTGGCCCAAGGACAGCCTTTTGGGAGCTGCTGTCACTTACTTGGAAGAAGCATTTTTTGGAATTCCTTCTGCTTCACCTCAAGCTCTTCCCTGGAACTTCCAGGAGACAAAGGTTCTAGTCCCCAGTCTTAGTTTTCACTGTTTCTCCTTTGCTTGGCAGTGACCTGATGGACATTGCATCTTTTTTTGTTTGTTTGTTTGTTTGTTTTTCGAGACAGGGTTTCTCTGTGTAGCTTTGGAGCCTATCCTGGCACTCGCACTGTAGACGGGGCTGGCCTCGAACTCACAAAGATCCGCCTGCCTCAGCCTCCGGAGTGCTGGGATTAAAGGCGTGCACCACCAACTCCCGGCTCTGGACATTGCATCTTTAAATCATTGTATGTGAACTGTGTCAGACAGAGAGCCCAGGTCACAGGAGGCGTCACCCTGGGATGGCCACGGACTGAGTTGATGACTTGGAAAAGTGTCCCTCAAAGGCTTGGTTTCCTGGTCTTTCCTACTGAGCCTGCCATCCAACAATGAAATGACTCATCGTCAGATGACTCTAGGGGCTTTCTAAATCATTTATACTGGTTAGGGTTTTGTCATCTGGGAAGAGGGAACCTTAGTTGAGAAAATGCACTGCCCCCCTCCGGCAGATCAGCCTGCACAGAAGACTGTGGGGGTATATTCTTGATTATGACTGAGGTGGGAGGCAGTTCACTGTGGGTGGTACCACCCTCGGGCAGGGGGTTCTAGGTGCTATAAGAAAGCAGGCTGAACAGGGAGCAGGCCAGTAAGCATCACTCCTCCACGGCCTCTGCTTCAGTTCCTGCCTCAAGTCATGCTCTGCCCTTGAGGATGTAATATGTAGAAATGTAAGCCAAATGAAAACCCTTTCCTTATAAATTGATTTTGTTGTGGTGTTTATCACAGCAACAGAAACCTAACCAGGACAGCATGACTTTGTATATCTTCCATTTGCCTAGGAGTTGCTCTCCATTCTTCCTTATCTTCTTCAGAGTCATTGGCCTGTGTCGACAAGTCCGGTGTCTGAAGGGACTTTAGCTAGCTCGAGTATAGCAGTCATGGCTCTGGCAGGCCTTGCCCTACTCCACGCTTCCATCTGCCTTGCTAAAAAAATTAGATTACATTCCTAAAGCTAGCCACCAAGGTTATTCCCTGACTTGGCCATTTCCTCCTCCTGAAGCTGACTAGTAAGGTCCAGCTATCACAAGTACTGAAGCCCCCTTTGGCTCACCTAATTAACATGCCCAATTAAAATTAATCTAACTCCTCACCCAAACATGGGTTTCCCATTGTCCCTTTATAAACTGATAAACTGCCATTTCCCTTTGTGTCAGGTCTGTCTCCTTTCTATCCAGAGGCAGTCCTTTGTTCTTCCAGGACAAATACCCCTGCCCCCTTTCTCTTGTTCCCTTCCCCTTCTCCCTCATTCTCTCTCTCTCCTGCTTTTGTCTCATACTCTGTCCCTCTGGGTTAAATACATCTCCTTTGTGCTGAGAACTCGGTGTTGGGGTGTCCTGAGCTGATTCTGATCTCTTACAGTGTCAGCCTTCCACTCCAGTCCTGCCATTTTCCATGGAGATCAGAGAGAGAGGTCAGGTTAGATGGGGTTAATGCCCAAGTTCGTCTTCAACTAGGGCTAGTGGGTGCCTCTCCGTGGCTCCCTCCCTTCTTCCAGCCCCTAGGAATAAAAGCCTTGCTGTTTCCCAGGATAATAGTGCACACTCTTGGGGAAGCCATGTCTTCATTGGCCCTCCCTTGAGTTCTCCTAATTGAGTGTGTCACCTGTTTCCTCCTGGGACTTTGACAGACACGACTTAATTGAAGCAATTTACCAAGCTAAGCTTGTCCATAAACATCCAATTACAAATTAGTTTATGAAACTGCTTTCAAAGATTAATGACCCATGGTTGGGATCAAGGGGACAGGACAGAGAACAAATACATCTTCGCAGAAATCTAAGGAGACTGGGGGTGTAGTTACCTAGTAGGCCCCTGCCTGGTGGTTATAAAAGGGTCTGGGCCGGATCCTGTGCTGAAAGAGAAGAAACAGGATGCAGCAGCAGGAAGTAGGGCTTGGAACTCCACACTCCCAGCCTGAGATCCAGATCAGCCGTTTCTGGGACATGGTTTTTCTCTCTCTAAAATGAAGCATTTATGTGCTTCAGTGGCTTGCTCTTCCTTTTTTTTTTTTTCTTTTTTTCTCTCTTTGAGATAAAGTCGAATGACTAAGGCTTGTCTTAAAAGTGCTCTGTGGTCTAAGCTGACCCTGAACATCTGAACTAACTGCCTCAGCTCTCCAGATAGGTGGCATTCCAAGCATACCACCAGGTCCAGCTATGATCAGTGGCTTTCAAAGTGTGTTCCATAAGTTCAGTGGTTCCACAGTGATACTCCAGTGGCCCTAACACGGGAGGAGAGAGATGCAGAAAAAAAGAGAGAGATAAGCTGTCTTAATCACTGTTCTATTACTGTGAGGAGGCATGACCATGGCAACTCTTTTTTTGTTGTTTTGTTTTTCGAGACAGGGTTTATCTGTGTAGCTTTGGAGCCTATCCTGGCACTCATTCTGTAGATCAGGCTGGCCTCGAACTCAAGAGATCCACCTTTGGCAACTCTTATAAAGGAAAGCATTTAATCCGGAGTTGGCTTATAGTTTCAGGGGCTTAGTCTGTGATTATAGCATGGAGGTAGGCAGGTATGGTGTTGAAGAGACTAAGAGGTACATCCTGATCAGTAGGCTGAGAAAAGCAGAAACAGCCTGGCATGGGCTTTTTGACACCTCAAGCCCACACCCCACCTCCTGTGACACACCGCCTCCAATAAGACCACACCTCCTAATCATTCTAATCCTTTCAAAGAGTTCCACTCCCTGGTGACTAAGCATTCAAATAGATGAGCCTATGGGGACCTGTCTTAGTTAGGGTTTCTATTGCTGTGCGGAGACACCATGACCAAAGCAACTCTTACAAAGAAAAATATTGGCGGGACATGGTGGTGTGCAGACAGACATGGTGCTGGAGAGGTAGCTGCTACATATTGATATGCAGACAACAGGAAGTAGACTGTTGCACCAGGCATGACTTGAGCATATGAGACCTCAAAGCCTGATCCTGCAGTGACACACTTCCTCCATCAAGACCACACCTACTTCAATGAGGCCACACCTCCCATTAGTGCAACTCCCTTTGGGGGGCCATTTTCTTTCAAACCACCACAGGGTCATTCTTATTCAAATCCCACCACACAAGCCCAGGTCCCTACTCCAATCAGGACATCTCTCCTGATGTCTACGTATGTGTGGCAAGATAAAATGGCAGCTGATGGGGCTGGAGAGATGGCTCAGGGATTAAAAGCACTGCCTGCGGGGCTGGAGAAATGGCTCAGTGGTTAAGAACACTGGCTGCTCTTTCAGAGGACCCGGGTTCAATTCCCAGCATCCACATGGCAGCTCACAACTTTCTGTTACTTCAGTTTCAGGGGATTTGACACCTTCACACCAATACACACAAAATAAAGTTAAATAAAAGCACTGCCTGCTCTTCCAGGTGCTGAGTTCAATTCCCAGATGCCAAATGATGGCTCACAACCATCTATAATGAGATCTGGTGCCCTCTTCTGGCAAGTAGGCATTCCTGCATGCTGAACAATGTATCTGTGTTAAACAAGTCTTAAAAAAAAAAAAAAAAAAAAGCCAGGCGTTGGTGGTGCACACCTTTAATCACAGCACTCGGGAGGCAGAGGCAGGTGGATCTCTGTGAGTTCCAGGCCAGCCTGGTCTCCAGAGCGAGTGCCAGGACAGGCTCCAAAGCTACACAGAGAAACCCTGTCTCGAAAAACAAAACAAAACAAAACAAAAAAAAAGATAGAAGCTGCCAGTGGGGCATGTACAATTGTACAAGGGATAGAGTGCTTTTTTTTGTACAGGATTCAGAAGCCATGAATACAAGGCATGCTCTGTGGAGAGGTAAGCTGGGAGCATGTGATGCATATGGTTCATGCTTTAAAGGCATTTTGGATTTCTGTCCTTTTCTGTGAGTATAAACAACCTCCCCCATCTTCTAGGACCCCCTACAGATGTCAGGAGCAGAAAGCAATTCGAGGCAATGTTGGACCATGGAAACAAATCTCAGTCCAAGTTTCAGAGTCTGGGATGGAGTTCGTGAACTGTCTTATATTAATTTATTTGTTTTGGAGACTGACTGGCCTGGCACTCATTATGTAGATCAGCCTGTCCAAAAACCAATGAAATCCACCTGCCCCTATCTGACAAGCACTGGGATTAAAAGTGTGTGACCTACACCCAGCTATTTTATTTTTAATTAATTAGTCAGACAGAGAGAGAGAATGCTGTAGCATCATGTGGAAGTCTGATGATCATTTTCTGGGAGTCAGTTGTTTTTTTCCTTCCACCTTGTTTTGAGGCAAAATCTCTAGCTTCCACATCTGTGCTGTGTACCCCAGGCTAGCTGGCCTGAAAGCTGCATAGTTCTGTCTCAGCCTCTCACTTTGCCCTAAGAATGCTGGGTTACAGATGTGCACTGGGTTACAGATGTGCCCTGGGAGTGCTGGGCTACAGATGTGCACTGGGAGTGCTGGGTTACAGATGTGCCCTGGGAGTGCTGGGTTACAGATGTGCCCTGGGAGTGCTGGGTTACAGATGTGCCCTGGGAGTGCTGGGTTACAGATGTGCACTGGGAGTGCTGGGTTACAGATGTGCACTACTGTGCTGGGCTTTTTACTTGTGCTCCAGCTCATCAGGTTTATGTCAGAAACATTTTTATTCACTAAGCCACCTCTCTTGGCCTTTTTCTCTGTTTTTGTTTGTATTTATTTGTTTTATTTCTTCTTCTTTTTCTTTTTTTTTGTTTATTTTTTGTTTTGTTTTTCAAGACAGGGTTTCTCTGTGTAGCTTTGGAGCCTATTCTGGCACTCGCTCTGGAGACCAGGCTGGCCTCAAACTCACGGAGATCTGCCTGCCTCTGCCTCTTGAGTGCTGGGATTAAAGGCGTGTGCCATCAATGCTCGGCTTTTTTGTTTTGTTTTAGGACATGGTCTCATGTCGCCCAGGAAGCCTCCATCACATTCACTACATAGCTCAGGGTGATTTTGAACTTGTGATTCTCCTGTCTCTATGTCTTGTGTGGGAAAGGATTGTAGATATGTATCACTGTGCCCAGTCCAAGTCACTTCATTTGAGATAATCATGGATTCATAGAAATTTGTACAAAGAGAGCTTGTGTATTATTCAATACAAAGTATATCTTCTATTTTGTGGTGCTAGGGTTTGAATCCATCTCCTTATGAATACACTAGGCATTCTACCACTCACCCACACCCCTAGTATCTTGACTTTTTATTTTGAGACAAAGTCTTGCTAAGTAGCTCACACTTCTAACTAAAGAATAAGTTTGGCACTTAAAAAAAAATAATCTCTCTACTTTTTGCTTGTACCGGAGATAGAGCTGTCATTACGGGAAACGTTTGAGTCTAAAGCCTTAGTGATGCTTAGCTTTGCTTCGGCAACCACTAGAGGGCAAGCTTGGCATTATACATTGTGGAAACAGCCATGGATTCCTCCAGGTTTGAAAGTTCAGCTTTATCCTCAGCAAGACGCTTTGGCCTTACTGTATGATCTTGCCTACTGGACTATAGAGTGAATTTGGGGTGTGTTTATTAATAATTTAAAAATAATTCCCAGAGAATGAGAAGGCAAGCCACAGACTGCAGGAAAACATTTGTAAAAGATGAATCTGTATGGGTGTGCTGTCAACAGTCCTGTAATCATGGCATTTAGGAGACTGAAGCAGAATCAGAAGTTCAAAGCCAGGGTTGTCTATAAAGTGCCTTTGAGGTCAGCCAGGACTACAGAATGAGATCCTGTCTCAAAAGGCCTAGGGAGATAGTGCAAGCATAAAGACTTGAGTTTGAATCCAGCTGCCGAATTAAAGCTAGATCATTGGGCTAGGTAGTGATATGCACACCTTTAATCCCAGCACTTCTGAGGCAGAGGGAGGCAGAGCTCTGAGACTGAGGCCAGCTTGGTCTACAGAGGGAGTTCCAGGACAGCAAGGGCTACACAGAGAAACCTTGTCTCAAAAAAACCCAAAACCAAACCAAAACAAAAAATCAGCATGGCCTCATCATTAGGGGTGGAGACAGGATTGGTGGGGCTTGCCAGCTGTCAGCCTAACTCCGGGGTTAATGAGAAACACTGTCCTAAAAGAACAAGGCACGTGAATTGTCACACGTATGTATACACAACACACACACCTCATTCACACACATATATTCACACACACATATCTTCATACACACGTGTGCACACACCCCCCCCCCAAGAAAGATGTTTTGCCAGGAATGGTGATACACCTCTGCAATCAATCTCCTGCCCCGCCCCCCCCCCCCCCCGAGCCCCGAGGTAGACAATGGAGTATTAGGAGTCTGAAGTTATTGTGGGCTATGTGAGACCCTATCTCAACAACACTCCCTAACAAATGTCCTTCCCAGTTGAGGGGCTAAACTGAATGTCCAGCCAGTGGAATATTAATTAAGCACTAAAAACAGATGTGATATGAAGCCATGAAAAGACATAGGGTGCCTGAAATACCTATTAATAAAAGAAGTCAAGGCTGCATGCTCTCTGATTTCAGATATACCTTAGGAAAAAGGCAAAGGTGTGGAGCTAGTAGACAAGACCAGGGGTTGCCAGAGCTTCAGAAGGGGATGATGGTGAGTAGGTAGAGCCCACGGCAGATCTATCATCTGTCTGTCTGTCTATCATCCATCTACCTATCATCCATACATCTATTTATCATCTATCTATTACTTTTGAGACAAGGTCTCACTCTGAAGCACTCTGTCTCCTGAGTGCTGGGATTATTTCCTATTACATATACTGGTGGATATATGTATCTGTCAAACCTAAGACTGCACTACTAAAGATGAATTCTAATGTGAGCTGTGAGTGCTGAGTGACAAGGACACACCAGTGTAGATCCGCAGAATGGAACACTGTTTCATTCTGGTATAGGATGTTGTTGCTGTGTGAAGGCAGCGGTATATGAGGCGTCTCTGTTCCCAGAGCTCAAGAATGGCCATCAATCTAAAAGTGCTATCTAAAAAGTCTACTTTTCTTTTTTCTCGAGACAGGATTTCTCTGTAGGTTTGGAGACTGTCCTGGAGCTCTCTTTGAAGACCAGGCTGGTCTTGAACTCACAGAGATCCGCCTGCCTCTGCCTCCGGAGTGCTGGGATCAAAGGTGTGTGCCCAGCTATCTACTTTTTTTTTTTTTTTTTTTTGGTTTCTCGAGACAGGGTTTCTCTGTGGCTTTGGAGGCTGTCCTGGAACTAGCTCTTGTAGACCAGGCTGGTCTTGAACTCACGGAGATCTGCCTGCCTCTGTCTCCCGAGTGCTGGGACTAAATGCATGTACCACCACCCGTCCCTATCTACTTTTTGACTCTGAGTGTGGCAGCACACATCTTTAATCCCAGTTCTCAGGAGGTACAGGCAGGAGGATCTCTGTTAGAGGCCAGTCTGGTCCACAAAGCAGGTTCCCAGGGCTTCTGAGACAACTAGCGTTCCATAGAAAGACCCTGTGTGTCCCCGGAAAAGTCTAGTTTAAAAACTGCAGTTCTGAAGAATGGAGCATCCCTCAGCTATGTAGCATGTTCTTTAAACCAGTTATTTAACTGCATAGGTTTCCAGGCGACAACATAAACATAACTAATAGGATTTCTGAATTCTGAACACTCCTTTCTGAATAGAAATCCTGCCTGCGTCATCCCCGTTTTCCTGTTAAATTTGTACTACTAGGTAAGTTGTATCCTGCCATGCTCCATGCACTGTGGTGGGAACGCAAGCACACCCTTTTCACCTTTTATAACAGGATATGTATGGGGTTATCATTTTCCCTGCAAACATCAAGAAATAGTTGGAACCCCCCCACACACACACACACACAAACACCCCATAGGACTTCACTGTGTAGTGCTGGCTGTCCTCGAACTCACAGATCTGCCTGCCTCTCCCTCAAGTGCTGGGATTAAAGGTGCGTGCCAACACCGCCCAGTTTATTTAGAACTTTTTTAGGAATAAATCTTCATATGCTTCCGATGCAGTAAAGCCGGCGTGGAGGAGGACAGAGAGCTAGTAATGGCTGGAGCCCTCCCAGTGTGACTTGCTTGTGCTTTGCTCCTTTCCTCCTTTCACGTCTCTGTGATGGTGTCTACTTATGTCTGGGAAGACCAGCATGTCTGAGAGAGAGCAGCTAGCTAGTGGCAAGGGCAGGGAGAAGCAATCCCAGGGATTACTGGCTCCTGTGTCATCTCCAGGGAGCCATGCTGATCTATATTCAGACACTCTGCCCCCACGAGCCTTAGCACTCCCTAGGGCTGCGTCCACCGTGGGGTTCACAGTTAATGACTCATCTGCCTTCTGTTCAAAGCTCCCAAAGCCAGGGTGTGGTGGTGGGGTCTTTTTTGTGTCTTTTAAACTTTTTTTTTGCAGGTGCAGGGTCGTGGGAGAGGGAGGTTGAGTGAGGGCAGTCACGGAAGACTGTCTGTGTATACACACTTAGATAATTTAAAAATGTTTTATGGTTAGAATGAATCCATGTGTCACTTTTTTTTTTAGTATCAAAGGGGAAAAGGAACTTTCTAGAAAGCTATTTTGAAATAATATAGAGCTGTAATATGCTATACATTCTATCTTTAGCCACACATACACAAATATATATATATATATATGTATATATATATACATACATAGTATATGTATATATAAAGGGAAAGAACATACAGTTGGGTGGGTAGGGAGAGGTGGGGAGGGTCAGAGAGGAACTGGGGGAGAATAAATCATGATCGAAATATATTGTATGAAAAGTTTTTTTTTTTAAGAAAAATAATCTTTTAAAAAAGAGAGACAATGGCAGCAATAACAACCTCTGACCAGCTGCTCTGTCTTGTATAATTTGTTTTGAAAAGAGTTCATCATTAAATGAAATTTTTAGTAAAATGTTTTTAAGTAAACAAGGCATGTATATTTATATTTATATTTATATGGGTGCTTTTGAGAGGAAAACTGAGTACCAGTGTGACAGTTATGGGTATTTGCTGTTCCTTGTCCCTTGTCCCCTCCCCACAGAAACACAAACAAAAGCTTCTCATTGTTGCTTCTGACCAGCTGGTGACTCAGGGGTTGAGTCAGTCATCCTGAGTGGCTGGGACTCCATTCCCAGTCACTTGACACCATGTAGGGAATACTATGTAGGAAATGTGCAGCTGTTCATATCTGCACCCCACCCCCACCGGACAGCCAGGGCCTGGAGGAAAAGGAGCAGTCAACTCTACTTTCAATGAAATGTTTCCAGTGAACAGCTCTCTCACTAATCTGAGGGTGAAGCACACTTTTCTCTGCCTTTTCTATAGCTGTGGCAAGACTGTTTTCATAATGAATTGAAGGCAAAAGTCAGTGCTAGGGGTTGGTTTCTTTTTTTCTTTTCCTTTCTTTTTTTTTTTCGAGACAGGGTTTCTCTGTGTAGCTTTGGAGCCTATCCTGGCACTCGCTCTGGAGACCAGGCTGGCCTCGAACTCACAGAGATCCGCCTGCCTCTGCCTCCCGAGTGCTCGGATTAAAGGCGTGCGCCACCACTGCCCGGCTTAGGGGTTGGTTTCTTAGCCTTGAATAATTTCACTCTGAAGAGAAGAGCTCACTGCAGTGACTGTGGCATGGACCCCTCACAGGGTGAAGGGCCAGAGGACAACTTGGAAGAATCCCTTCTTTCTTTCCACCATGTGGGTGCTGGGAATTGAACTCGCTCCTGAGTCCTGGTGGCAGGACCATCTCATTGGCCCCTCCACCTTATTTTTTGAGTCAGCTAGATTGGCTGGCCCATGAGCCCCCATCCTCCTGTTGTTCTAGAGTTAGTATTAATATGCCATCCCAGTGAGAAATCACTCCTCACACTTGGAAGCTAATAGAGGGAAAAAGCTTTGTAGTATAGCACACATCAAGGTTTGGCTGATGCTCAAGGAGGAGCCAGTCATGAGTAGATTCTACTAACTTATGTACATTTTGGCTTTATGCATCCCACAGACACTGGCATCCTAAAATTTCTTTTGGATTCTGGCCCTAGGCCACACTTTGAACAATTTAAACAGAGAAAGGAAACTGCTAGTCTGGCTGCTTGAGCAGATGGGAGATTTACACAGCACAGATATTACATATTGCTAGAATTATTTTAAGTACATAGTGTTGTTCTGTTTGAGACAGGATTTCTCTGTGGCTTTGGAGGCTGTTGTCCTGGAACTAGCTCTTGTAAGACCAGGCTGGTCTCTAACTCACAGAGATCCACCTGCCTCTGCCTCCCGAGTGCTGGGACTAAAGGCGTGCGCCACCACTGCCTGGCAAGAAAAAAAAATTATTTTTAATATGTATGGGTGTCTTGCTTACATGTATGTCTGTGCACCAAGGCATGCCTTGTACCCACAGAAGTCAGAACAGGGAGTCTGATTTCCCTAGAACTGGAGCTATAGGATGTTGTGAGCCACCATGGGTGCTGGAAAAATGAACCCAGGTCTTCCAGAAGACCAGCTAGGGCTCTTAACTGCTGAGCCATCTTTCTAGCCCCCAAATTATACTTTTCTTAAGGAAAAAACTGGAGGGGGAAGGCTTATGGCAGGCCAAGACTTAACAATTGTTTCCCAGCCCTGCTCCCTCAAATGGCTCTTAGAATTCTCTGATAGGGAAATGGATTATAAGGTAGTTGTCTCTTTTTTGTTATGGGAATGGAGCCTAATGGCTGGTTGTAAGGCAGGGCTGTCTTCTTTGTCATGAGAATAGAGCTTAATGGCTAGTCAATACCTGTGAGCAAACATTTACATCCTAGCATCCTAATTTTCCCTTGGTTCTAACAGGCCTGGTTAGCATACTACTTATCTTTGGGGTTAGAAGCAGCCCTCCCTTAGCTAAATTCTACTTTGTGTGACTTGATGTCTCCTAAGCAAGTCTATTAGGAGATCCCTTTTGTTGTTGCTTGTCGAGACCGCCTCAACCAGAAAGGAAGACGCAACGCTGAGACTCTTCCTTAAGCAGTTTACTCAGGAACCTTGAACAATCTTCTGACCCGGGGGAAAGCCAGCCCACAGCTTAAAAGCACTCTTGCCAGCCAACCCCAGAACGCCACATGGCTAAGGCGGATAGGCTCGCATTTGCTGATGCAAGTTTGAATCTTAGACCAAGCCAAATAAGGAGTTGTTTATTCCAGAGAGCGCTCACCCTCGGGATGGTGGAAGGCGGAAACCGGTGCCATCTTTAAGGCGCGGTGCATCGCAGCTCTCCACAGTTGCTGTTTTGGGTTTTTTGTTGTTGGTGGTTTTTTTGTTTTGCTTTGTTTTTTGTTTTGTTTTGTTTTGTTTTTCGAGACAGGGTTTCTCTGTGTAGCTTTGTAGCCTAACCTAGCACTCGCTCTGGAGACCAGGCTAGCCTTGAACTCACAGAGAGATCTGTCTGCCTCTGCTGGGATCAAAGGTGTGTAACACCACTTGCCCAGGTAAAAATCAGTCTTTTATGAGCCCATAAAATGGCTCAACTGAGGGACTAGAGAGACGACTTGGAGGTTAAGAGCACTGACTATTGTTGTAGAGTACCCAGGTTTGGTTCCTAGCACCCACATGGTAGCTCACAACTGTAACTCAAGTTCCAGGAGATCCAATGTCCTCTTCCAGCTTCTGTGGACACTGCATGAACATGAAGCATATACATATATACATTCACCCAGGCAAAACACACACATAAGATAGATTCATACTTACACTCATAAAGTAAATACATCTAAAAAGGAAAAAACAAAAAAGATGGCTCCCTGAGTAAATAAAGGAGCTTGTTGCTTGTTGACACAAGCCTGACGACCTGAGTTTGATCCCAAGAACAGATGTAAAGGTCAAAAGAGAGAACCAATCTCCAAAAGTTCTCTGGCCTTCATGTGAATGCCAGTGCACAGGCCCCCTCCTCTCTCACAGACACCATACACACACATACCCCAACACACACACACACACACACACACACACACACACCAATACACACACACAATACACACACACACATACACACATACACATACACACACACACACACACACACACACACACACACATACACACACACACACACACACACACACACACACACACACACACACACACACACACACACATACACACACATACACACAACTTTTTTTTACACACACACACACACACACACACACACACACACACATACACACACACACACTTTTCAACAACTTTTTGGGGGGCTGGAGAGATGGTTCGGTGGTTAACAGCAGTGACAGCTCTTCCAGAGGCTCCAGGTTCAATTCCCCACACCCACATGGCAACTAACAACTGTCTGTAACTCCAAGATCTGACACCCTCACACAGACGTACATGCAGTCCAAACAGCAATGCACATAAAAGAAATATAAATAATTTTTTAAAACCCACTCTTTTGAGACAAGGTGGCCCTGGATGTCCTGGAACTCACTGTATTTGACAAGACTGACCTTGAATCCACAGAGCTCCATCTGCCTCTGTCACCTGTGTACTGGGATTAAAGGCATGTGCCATCATGCCTGTCAAACATTTTTAATGCTTTTTTAAGATATTATTTTTAATTGTGTGTAGGGGTGTACGCATACTCCAGGTGACCATGGAGGCCAAAAGAGAAGAGTCAGGTCCCTGGGGGCTAGAGTTATAGGCAGTTGCAAGTTTGTATGGGTGCTAGGGACTGAACTCTGGTGCTCTCTGAGCGTGTTCCTTCTCTCTAGCCCCCTAATTTTGTTTAATGGTACAGAAATTTATTCTATATAGCAAACTTCCAGGTGATTGTCCTGTTGAGACGACGTGTTGTTTTGGCGTTGGCTAATTCAGTGGTTCCCTGTTGTCAAGGGCACATTCTTTCCACTCATCCCCTGACCATCCCAACGGGATTGGCTTAACTCCCAGATTGTCTCTGTGGGGTCCGAGTATCTTCTCTTCCTGGTGATTCTTCTTGAATTCCTCCCCCTTGGTTCCTAGCTCCAGGGCCTGCTCAGCTTTCCTTACCCAAGAGTCTTGCCTCAGAGTGTTGACGGCTGGGGCTTGGCACCTCCTCCAGACCTCTGCCCTACCCCTCCAGGTCAGCAGATATGATTCCAGTGGGTAATTGCTCTGCTCCTAGGGCCTCCCTTCTGGCTCCGTTTTAAGAATTGCTCCACGCTCTGAGTTAAAACCAGGAGCAGTTTGGGAGTGGGGTTTGCTGCTGTTGCCCCATTACCTGGTCTCACATTCCCTCCTGGGAAGTTCTGCTCCCCTGATCTTTCTGGGACTCCTGCAGGCCCTGCTGCTTTCCCTGTTCCCAGAACCCAGTGAGTCCAGACTCACTCATTCACACAAGTCTCTTTCTCTTCTGGGAAAAGTCACCCATGTGGGGACCCCTGTCCCGTCTATAGAGCTGACTTTCCTTTCTTCTTTTTTTATTTTCTTCTGAGGGCATGAGTGTTTTCCTGCATGCATGACTGCAGCAGGTGCGTGCCCGGCACCCACAGATGCTAGAGCAGGGTGCTGGATTCCCTAGGACTGCAGTTAGTTATAGGCGATTACAAGCCACCATGTGGGTGCTGGGAATTGAACCCAGGTCTTCTGGAAGAGGAAGCCCTGATTTTTATCTGGGAAACATCTCTCCAGAGGACTTACCTCCTCCTCCTCCTTTTTTTTTTTCCAAGATAGGTTTCTCTGTGTAGCCCTGGCTGACATGAAACTTGCTCTGTAATCCAGGCCATTTTTCTTTACCTTAAAAGGTTCCCATCTCGAGGCAGAGGCAGGCAGATCTCTGTGAGTTTGAGCCCAGCCTGGTCTAGAGTTCCGGGACAGGCTCCAAAGCTATACAGAGAAACCATGTCTGGAAAAACCATTTAAAAAAAAAAAAAGGTTCCCGTCTTCAGGTCTTGTGTCCTAAATGTGTCTCTTGTCTGCTGGCACCTGTCACTGTGCATAAGCTGTTAACATTTATTATTGGATGTACTTCTTGGTCAAAGCTAAAAGCTGAATAGAGCTACGTTTGGCACAAGCTGCCTTCCGCATTCCTGTAAACACGCATCTAATAATGCAGGAAGATCCTGGTTGTGTGAGAACTTATCTGAAAAGCAATTGATGATGATGATGATGATGATGATGATGATGATGATGAATTGCTGGGGCTGCATTTACATATGACCCCCATCGAAGTGAGTAAAAATTAATTGGAAGATCACAGGCCTGGCTCCAAAGAGGGGAGGGATGAATTTCAGAAGTGACTACATGAGACATGACAATTAAATGCAAAGCGTCATTTAGTCCTTTTTTTTTTTTTAGGATCTGGATTTATTTATTTAGTTATTTGTTATTATTAGCATATGTGCACACGCATGTGTGTTCAAGTGTGGTATGTTTATGTATGGGCTACAGAGAATGTGTAGAGATCAGAGGACAACTTTGTGGAGTTGGTTCTCTCCTCCGATCTTCATGTGAGTCCCAAGGCTGGAATCAGGTCCTTGGATTTTCACAGCAGGTGTGTAAGCTGCTGAGCAGCTTCTTTGGCCCTTGTTTTTTGTTTTTTTTGAAAGAGGGTCTCCTGCACAGAGGTAGGTGTGAGCATGAAGGCTGGAGGAGACTGAGTACCCTACTGAATTATTCTATTACTCTTTACTTCATTCCCTTGAGACAGGGTCTCCCGCTGAACCTGTAGCTAGGCTAGAGGCTAGCGAGACTCAGCCATCTTTCCTCTGCTCTCCACAGGGATGGGGTCACAGAATATGTTCAGCTATCCCTAGCTTTTTACATTGGTTCTAGGTGCTGGGGATTTTAACTCCAGTGTTCATGCTTGAGTAGCAAGTGCTCTCACCCACTGAGCTATCCTCTCAGTTCCCAGTTTGGGAGTTTTGAGCCTCATTACAGGAGTGAGGCACCACACCCGGCTTAACATTTTTTACATATTTGAAAATTTTCAAAATGAACAGTTGCAGAAGGCTGTGACAGTGGGGGAGAACCACTGCCTGTGCATGAACATATTCATTCTCAGATGAGTAGAGATTATTGTTTTATATTTAGAAACCTTGGAGCTAATGAGATCACTGTCTATTTGAAAGCTCCATGAACAATTGGATGGTGTACTAATGCAGCTTCCTAAATGCAAGCACAGAATCAGAATCCTCTCTGACACCTCAGACGCTTGCCCAGAGCACTGTCTGTACCACATGAGTGCCTGGTGCCCTTGGAGGCCAGAAAAGGGTGTCAGATCTCCTGGAACTGGAGTTACAGGTGCTAGAACTTGAACCCAGATCCTCAGGAAGTGCTCTTAACTGCTAAGCCATATCTCCAGCCCCTCTGTCACTCTTCTGGGGTGGGTTTGGGCCTAAAGCCAAATGCTGCTTGGGTAATCACAGAACCATTTCTATGAGACGATAGAAGCCCTGATTCTTTGGTGAGTCTGGATAGTCTCAGGGCAGGAGATGGGTAGATAGGAAGAGTTGTGAAGAAGCCCCTTCAAGGAACTCAGGGTTTCCCTTTATTGATGGAGCTTTGTGACTGAGCGCTTGCATGGGTCTATCATAAGGATGGGACTGGCGCTGGGTATGTAGACCATGCCTGTAACCCCAACATTCAGGAAGCAGAGGCAGGTGGATCTCTGAATTCAAGGTCATTCTGGTCTACATAGTGAGTCTCAGGCCAGGCAGGGACAAAGTAAGACGCTGTCTTTAAAAAAAAAAAAAAAAAAAAGGCAGTGGTGGGAAGATTGGTTACAGGGGTATGCTTAGCTTTAATTTGGATTGATTGGGGTTTAATAGTAAATATGATACACAACTTGTCTTTTTGTTTTGTTTTGTTTTGTTTTGTTTTGAGACAGGGTTTCTCTGTGAAACAGCTCTGGCTTGCCAGGCGGTAGGGGCGCACGCCTTTAATCCCAGCACTTGGGAGGCAGAGGCAGGTGGATCTCTGTGAGTTCAAGACCTGCCTAGTCTACAAGAGCTAGTTCCAGAACAGCCTCCAAAGCCACAGAGAAAAGAAAAACCAAAAAAAAAAAAAAAAAAAAAAGAAAAAAAGAAAAAGAAAAGAAAAGAAAAAGCTCTGGCTGTCCTGGAACTCACTCTGTAGACCAGACTGGCCTCAAACTCACAGAGCTCCACCTGCCCCTGCCTCCTGGAGTGCTGGGATCAGAGGCTTGTGCCACCACTGCCCGGCTCTACAACTTGTCTTTATCTCCAGTTCACAGTTGTTTGTACTCTGCAGATGACTACATCAAGGCCAGTTTGTTTTGGGGTTCATTCTGATGGTGATCCTCTTACCCCTTGTCAGTGAGCCCTGTTTTAAAGGTGTCTGCTTGGCATCCTAGCTAACAGTTAAAACAGACTGAAAGGGAAGACTTTTATTTTTATTTGGCAAGGAAGGCCACAGTCACTTCTCTCTTTGCACACAGGCTGCTGATCCTCCTTGTGGAATGGCCTCATCTAGGCAAATGTGATTTTTCCCTTTGACTAGACTTCTTCTCAACCAGGTGGGCGTTGGTGGTGCACACCTTTCATCCAAGCACTTGGGAGGCAGCGCAGGCAGATAGATCTCTGTGCATTCGAGTCCAGCCTGGTCTACAGAGTGAGTTCCAGGAGCCAGCACTACGCAGAGAGACCCTGTCTGGAAAACTTAAAGAAAATTCTTCCTAACCTGGGAGAAACGACTGGAAAAACTGGAAACCTGGAAAAAAACGACTTTTGGGCTAGGGAGACTGACTGACTGCTCAGTGGTTAAAAGCATGGTAACTCTTCAGGAGAACTTGACTGTAGATCCCAGTACCCATGTTGGGTAGCCTCAAGCATCTGTTCCTCTGGCCTCTGTGGGTACCCATGCACCAAGTGGCACATACGTGACATACACAGACACATAAGTAGGCTTTCTTCTATAGAGTGTTTCTGACACGTATTTGGAGTAAGGTTTGGGGAAAATGGCTTTAAAATTATAGAAATGACTATCACAAATTTGATGTCTGAAAACAACAGGCAGCAGGTTGGGAATTAATCTAAATTCCAGCATACCCAATAGTTTCTAATAATTATGTAGAATTCACCAAAATAAAAGCTTCTTGGTACAGTTCATCTGATACAAAAGTGACCTACAACATCACAATTGAGGATGGGTGTAAAAACATAATCTCAACAATGGAGGCAGGAGGATTAATATTTAAACAGTCTGGATTCCACAGATAGACACTTTTTTTTTTTTTTTTTTTTTTTTTCAAGATTGGGTTTCTCTGTGGCTTTGGAGGCTGTCCTGGAACTAGCTCTCGTAGACCAGGCTGGTCTCGAACTCACAGAGATCCACCTGCCTCTGCCTCCCAAGTGACACTGTTTTAAAAAGATTCTTTTTGTAAGAAATAAATAGGGGGCTGGAGAAATGGTTCAGTGGTTCCCAGAACTAACATGGTGGTCCACAACCCTCTGTGACTTCAGTTTCAGGGGATGTGACACCCTTTTCTGAACTCTTTAGATACCAGGCATGTATGTGGTGCACATACATACATACACACATACATACATACATACACACATACATACATACACACACACACCATGAAGGCAAAACACTAGTATAAGAAAATAAAATCTCAAAAATAAACATTTAAATAAGAGAAGGAGTAAGTGAGCTTTCCCTCTATTCACGTGTGCTTCTGAATGGCCCTGAGTTGTTTGTAGCCAAGTTAGCAGAACTGACACCTTCCACTTTGTGTAATGGCCACAGACAGATTTCCTTCTCAGCAAGCTTTGTAGGGAAATTGAGGACATTGTACATAGCATGTACTCACCAAATCATTCAGACCACCCTTCCTTCCTTCCTTCCTTCCTTCCTTCCTTCCTTCCTTCCTTCCTTCCTTCCTTCCTTCCTTCCTTTTGTTTTTCAAGACAGGGTTTCTCTGTGTAGCCCTGATTGTCCTGGAACTTGCTTTGTAGACCATGTGGGCCTCTGCTTCCTGAGTGCTGGGATTAAAGGCATGCAATACCATGCCTAGCTCCTCCTCCTCCTCCTCTTCTGCAGACACCAGGCTCGTTAGGCTGTTAAATAGCATCTGCCCAGCTGTGCACTGTAAACATCCTTGTAGTCCCAGTTCAATGGAATCTGAGGAAGGGGGATTGCTTGAGCCAAGAGTTCAAGACCAACTTGAGCAACACAGCAAAATTCTATTTCCAAACAAAACAGAGCCAGACATGGTAGCTCTCACCTATAATCCTAGCACATTGGCTGAAGCTGGAGGATTGGCTTGAGTTCAAGATCAGCCTGGGCTACAAAGTAAGACCATGACTCAACCAAGTAGTAAATAAATAAATAAATAAATAAATAAATAAATAAATAAAGCCAATAGCATCTGAGAAAGTATCTGATTAAGGTTGTGCCTTGGCTGCATAAATGCTGTATACTGTCACTGAGAAAAATGTCCCAGTGTCTCTGAGACTTTGAGACCCTGTCTCAAAAGCAAAACAAAAAGCTCAGGGTGTTTGATTAGTATACAGTAAGACCCTGAACTTTTTCTTTTTAGATTGAGTTTCTCTGTGTAGCCTTAGAGAGCCACCTGCCTCAGCCTCCTGAGTGCTGGGATTAAAGATGTGTGCCACCACTGCCTAGCTAGGCCCTGGATTTTTAAAAGATGCATACTTCCCTGAAGAGAAGTAAAATAAATAGCCAGAGGAATATTCTACTATAAGATCTAGAAACCCAGAACCTCTTATATCCTCTACAGTTTACATGAAAGCTTATTAATTTAACAACCTGTTATTTGAGCCGGGCATTGGTAGCACACGCCTTTAATCCCAGCACTTGGGAGACAGAGGCAGGAGGATCGCTGTGATTTCGAGGCCAGCCTGGTCTCCAGAGTGAGTGCCAGGATAGGCTCCAAAGCTACACAGAGAAACCCTGTCTCAAAAAACAAAACAAACAAAACAACCTGTTATTTGGATGATTTTATGTGTCTGGAATTACTTCATATGCTAGAATCCAATTTTAGAGGTGCTAAAAAGAAACTGAAGCACCAGGCGGTGGTGGTGCACACCTTTAATCTCAGCACTCAGGAGGCAGAGGCAGGTAGATCTCTGTGAGTTCAAAGCCAGCCTGGTTTATAAAGTGAGTCCTAGAACAGGCTTCAAAGCTACACAGAGAAACCCTGTCTTGAACCCCCTCACCCCAAAAATATGAAGCATGAAATATTTTAGGAGGGAGGTAAAAGAGAATAACAGGAGGTTATAGAAGACTGCAGTGAAAACAAAAATCACAATTGCAAAGATGACAGACTTCTGTTTTTTTATATTTCTTTCAATGGGATATACAATTGAATAAAGGGTATAGAAATTGGTTTCTGCTTTAATACACAGATTTCTTGTAACAGGTGTCCAAATACATAGTAATCCTATTCAGTTAGTCTGATTAAAATTTCAAACTGAAATTTTCATTTTGGGTCTTGGGTTTTAAAATTCAGTCTATCTGCTTAAGGGTAATGATTCAATAATTATTGATTAGAAAAGGAAATTTTATTTAAATCGTATCTGTTAATCTTTCTATCTAAAACTTCATATACTTTTCCACTTTCAGAACTTATTTTAAGTGCAGCAAGATTTATTTAAAACTGTCACAACAGTAAAAGGTATTACAACAAGACTATTAGAGTATTGATGGGACAAACCCAGTGTCACTATTGACTTTTATTTGGAGGAATTGTCTGACCGGTTTAATCACTCAGAAGTTCCGTTTGTTAAATGCCCTGTCAGAAGAGTCATTTCAGTATTGCTGATTTCTGTGCTATTGTGTTAAGATTTGCCTGTGCTTTCAGCTTTCATACTACATGATTTATGTTGGAATGTATTTGGTTAATAAGAAAATTTAAACACTGTTTTCACCTCAATGTAGAAATACAGTGGTTTTGATTTTTTTTTTTATTTTTAGTGCTGCCAAAATAAAATACTCATTTTCTCATAAAAAAAAAAGAATACTAGGAGATATTCAGAGGAGTAAGCCGCAATATTGGAGCCTGATCTCCAGCCTCCAGGTCCCATGGAGTAGTTACCCTTTCTTCCTCATGAGATGAAGCATAAGTATCAGGAACATTTTAACTACCTGACATCCAAACACAAAACCCGAGGATCTGTGTGGCTAAGAGTCGTTTCCCAGCTCTCGGGATGGGTGGCACATGGCTAAAGTGTCCTGTTGTCAGCCTGTTTGTTTATTCTGAGTCAGGGTGTTAGGTAGCCCAAGTTAGTCTTGAATTAGCTGGTGAGGGTGACCTTGAATTTCTGGCATTACTGTAGCTACCCCCAAGTGCTGGGATACAGGTATGCCTCACCATACCCAGCTCACATAGTACTAGGGACTGAATCCTGAATGCCAGCCAAGCACTCTATGTCCTCAGCCCTTATTTTAATTATTTTGGGTCTCATGTAGCTGAGACTAGCCTCTATCTTGCTATGTAGCAGAGTATGAACCTGAGCTCTGACTTCCCTTGTCTCCACTCCCCAAATGCTGGAATTGCAAGTGCCACCAAGCCCTTCCTGCTGTCAGTTTGACACAATGGAGAATACAGACACTGCTTCATGGATGTTTGGAAGGTCCCATACTCTGTGTATGGCACTGCAGATTAGTCCCGAGACCTTGTAGATGCTAGACAGTCACTACCACTGGGCTACATCCCTAGTCCTCTATTCTTGTCAGACTTGAAGCCATTTGAAGCTGGCATCTCCTCCCTTTACCCTGCTGAAATGCCACAGGAAAGCCCTACTGATCTTAGGGCCAAATTTAGATTCTATTCTGTCCTCATGTGTGACAAGTCTGCAGTGTCTGTTCTCTTCAGTTGGTAAAAGCACAGCAAGTGTTTGTTTACCTCTGTGACAATTCTGTCTTTTGCGATTTCTCTTCCGCCACTCATGGCCCATCTATCCCTTGCTGTCCTCACACATGTTTTTTGCTAGGCATTCAGCTGATGTCCCTTGACTTCTGCTACATGCTGCAATTTCCCAAATGCTCTTCTCAGGATTATGAAGGTGCTTAGAGCCTTTACAAAAGAAATCCACCTTACAAAAGGTGGAGAGTTATCCTTTTCACACAATCATTTTCAAAGCTTGGCAGGGTGGTTCACATCTGTAATCCCAGACCTTGAGAGGCTGAGGGTTCCTTGAGTTCCAGGCTAGTCTAGCCTGTGCTGTGAGACCCTATCTCCAAAAAAATTATTTTAAACATGATGTATTCATCTCCAAAACGTGTGTGCACTTCTTATGTAAACCAGACTGGCTTGGACCTTGTGGCAGCTCTCCTGCCTCATTTTTGGAGCTGAGATTAAAAGTTAACACACACACACACACACACACACACACACACACACACACACACACAAAGCTGCTGTCACCATGATGATGATCCAGATACATTTTTTAAAGATATTTATTTTTATTTTATATGTACAAGTATTTTGCCCACATTATATGCCTGTGTACCACATACACTTCATGCCTGAGGAATCCAGAAGAGGGCACTGGGTTCCTTGGAGCTGTAGTTACAGATGGTTATGTGCCTCTATGTGCATTCTAGAAACTGAGCCTAAGTCCTTTGTAACAGCATCCAGTGCTCTTAACTGCTAAGCTGTCTCTCCAGACCCCAGAAACTGGTTTTTGTTTTTCAGGACAGGGTTTCTCTGTAGCTTTGGAGCCTGTCCTCAGAAACCATTTTTATACCAAATAAAAGTTTATCAATGTTGATATAGGGAACAAAATAAAAGCTTGAGTAGAGCATCCACTCCCTATACATTCAGTTGTCCATAACCTGGGGTTCCTTCAGCAACCACGAACTACAAGGGCTTCTTTTCAGGGTTTCTCTGTGTAGCACTGGCTGTCCTGGAATTCACTCTGTAGACCAGGCTGGCCTCAAACTCAGAGATCCACCTGTCTCTGCCTCCAGAGTGCTGGGATCAAAGGTGTGCATTACCACTGCCTGGCATGTTACAAGGGTTTCTTAACCTGGAATAGGCGACTCCCAGAGTAAGGTCTCTGCTTGGCAAAATGACTTAGTAAGTGCTCTTTCTTATTATTGAAAAGTTTTTTATTACCTTCATTTATTTGTGTATGAGTGTGGGGGGGCGGGGGTGTTGGTTGTCAGTTCTTTCCTTTCCTGACGTGGATTGTTCTTTTTGTTTCTTTTTTAAAAGATTTATTTATTTATTTAATGTACATTGGATTTTGCCTGCATGTATCTCTGTATGAGAGGCTCAGATCCCCTGGCACTGGAGTTACAGACAGTTGTGAACTGCCATGTGGGTGCTGGGAACTGAACCCTGGCGCTTTGAAAGAGCAGCTTGTGCTCTTAACCGCTGAGCCATCTCTCCAAATCCTTTTTCTTTTTTTAAGACAGGGTTTCTCTGTGTAACAGCTCCGGCTGTCCTGAAATTCACTCTGTAGACCAGGCTGGTCTGGAACTCACAGAGATCCACCTGCTTCTCCCCAGACTCCCCAAGTGCTGAGATTAAAGGCATGTGCTACCAAGCCTATTCTTGATCTAGAGAGATATACTAGTGTAGAGCAAGCCTATTAGAACTTTACTGCACATATTCATTTAGATTTATATGTGTTCTATCCAAGCACAGTTTTAAAAATTCACTTCTGGTAAAGTTTTTGTTGGTTCTTTCTTTTTTTTTTCCTTTGTGAGCTATTCAATTGCTCACCACTGAATGCTTATTAGTTCACAGGTCTAGGTTGTCTCTCCAGCTGGATTATAAAAATGCCCTTGAGAAGTTTCTTAGGATAGCCTGAGTAGTATTCTATAAATAGACACTCAATAAATGCTTCCTGATGCTTGGAAAGCCTTTCAGAAAACTGAATCTACTTGCCAATAAAAGACAAATTAAAAATTCTTATTATAAGGGAAAAAAAGAGGGACCTTTGACTCTTGATGAAAGCAACTAAGAGATCATGCTTACATAGGCTTAAATAGATTTACTAATAGGAATTTTATTTATTTATTTATTTATTTAAGACAGGGTCTCACTATATTCCTGGCTGTCCTGGAACTCACCATGTAGACCAGGCTGACCTGGAATTCATAGAGATCCTCTTGCCTCTGCATTCCCAGTGCTGGAATCAAATGTATGATCCCACCATGCCTGGCCTAATAGGGGTTTAAATGTGTCTTTAATTGAAAGTGGTTGTTCAGATAACCTGAAAATTCTGGGTTTATTTTTCACTAACAAAGAGTGAGGCAAGCTTTCTCTAGTGAGCGTATTATATGAACTGATGATAAGGAATACTGAAAACTTAAGATATAGAATCGATCATTTTTTATACTTATCATATATTTATGCATATGTGTATCTGTCTCTTGCAGAGGACCTGAGTTTGGTACCTAGTAGCTGCATTAGGCAGCTCACAACAGCCTGTAACTCCAGCTCCAGGGAATCTGATGACCCCTTTGATCTGGCTTCTGTGGTCATCCACATACATATGTGGCATACAAGCACACACCTGTACACACCTGTACACACCTGTACACACACACACACACACTAAAAAATTTAAGACAATCAAAAACACTATACATATGTTTTTGTTTTTCGAGACAGGGTTTCTCTATGTAACAGTCCTGACTATTCTGGAACTAGCTCTGTAGACCAGGCTGGCCTCAAACTCACAGAGATCCTCCTGCCTCTACCTTCCAGTGCTGGGATTAAAGATGTGTGCTATGGATATATTTTAATAATATTCAGATACCAGACCAGTAATCTTTTTCCCCTTCTTTTAGAGACGAGATCTCATTATATAGCCCTGCCTGACCTTAAAATGGTTATGTAGATCGTCAGGCTTATCTTAAATTTACAGAGATAATCCCTTGCTGGGATTTAAGGTGTGAACCACCATGCCTAATCACCAGGTTTTAAAAACATTTTTAATAAATTGTATTTAAATTAGAAACAATCTTATTTTACACATCAATCCCAGTTCCCTCTCCCCAGATCATCCCCCCATCCACTCCCCAGGGAGAGTGAGACCTTCCATGGGGGATCATCAAAGTCTGTCTAGTTTTTGGGGCAGGGCCTAGGGCTTCCCCCGTGTTATCTAGGCTGAGAGACTATCTCTCCATGGGGAATGGGCTCCACAAGCCCATTCATGCACTAGGAATATATCCTGGTTCCACTGCCAGAGGCCCCATAGACTGCCCAGGCCTCCTAACTGACACCCACATTCAGGGGGTCTGGTTCAGTCCTATGCTGGTTCCCCAGCTGTCAGACTGGAGTCCATGAGCTCCCACTTGCTCAGGTCAGCCATTTCTGTGGGTTTCCCCAGCATGGTCTTGACTCCTTTGTTCATCACTCCTCCCTCTCTATAACTGGAGGTTTTTAAAAACATTTTTAAAAATATAATTTATTTATTTTTATTTTATGCTCTTTGTTGTTTTGCCTCTATGTATGTCTGTGTGACATAAGAGCACAATAAAGGCATGTGCCACCAACACCCGGCAAAATTACCCATCATTTCATTTTTTTTGTTGTTGTTTTTTTTCAAGACAGGGTTTCTCTGAGTAGCTTTTAGAGCCTATCCTGGCATTTGCTCTGGAGACTAGGCTGGCCTTGAACTCACAGATATCCACCTGCCTCTGCCTCCAGAGTGCTGGGATTAAAGGCGTGCGCCAACAACGCCCGGCCCCAGTTTTTTTTTTTTTTTAATAAGATTTATTTTGGGGGCTGGAGAGAGGGCTCAGTGGTTAAGAGCCCAGCTGCTCTTCTTAGAGGACCCAAGTTTAGCTTCCAGCACCCCTCAGTGGCTCACAATGGTCTGTAACTCTAATCCTAGACATTTGACATCCTCTCTGGCCCCCACAGGCTTTGCATGAGTGTGGTATACACACATACATACAGGTAAAACACTCATACACATATGATAAAAATAAAGTTTAGCTTGGCAATGTTGGCATACGCCTTTAATCCCAGCATTTGGGAGGCAGAGGCAGGCGAATCTCTGTGAGTTCGAGGCCAGCCTGGTCTACAAAGCTCACAGAGAAACCCTGTCTAGAAAGACCAAAAAAAAAAAGAAGTTTAAAAAATAGTTAGTCTTACTATTTTTACAAGTGTGTGTGTGTGTGCGTGTGTGTGTGTGTGTGTGTGTGTGTGTGTGTGTGTGCGTGTGTGTGTGTGTGTGTGTGTGTGCGTGTGTGTGTGTGTGCGTGTGTGTGTGTGTGAGTTCAGGTGCATGACAGCGGTTTGACTCCCTTGGAGCCCACCTCTTCGTTCAGCTGTATGTTATAAACCCACCTCCTCAATTCAGATATATAAGATAAATGTGCTGAGTTTTCAGTCTGTTGCAGTTAGTGTGGCTCCATCAAAGTGTATGGCCAATCCAATCCCAGCTTCTCTGTCTGTGTGTTTGTCATTTCTTCATTCCCCTATCACCCCAGTTAAGACAAACCCTAAGAGATACAGACAGAGTACAGCAATGAAGAGAAGATTTCAAATTTCCCATCCTTTCATTTAATCAAAGAAGTGTTGTCATCTCTCCTACCTACAGTCTCCCAAAGTCATCTGCTCTAGATGCACTTTTGATGCCTTGATCCAGGTCTCAGGTATTTTCTCCTGTCTGTAGCTTTGGAGCCTGTCCTAGAACCAGGTTGGCTTTGAACTCACAGAGATCCACCTGCTTCTGCCTCCCAAGAACTGGGATTAAAGACATGCACTACCACCACCTGGCTTTTTTTTTTTTTTTGGCTCTTTTTTCTATCGAAAATAGATTTTTTTCATACAATATATTCTGATTACGGTTTCCCTTCTCCCAACTCCTCCCAGATCCTCCCCACCTCCCCACTCACCCAAATCCACATTCTTTCTTGCTCTCTTTCATTAGAAAACAACAGGCACCTAAAAAAAGATGAAAGTAATAATAAAATAAGATAAAAATAAATAAATCTGAACAGGACAAAACAATCAGAAAAACTGCCAATGGAAAGAAAAACATACAGACGAAGAGATACACACACTGTCAAACACAGAAATCCCATAAAAATACAAAATTGGCAACCACAATGTATAAGCAAAAGACCTGAAGGGTAAGAAAAAAGAAAATGCTCGGCAAAGCATTATAAGACAAAAACAACTATAAAAACCCTCCAAAACTACCATTGAGTTCATTTTGTGTTGACCAGCTACTGTGCACTAGCTGGGCATGAGACCTGGCCTTAAGAGTAGATTATATTCCCAATGGGACTCCACTGGAGAAGACTAATTTTTCATTTGCAAGTGGCTATTGATTGGAGATAGCTTCTAGGTTGGGGGTGTGGGCTTGTGTCCACTTCCATCCTCAGCGCAGGGACCATGCCAGACCCAGACTTGTAAAGGCCCTCTGCATGTTTCCAGTCTCTTTGAATTCATATGCGCAAATGGTCTTGCTGTATTAAGAAGGCCTTGTTCCCTTGGTGGTCTCCATCCCCTCTATTTTCTTCCTTCCATACATTCTTATTACATTATCAGTCAGTGTGCGTTTCAGAAAGAGCCACTACTCTGCTTTAGAAGGAAGAGTTGCTCTTCAGCTACTCCAGGTTTCGAATCTGACCTTGTGACACGGTAGCCTCAAGGACCTGGCTCACACCACCCTTATCCCAGGGCTTCACACTAACTCCATGGGCTGTGTGCTTGGCGGGGGCTGTGGCAAGCTTTTTCTTCTCCAAAATAATAGTGCCATCCTTTACAGCCCAGCTGGAATACTACCTCTGTAAGGCCTACTCCAAGCTCATCCTCATTCCAAAGTTAGTCACTCCCTCTTCTAAATCTTATTGCAGTCTATCAAGAAAAGGCATACACATAAGTAAGTTTTTTTGAGAATTAAAAAAAAGGCAGGTATGTTTGCTGAATGTACTGCTCTGGGTAACTGGGAAGCAGAGATGTGATGCTTCCAGTGTGATTCACAGCTGATGGGGATCGAGTTTCTCCACAGTAGACATAAATCTTATATTGCTGTAATCCCGGGGATTACCAAACCCTCTTTGAACAGCTCACAGCTCACAAAAACCACTCTCGTATGCTAAATGAAAACTAAGGAGTTACTAGTAGGCCTACAGTATGTGAGCCAAAATAATAAAAATTACTTTTCTATCATTTGTAGAGTGCATCTGCTTAATGCAAAACATAGACATCCTGCTTCATCTTTAATTTTTTTTTTAGCCAAGACAAATATAGTGGTGGTTTACTTCCTGAAGAAATTAGTATCTATTAAATTTTATCATAAAAATAATAGGAGAAGCCAGGTTTTGGTGGCACACTCAGGAGGCAGAGGCAGGCAGATCTCTGTGAGTTCGAGGCCAGCCTGGTCTACAGAGCAAGTTCCAGGTCAGGCTCCAAAGCAATACAGAGAAACTCTGTCTTGAAAAACTAATAATAATAATAATAATAATAATAATAAGAAGAAGAAGAAGAAGAAGAAGAAGAAAAGTAGAGTTTCAATACATTTGAAATTATTTTATAAAGCAATTCATGCAAGTAATGCATATTATCAATACACAATGCAACAAAAGTAGGAAGCACAAAAATACAGAAAAAATCGTGACTTCAAATATTTATGGTAATATTTGTGGTGCTGACAAGCCTGTAATGCCAGTACTAGGAAAGCGGAGGTAGGAGGATCAGGATTTCAAGACCATCCTTGGCTACATATCAAATTCTGTGACAGTCTGAGCTATATGACATCTTGTCTCAAGAAACCAAAATCAACCACACACACACACACACACACACACACACACCATAAAATACACAGCCTTGCTGGGTATGGTGGCACTCAGCTTTAATTCCAGCACTCCGGGGGCAGAGGCAGGTGGATCTCTGTGATTGTGAGGCCAGCTTGGTCTGCAAATAGAATTCCAGGACAGCCAGAGCTACATAGTAATACCTTGTTCTCAAAAACAAAGATTTATTTTATGTGTGTTGTGTATTCACATGTACAAGCAAGTGCCCTGAGAAACCAGAAGAGGGTGTTGGTCTCCTGCAGCTGGAGTTTCAGGTGATTGTGAGCTGCTTAGTGTGGATGCTGGGAATTGAACTCTGCTCCTTTGCATGAGTGGTCATTTTTGCTGAGCCATCATCTCTCGAACGTTCTCTCTAAAATGCTGTATTTATTTTGTGTGTGTATATGTATGTGGAGCACAAACACTGTGGCATGTGCTTGGGGTCAGAGGACAAGTTGTGAAAGTTGTCTCTTGTCTTCACCATGGGTCAGGTCATCAGATACAATAGTAGGGGCTGAGGCAGCTCACTGGCCCCAAACATGTTACTGTGGAAATAAATACAATTTAAAAAAAAAAACTCCATAATTAGGTGTGGGTTGTTTTTGTTTTGTTTTGTTTTTTTGAGACAGGGTTTCTCTGTATAGTCCTAGAACTGGATCTGTAGACTGGCTGGCCCTGAACTCAGAGATCCACCTGCCTTTGCCTCCCATGTGCTGGGATTAAATGCTTGCCCCCATTTAATTTTTAAACATTTATTTATCTTTATGTATGAGTGTTTGCCTTTGTGTATGTATACATACCACATGAAATGCCCAATGGGATCAGAGGAATGTATCAGACCCCTTGGAACTGGAGTTACAGAGGGGTGTCAGATGTTATGTGGGTTCTAGGAACTGAACAGGGTCTTCTGTAAGATCAGCAAACATTCAAAATTACTGAGTCATCTTTACAGCATCCCCGCCTGAAAATTAGTCTTTAAGAGTTACCCAACAGAAGCTAGATATGGTATCAGAAGCCTGTAATAATAACCCTTGGGAAACAGAGACAGGAAGATCCCAAGTTCAAGGCCAGCCTGGGCTACACAGACTTTCATGTAGCCAACCTTGGCTACATACTGAAACTGTCTTAACAACAAAACAAAACAAAACAAAACAAAACAAAGCAAAACAAAAACAAAACAAAAGCTAAACTCCCAAGAAGGTTACCCAGAAAATACCAATGATACTATATTAGCCCAAACTTTAGAACTTCCCTATAAGGATGTCATTAGATTTTTTAAGATATAAGACTCATTTTCTAATCTCCTATTTATTATTTCATACATTGCAAATATATAAATGTATTCTACACATTCCTTCATTGTCAACATTGTCAACAGAAACAAGTAAATCTGAGCAACAAATCTGAATATGACATTTTAGCTAAGAGTAGGAAAATTTTGTGGTGGCAGTGACATTGAAGGACATCTAATTCTGAAATCTTTTTCTGTAATTAGGACCCAAAACATTTATCCAAGTTAATTATCTGGTCCTCATCCTCCCTGTCCCTCCCTGCCTATCCCTTCCCCTCCTCCCTCTTTTCAGACAAGGCTTGCTATTTAGCCCTGGTAGGTATCTACCAGGCTCTACCAATAATCTCAGTTCACCTCCTAGGATATTTTTTTCTTCCAGCCAAGTTTTCTCTGTGTAGTCCTGGCTGTCTTGGAACTTGATCTGCAGACCAGGCTATCCTCAAACTCAGAGATCTACCTGCCTCTGCCTCCTGAGTGCTGGGATTAAAGGCATGTGGCACCACCACCCAGCCCTCCTAGGATTATTTTAAACCTGCTACATCAGGGATCAAAACTGGTTCTTGGGCAAGCAAGATGCCTCAAAGAAACCTGGTGACTTGAGCTAAATCTCTGGAAGCCACAAAATATCAGATATGACTAGAATCTATAATCCTAGCACTCATACAGTGAGGGAGACAGGAGACTTACATAGAGGAAAGAGCTAGTGACTGCCCACTTTGCTTTTTTTGTTTGTTTGGTTTTGTTTTTGTTTTTCGAGACAGGGTTTCTCTGTGGCTTTGGAGGCTATCCTGGAACTAGCTCTTGTAGACCAGGCTGGTCTCAAACTCACAGAGATTCTCCTGCCTCTGCCTCCTGAGTGCTGGGATCAAAGGCGTGCGCCACCACCGCCCGGCTCCCACTTTGCTGCTTTTTTTTTTTTTTAATTTATTTATTGTGTATACAACATTCTGCTTCCATGTATATCTGCACACCAGAAGAGGGCACCAGAACTCATTAAGATGGTTGTGAGCCACCATGTGGTTGCTGGCAATTGAACTCAGGACCTCTGGAAGAGCTGTTGGTGCTCTTAACCTCTGAGCCATCTCTCCAGCCCCCACTTTGCTTTTTTGATCTTCAGCTTTAACCCCCAAATCTGACTCCAGGTTTTTTTTTTTATTATTAATACCGACTACAATTCATGCTACAGAAACCCTGTCTTAAAAAACAACAACAAAATAAAAAATTACCAGTTGTGATGCTGAAGAGGCAGAGGCAGGAGATTCATAAATTCATAAAGGGCAGCCTAGTTGACACCTCTAGGGCTGGCAAGATGATATAGCAGGAAAGGCACTTGCCTCCAAGCCTGATGACTCGAGTTCCTTCCAGGGGCTGGACCCACTTGGTAGAAGTAGAGCACCAAATTCTGCAAGCTGTCCTCTGACTTCTACATGCACGCCACGGCACATCAATGTTCCTTCCAAACAAATAAATATAATTTTTAAAATATTTAAAAACAGCAAACCAGGTCCCTGGGCATGCTCACCGCACACTCTACCACCAGCTATAACCCCAACCCCAGAGTGTACAGGGTCTTGCTATGTAGCCCATGTGGGCCTCGAGCTATCATCTTCCTGCCACAGTCTCTAAAGTGCTAGGATTACAGGCATGTGTACTATGACTCCCAGCTTCACTAATTAAAAGAAATCATTTATGTGTATGTGCACGTGAGTACAAACGCCCAAGCATGCCATGGTACATGCATGGTAACCCAAAAGACAATTTTTTGGACATGTTCTCTCCTTCTATCATGTAGGTTCTGGGGAGCAAACATAAGTCATCTTTATCACCAAACCATCTTGCTATGGCATTCTGACTATAACTGTGAGATTATCTCTTTAATTGCACATCCCTCCAGTATTTTGAAATTCTTGTTATTAGACTGATATATTTACCGTCTTTTCTTGAGACAGGATCTTATCATGTAGCTCTGGCTGGCCTGAAACTCACTAAGTAGACCAGGCTGGAATGACTAAAGGCATGTGCCACCACCGCCTGGAGGCATGTTTCTTTTTAAAAGACAGGGCTTTGCTATATAGCCTGGGCTAGCCTGAAACTATATAACCCAGTCTGGCTTTGAACTTGTTCTTCATCCCAAGTACTAGGATTATAGGCATATCTTACCATGCTCAGCTTGAACATTTTTTTAATCATTTATGAGAATCTGACTTACAAATGGAACATTTATTCCATTCATAGTTAATGAAATTGATGGGTTGTTTAGCTTGTCAGGGCTCAGTAATTCTCAGAATTCTGTTTTCATTTTTTTCCCTTTGTTTTGCTCCAGTTCTGACTGGCCTGGAACTTGTAATGGAGACCAGGCTAGCCTTGAACTTCCCTCAATCCTCTTCCCTCTGCCACCTGAGTAGTTATGCCGCCTCATCTAGCTTAAGAATTCAAAATTAAGCCAGGCATTGGTGGCGCACGCCTTTAATCATCCTAGCACTTGGGAGGCAGAGGCAGACGGATCTCTGTGAGTTTGAGGCCATCCTGGTCTACAGAGCTAGTTTCAGGACAGGCTCCAAAGAGAGCCTGTTTCAAGACACAGAGAAACCCTGTCTTGAAAAACCAAAACAGAAAAAATTCAAATTTAGGGTTTTTTTTTTATTGTCAATTTAGCAATGCCTCTTTAATTTTTTTTCTGCTGATAAAAAACAAAAATTTGTTTCCCACTGTTCTAGAGGCTGGTAATCCAGGAGCAAGAGAGTAGATGAAGAAGTATCTATCAGCCTACTTCCGGGTTTATTGATGGTGTCTTCTCATTGTGTCCTTGTGAGGTAGGACTTACATTTTATTTAGTAGTAACTTCATGTTACAGTCTATTTAAAGCAATACTACAACAGTTCTCAGGGAATCTAAGAGTCTTGAGTCCGCACAGCTCCATGTGTACCTTGTGCTCTCTGCAATAGCTACTAGTGTCTTAATGTACAAATGCTCTAATCCTCTCTTTTATCAAAAAAAAAATAAAATAAAACTTCCTTGGTATACCACAATGAAGGATTTTTGGGTCTATGCCCTGTGCCTCGATGGAGTCCTTGCTTACCACGGGTGAAGCTCTAGGTCCCATCCCCAGCACTGTAGTAACACAATAAAAAAAGAAAAAAACTAAAACATGTTTTTTGGCAAGTAGATAAAAACACAAAATCAAAACAAGGAATGAAGCTCAACTAAGTCAATTTCATAATAAAGATAATCCTAAAGTAGCAAATATTCAGTGAATACATGTTACTGAAAATGTAATAGTATCAAAGTTGAAAATCACCATTTTCACTTTTTTTTTTTTCATTCTGTGTGATCATTTGGGGATTTCACATCATGCACCCTGATCACAATCATTTCTGAGTTCTCATGTCAACTTCTCAACCCTTGTGACCTCCCATCACCCCCCTTAAAAAAAAAAAAAGAAAGAAAGTCCAGTTTGTGTTGTCCATATACTCACTGGAGCAGCTCCAACTCCCAGTGGCCATCCCCTGAAGAAAACTGAGTCCTTCTCCACCTGCACCTCCACCAGAAGCCATAAATTGTGGAGAGCTACATTTAAGCATCTGTACCACAATTTTTAGGAGTTCTCTTTGATGACTTCCTTTTCAGGCTGTTACTTTTTTGGGGGGTGGGGTGGAAGTAAGGATTGTCGAAGAAGCCTTTGTTTCTTTCTCAACTGTGCATCTGCAGTCATTGATACCTCTGCCAGAGTAACTTCCTTGCTCTCTAGTGTCTGCAGGAGCATGGGTCCTGGCCTTCTGCATGGTTCCTGGCAACAACATAAACATCCATGTGGTCTCCAGCATCAGTGTGTGCTGAGGACCTCCGCTTGGTCTCTGGTGGCAGTACAACAGGGTCCTCTGCCAAAGCACAGGCCACAGACCAGCATGGCCTCTGGAGGACGTACAGACCATGGGGGGTGGTTGAGGAGATCCAATCCAGCAAATGAACCATTCTTCATCTAGAGCATCCTGTTATTGCTCAGAGCCAGGGAGATTGTGCAGCCAGGCAGCTTGTTCAGAGTCTGGGTCTACACATGCTCCAGGCTGCTGCAAATCACCCTTCAACCCTATTGGGAACGACCTATTCCTCCATCAGCTGCAGCCTTCTCTCACACCTGCCACAGCTGCTGCATCTCTACTTCTCTCTACCACTCATGCATTGCTCTGTTTCTCCATCTTTTCTACCTCTCCATCGTATATTTGTTCATTATGGTGGCATTGGAAGCTGGAGTATGTCACACAGTATACTTTTTTGCCGAAACAGCTTTATATGCATATGTTTGTTGCATCCAGTCACTGGTCTGCTTCAAGGTGCTGGTTTCTTTTGGGAAGGGTTGTTTTGTTTTCTTTTGTTTCTTTTTTTTGGGGGGGGGGAGTTTCAAGACAGGGTTTCTGTATGTAGACCCAGCTGTCCTGGCACTCACTCTGTAGACCAGGCTGGCCTCAAACTCACAGAGATCCTCCTGCCTCTGCCTCCTGAGTGCTGGGATTAAAAGGCTGCACCACCACTACCTGGCTGGTTGCTGACACACCATCAATGCTGGACCATCTCTGAGATTCCTGTTATCCGGTTGCTGCCCAGAGTCATGGTGATCCCGTGGCTCCGGCTCTGCAATACCAGCTCCTTCACATGCTCCAGCAGCTCATAGATGGGTAGATACTGGAGCGGAATGACTCAGAGAACTGGATCCGGGCCTGCATGATAGTTGAACTGATCAGCCCAGGCAGGGCCTGGCCTTCCCTCTTGCCACAGTTGGTAGCCATATTATAAGGCAAAACTGCAATCAGTCCAACTTCAAAGGTCCCCATAGTCTATCACACTCTCAACAATGTTTAAAAGCCCAAAGTTAAGTCTCTTTTGAGATTCCTGCAATCACTTAATTGTAATCCCCTGTAAAATCAAAATATAAAGTAGATCACATACTTCCAACATACAAATGGCATAGGATATACATTCCAAAAGGGAGCATAGTGGGGAAATTTTGGACTAAAGCAGGACTGAACCAGCTGGGCAAACTCTGCATCTCCAGGTGTGATGTCAAAGCCCTCCTCAGATCTCCAACTCCTTTCAGCTTTGTTGACTACAAGGCACTTCTCTCTCTTTGGCTGGTTCCACTCCTGGTAGCAGGTATTAGGCACCAAGCTGATAAGTATTGGATCCCCTGTTATTGGGTATCCTCTGCCATTGCAGTAAGCCAAATCAGACCAAATTAATAAATCCAGATTGAATAAACAAAGCAAGGCAAAGCAAAGCACTCCCAGGAAGGCAGAAGAAGAATCACAAGGCAGGGCTGGTGACCAGGTAGGTCTTAAATACCCTTTAGGCGTGGTCTTGAGCAGCTCCAGGGAAGCTACCCCTTGGCCTGCTTTCTGAGGGGCAGGGTCTGGAATGGGACGAGTGGGAGCTGAGAAAGAGTTTCTACCTAGATATGTACCCCACGACTCTGGCATCTCCAACATCTTAGGGCCTCCAAAGCAATGCTGGCTTCACGTTTACAGCTTCACACAATGGCCTCTCTAGGTCTCCAGGTAGGGGGGACACCCCTGACACATACCTGGCCTCAGCAGCCTCCCTTAGTCTCAGAATCAGGTTCCATAGCCCCTTTCTTCTGTCCTTGACTCTAACGCCAGAACCATGTTGTTGAAGATGCCAAGTTCTGCAACTTGCTGAGGCTGGAACATGGGCCCCTCATTCAAATACATTTTCACCAGTTTTTTTTTTTTTTCTCAATGGTTTCCTTGACTGCCTAAGCTTGTCTGTCCTGACCAAGCTGGCCTCAAATTTAGACATCAGCCAGCCTCTGCCACTGGAGTGCTGGAATCAAAAGTGTGCACCACCACATCCAACCTTAAACTTTTCTCTAATTCCTTTTCACAGATTGGAAACTTAGCTGGGCGGGGTCTTGTCCCCCACTCCCTTTATTCCATTTACTATCATGCTTTGCTTTGATCTGTTTATCTCCTTGAACACCGGAGTTAGCTCCATTCCATTTCCTGGTGTCCGTTTTCTCCTTGAACTGTACATTTTGTTATTTTTCTTGCTTAGCTTGCTCCTTTTTATTATAGATCTTCATAAGAGTGAACACTAATAACCACATGACAAAGTCAATATTAGGCTGTTTTGAAATTTCCTCTGCCAATGCAATTAACCCAAAACTCTTCAATTTAGCATTAGGCAGACTTCACACAAGGGCAAAAATCAGCCACATTCTTCACCAAAATATCACAAGAATAATCTCTAGGCCACACAGTAATATTCTTCTCCTATGAAACCTCTTAGCTAGGCATTCCTACATATAGTGAGTTCAAGGCTAAGCTGAGCTACTTGACTCAAAAAATCAAAGTCATAGATTTCAACACCATGGTTAGTATATTTATGACTTTTTCTTTCCTTTTATTTCAGAATTACTTGGAGGCAAAAGGACAGAGCCAGGCAGTGGTGACATATGCCTTTAATTGCAGAACCCAGGAGGCAGAGGCAGTGCACCTCTGTGACTGTGAGGCCAGCCTGGTCTACAGAGTGATTTCCAGCACAGCCAGGGCTAAATAGAGAAACCCCGTCTCAAAAAGCCCCAATTCCCTCCAAAAAGTCCAGATCTCAGTACTTGCACATCAGACACCCAGAATGGTGAAAAGTTATGGACATTAATACAGAAGCTACATTAACTATAATGTATACCTGTGTGTACTCGAGGTGTGTGCGCGCGTGTGTGTGTGTGTGTGTGTGTGTGTGTGTGTGTGTGTGTGTGTGTGTGTGTGTGTGTGTGTGTGCTCGCGCTTGCATGACTGTGGGGGCCAGAGGTCAACATCTAGGGGTGTTCAACTACCTTCCTGCCTTAGCTTTTGAGGCAGGGTTTCTGACTGAATCTGGAGCTTACAGACTGGCCTAGGCTGGCCTGTCTCCATCAGCACTGGGATTGCATGTGTATTTGGCTGGGCCTGGCTTTTACATGGGTGCAGAGCAAGCAGCAAACAGAGTCACACTAGCACCCTATAAGATACTCTTCTAAAAGCAGACATTTCTATAGCAGCTAATGAGTAAACTACGAGATCAAGTGCAACTGTCACAAAAACAGAATCAATGATCTTCACTAATCAGCCTACGGAATTCCCACCTTAGCTCCCCAAGTGCTGGGATTATAGATGTGTGCTGCCACACCAGGCTTTCTGGCTCTTTTGTATCTACTTAACCGTTAAAGGCAAGTGGTGAGGCTGGAGAGATGGCTCATATGTTAAGAGCATTTGCTGCTCTTGCAGGGGACCTGGATTTGATTCCCAGCAGCACATTGTGGCTCCCACCACTCCTATTGCTCTCTGTTTCCCTGGACACCAGTCATGCACATGGTACACATTCACATAGGCAGACATTCAGACACATAAAATCAAAATACGTTCTTAAAGGCAAATGGTCTAATCCTTTTTACATTTACAAAGCATTTCCAGGATTGCCTGACAGCACAATAGCCAGGATTGCTACATTTGATACTCAGATGCCAGATATGGTAGGTAGTATCTTTCCCTACAAGATGGCTCTAAAAAAACCTGAAACTCACCAGGAGTGATGTTGCCTCTATTTTTTGTTTGTTTGTTTGTTTTCAAGACAGGGTTTCTCTGTGTAGCTTTGGAGCCTATCCTGGCACTTGCTCTGGAGACCAGGCTGGCCTCGAACTCAGAGATCTGCTTGCCTCTGCCTCCCGAGTGCTGGGATTAAAGGCGTGTGCCACCAATGCCCAGCTATGTTGCACAGGCACATCTCTGAGTTTGAGGCCAACATGGTTGACACAGTGAGTTCTGGGCTGGCCAGGGCAATACAGGGAGACACTATCTCAAGCAAACAATGCAAAATTAAAAACCTTAAACCTGTGCAATCTGAAAAGCAACAGCTGCATTCAAAGGTCCTTACAGTTTGTTTGCACAGGGTCTTATTTCATAGTTTTGGAACTTGCTATATTACACAGGCCAGCCTCAATCTTGCACTGATCCTCCTGTCTCAATCTCTTGAATGCTAGGATTATAGGTTTGTACCATGACATCAGCCTTTTAGTAACTTTTATATTCAAAATGAATGTTCATATCATTTTGTATATTCTAATTACTACTGAATTTGAAAATAAAGATAGGACTAAGAACAGAAGTCCCTCTCCCCACTTACTTATTTATCTGTGTGTTAAGTACGTGAAAGTCAGAGGACACCTTTTGGGAGTTGATTTCTCCTACCATGTGAACTCAGGATCAAACTCAGGGTGTCAGATTCAGTGGCAAGATCGTTACCCACTGAGCCATTTAGCCAATCCTAAGGTTTTTTTGTTGTAGTTTGTTTTCCACAGCCTAGGCTAGCCTCAAGTTTACTGCAATCCTCCTGTTTCAGCCACTGGGTGCTGGGGTTAGGCACGTGTTACATCCGGGTTAATCTTTGTACAAGAGGAAAGCCTCTCAACTATTTATTCACCACAGCTGAGATTATTCCTTAATGAGAGAAACCACTTTAAAAAGATTGCATATGGGCTAAAGAGATGGCCAGCAGTTTAGAGCACTTATTCTTTCAGAAGACCTGGGACCCAGCACCTACATGGCAGCTAACAGCTCTCTGTAACTCCTGTCCCACAGGGTCGGTTGGTTGTCTTCTAACTCTACAGGCCCAGGCACTCACATCTCACACAAACATACACTCAGGCAAAACACCCATACACATAAGATAAAAAATTACAAATAAGCCTTTTTTTAAAAAAATCCCATAAATTAGCTCCAACAAAGGCCCTGTATCAGAGAATCGCAAGCCTTGGAGGCTTTGTAATATACTAAAAAGGCACATTAAATATATAATGCTGGCCCCACTGTTTTAGTGATCGAAACAACAGCTGAAAGTCAGTTTAGGACAAATGCTACTGTTCTATTTGTCTGTGCTATATACATAGTATATATATATATATATATATATATATATATATATATATAATGTCACATAGACCAGGCTGTCTTGGAATCCACTATGTAGCTGAAAATGACCTTGACGTGCTGATCCTGTTTCTAAAACCTCGAGTCCTAGATATGTGTCATCAAGCTTAATTTTGAAAATGGAATTTCTAAAACCTTATCTATTATTATTATGTCTCTGTGTGTATGATGTATGTGTGTATTCGTATGTCTTACTTCTAAGTGTGTAGGTCAGAGGACAACTCTGCAGGGCCAGTTCTCCTATACCTTTAAGTGGGAATTGAGCTCAGGCTGCCAGGCTTCCGAGGCTAGTGGTGTTACCTGTTAAGCCATCTCTCTGGGCTGAAAACAAGATTTCTAAAGGAAAGCTTATTAACTAAAATCTTGAAAAGTCCTGCAGACAGTGTTGCCTCTTTAACCTACATTCTTCGTTTTCCAACTTTCAATGTTTTAAAATGGAAGTAAACACATCTCAACAGCCTTAAATATTTTCATGTATTTTATTTTTTAAAACACTTATAATTTTGCAAGCTAGCAGTAAAATATTGCCTTCAATATTTTACTAATTAGCACCATATACCTTTTAAAGCTAACTGGAACATTGTTTCACTGTAAATGATTGTAAAATATCAAATTATTCTCAACATGATTATTAATTAAATTAAATCATTAATTTTTGGCCTTACGTGCACTTTAAAGATGAATTTAACTACATTAATATATTTGCCAATCTAAAAAAGTCAAAGTATCATAATTTAAAGCAGTATTTAATTTCTGAAATTATTCTAAAGAACCATATAAGGAAATTGAGAAATCAGCTATAAAAACAAAAGGTCATTCCTTTACTTTTTAGAAATCTCTTAATTTTTGGAAGAATAAAATAACTCGGTGAAAAAGTCCTTTGGTGCAAAGATCAGTTAAACATATTGTTTAGTACACATTACCATTTTCATGCTTTGCTTATTAGCAGCCTTACCAAAAAGCCACGGAAAGGTCTGGAACAACTCACAGGGACAGCTGGAAGGCTGAAATAAAATTGCTTAGTGCTAAAAAAGATTCCAATCACTCATAAAGTTTTAAATGGAAGCCTAGACATTTAACAGCTATGTTTTAATGTTCTCATCTGAAAAAAACAATCTTTCAAAAAAGTAGAAAAAAAAATCTAATCATACTCAAATTCCATACATTTAAAAAAAGGATATTTTTGTTTCCTATATTCTGATAAAAGAGTTAAAGTTCAGAGCCACAACTGACTGCTCACTAGCACGCCTGTCTTGCATACCGGTAGAATCAAATCCAGTTTTGCCATCTGTGGATGACTATGACAAGATACAAAAGCATGTGTTTGCCATAAATAGCTCTGGCTAATAGCAAAGTGCGCACACTGAGGAGATCAAATTCTCTATAAGGAGAGCACTCTGGACCACAGCCAAATCCCATTGCTAATGTTTAAGACTGCTATACCAATTTTTTTCCAATTCAATTTAGAAAATATATTAAGGAATCATAGCTGAAATGAACATTCCTAAACATCAGAATCATTATTAAACCTTTGGATGACATTTCACAACTTATTTTCATTATGATCAAGTAATAAAAACATCCTATTTCTACTTCTCAAAAAAATTATTTAGTAATGTAACTGTGAATTAATATCCTAATTTATATAGAGAACAAATAAGATACTGGAGTATGCTAAAGTGCAAAAAAAAAATTCTGATCTCCATAACATAAGGAAATAAATAAACATATTTGTAAAAGTACTACCTTTTTAATGATTATATATAAGTGATTTTAAGATATTTTTAAACCAAAGAAATTCAACAATCTGGAGACACATAAGTGTTATATTAAAGAAAATCTCAAATACCAGTGTAGAGATTAATCGATGTTTACCCTAAAATTTCACATGACAATTTGCAAAATTTCCAAGGAAAACAAGGCAACGTTCTGTAATATGCCACAATTTTTATTGCAACGTGGCCACTTTTGTGAGGGTAGGGAATTTGATCTCAAAACAATGTTCCATTTAAGGCTCTTTTATACAGAAATTGCCATCATGACTGGTACTCAAAATATCTGTAGTGTTTCAAGACTCATACGGTAAACATAAAACTCCTACATTTATTCAGTAGTGTATACTCAATGGGAAACCAAAGATGTCAACACAGTTATTGAAGAAGATATTCAGGTAAGAGGAATGAACACTGAGGTACTAGATAAATCAATGACAGGTAATGAAACTTAATTGGCATTCTTTTTAAGGGATTAAACACATTAAAAAAAAAAAAGTGCTTTTAACGCATAGTGTTAAATCTGTGCTGCCATGTCACAAAAATAGGCTTGCCAAGGCAGGTGAGGTGCACAAATGCTCCAGCGCCTCAGAACTGTAATCAAGTGCAACTATAAATAATACTGAAAAAAAGTTTACCATATGACCAGTGGATAATACTTTCAAGGCATTCAATTAGCTTACCCTTTGTAGTACTCTAAGCTATTCACATTGACAATCACATCCATTGTAGTGCTCACTGCAAGGAAGGCATGTAACCAGTTGTTTTGGCTAAAATAAGACAGGGAAGGCATTCCTTGGGTTCTACATAAAAGTAACCGTATTCAACAGCCTAATGGCAATCACTGACAGGCTTCTTAATTCACTCATTCATTCATTGTGTTGAAAGGGCCCAGTGGAAAGGGGAATAAACAAAAAAACAAAACCCAATACGATTCCAGTGGACTGAACTGGAGAAATGGAAGCCCCTTAAGATCAGATGGCACTTGGCTACTATTTTATAGTGGCTTTCCTTCAAGGGAAACTACAACACTGCCGCCCAGTTTCTCTCCCAGTGTCGAGCGGTCCTTAATGTCGTCCAATCCATTTACTTGCCACTCATGTTTAATGCCTAAAAAAGAAAAAGACACATCCATTAACCTCACTATAATTAAGAAACAATTTTTTTTCTGCACAAAACAGTCAATGTTTATACCTGTAAATTTCTTTTTAATGGCATCTTTAGAGCTAGCATAAATCATCTTGCTTTTTAACGGTGCACTTTCAGGAGCCCTATGGGGGAGAAAATGTTGAATTTCAAAAGGAAAACAAAGGCAAAAAACCGACTATGATAATAATAATCCTTGCATTTTTAAAAATACTTTTTTCTTTTGTTTTTACACACCAGAATATAAATACTAGGTCTTCTTTCTTAGACTCTTTTGTTTCGTATGTGGCATCGTACAAAGCATATCGGCAATCATTCAGAGGTAGCAACTTCACAAAAGATGTGTAGGGGTCCTCTACAGTATCACCAATGTCACCCACCAAGATCTGCTTTGCTTCCTCTACAATTATTTGTCTTTTGTCATCGCTTAAACAGAAGAGAACTGCTTTCTTTCTTTTTTTGATCTCCTCTTGTGTAGAAGATTTTCTTACTTTCATATCATTAAAAACTTTGATGACTTCATCATTCACTGTAACTCCAGATGCCTGGAAAATAAACAAAGGACAGGAATTTAGTACAAGTATTTTGGTTTTAACCAAAATCACTGTTTGACTAACAAGGCTTCACTTCAGTCTGACCAGACCTATTAAAAAGCTGCACCAATCGTAAGCAATCCTATTAGACCGGTCACATTTACAGATCAGAAGAAAGATACGGCTAAAATTTCCAAACTCATACTGCCCATTCATCCTTCTCAAAGCGGTACAGAGAAAACGGCAAACGGAAGGTGGGAAGGGACAAACACGAGCTGACCCATGCCTGAAATGTTTCCTATTTCACTGGGTGATGTCAGAGCTTCAGGAGCAGCAGCAAAAATACCTTCTGCATTGTGTCAACTCTGCAGCCCTTAAAAAAAAAAAAAAAAAAAAAAAACACTTCGGGATTTCAGTTAATGCTGCTACTATTTTTTTTTTCTTTAAAGTCATCCTCGCCACTGCTGCTTCCTCATAAGGAAAAGAGAATCAAGTGTAAACTCCGGCCGCCCGCCCGCGGCTACAGCAAAATGCCCCGCCGCCCACTGGCAGCGCTTTGGGAGTAACGGGTCCCGTGAAAAAAGCGTCCCCGGCGCGAAGGCGTTTTAGCGAGCGTTCCCCACCTGCTCAGTGTCCTCCTCACAGCGGATCTACGGCCTCCGGGACCCTCGCCCGAGGGCTTCTGGACGCCTACCAACCTCAGGGCAGCGCGGGGCTGCGCGGCACGCGGGCTGCGCCCGGCCCGAGGAGGACCCTCTCGCGCCAGGCCTGCGCCCGGCCCTCCCGCCCTAGGAATCCGAGAGGCGGCAGGCCCGGGGCCCGCCTGCCGCAGGGCCTCGAGCCGCGGGGACCACAACGCGGGAGCGGCCCACCGCACAGGCCCGGGCCCGGGTAAGATGGCGGCCGCGCGGAGGTCCGCGCCGCGCCCTGCATCCCCCGCCGGCGCGCCCACCTTACCATAGTGTCCGCGGCTGAGGCTGCAGCGGCGGCGGCGGCGGCGGCGGCTCGGGCTCCGGCTCGGTGGCACTGGGACGAGAAGAAGGAGGGGCCGGCGGCGGGCGGGCGGGTGGGCGGGGCGGGCAGCGGAGAGTGCGGGGCACGCCGGGAGCTGCAGCCGAGCGGGCGGCGGGCGGCGGGCTCGGGGCCGCAGGGCGGGCACGGCGGTCACGTGTTCCAGCCCCGCCCCCGCCCCCCGTCCGACCGCCCGCCCGTCCGCCCGCCGGTGTCCTCCGCCTGACCCCGGAGCGCCAGGGCCGCTAGCGGAAAAGTGGCGGCGGGAGCCCGGGGCGCGGGCAGGAATGGCAGCGGCGACCAGCCGGGGCCATCTCCCGGGCTCGGCCCCCCCCACTCGAGCGGTTCGCGGACTCTGGGCGCCGCTCCCCGGTTGGGGCGTGAGGAAACGGGGTGTGGTGGTGGGGTAGAGCGCTTTGCTTCCTTCACCTGCGTTTTCCACTGAGAGGGTCAGCATTGTAACATTCCGGGGTCCTTTTGGAAGACACCCCCCCCCAAACTTTGTGTGACTGGTTTAGATCTTTCTGTGCCTCGTGTGTTTGGCTGGAGACAGGGTCTCGTGTGTAAGCCCGTGCGGGTCTCTGGTTCACGATGTTGCAGCAGATGACCTTGAACTAACTGATCGCCATGTCTCCATCCCGCAGGAGTTGGAGTTGCAGGCGAATACCACTTCCCTGAGTTTCGACCCTTCCTCCCACTAAGATCAGAATAAACACTATTAATGTTACCTCAGTTTATTGAAGTACTAAGCAAAGGCAGGATGATAAGCAGGAATGTTGGCTCACACCTGCAATCCTGCCAGAAGAGGGACAGGCATAGAGACAAGGCTGCATTTTCATAATGCTCTGGGGATACCTTGGACAGAATCATAATCCAGGTAAAGCCAGAAGCTACTAGGGTTACATTTCTTTTCCCCTGTAAATGGGGTCTATTAAAATTACCAGAAAAATACACGTTTGCAGCTGAGGAGGGAGAAAGGACTTAAGCATTTGATTTGGTAATTCTGTTGAAATCTCTGTCTCTGTCTCTGTCTCTCTCTCTCTAAGAGAGAGAGAGAGCCTGTGCGTGCTGTGGCTCACAAGGGAAGGTCAAAAAGACCCTACCTCCATGACCGGCAGCTCACCAACACCTGTGACTTCAGGTCCAGGGACTCTGACTCCCTCTTCTGACCTCCACAAGCTCCCGTACATGTGTGCATACCTGTATATCCATGCACACACATAAAAATAAATCTTAAAAATATCCTTTTTAAATTTTATTTCTATTCATGTACACGTCTGTGTATCCATGTGAAGTTCTGCCATGTGTGTGCAGGTGCCTCTTGAGGCCAGAAGTATGATCCCTGGAGCTGGAGTTGCAGACAGCCATGAGCTGCCTGATGTGTGTGCTGGGAACCAGGCTTGGGTCCTGTTAGAGGACGAAGTGCTCTTAAGTGCTGAACTATCATCTCTCCAGACCCTTCTTTTACTTTTTAAAGAGCATACATATTTCTTTTTTTTGTTTTTTCTTTCTCTCTCTTTTTTTAAAGCTTTATTTATTATGTATACATTATTATGCTTGCATGTGTCCCTGCAGGCCAGAAGAGGACACCAGATCCCATTACAGATGGTTGTGAGCCACCATGTGGTTGCTGGGAATTGAACTCAGGACTTCTGGAAGAATGGCCAGTGCTCTTAACCTCTGAGCTGTCTCTCCAGTCCCTGTTTGTTTGTTTTGAGATAGGGTTTTTCTATGTAGCCCTGGCTGGCCTGGAACTCTCTCTGTAGATGAGGCTGGTCCCAGACTCACAGAGATCTGCCTCCCAAGTGCTGGGATTACAGGTGTGCACCACCACTGCCCAGCTTTTTTTGGGGGGGCGCTGTTCGAGACAGGGTTTCTCTGTGGCTTTGGAGGCTGTCCTGGAACTAGCTCTTGTAGACCAGGCTGGTCTCCAATTCACAGAGATCTGCCTGCCTCTGCCTTCTAAGTGCTGGGATTAAATTCTTGCCCTGCCTTCATTTTCTTAACTGTACTTAGGCTAGAGATTAAAACTAAAAGAGGTATTCCTCTCTTGGAGCCCATCCCATTCACTGAATTCTTTCTTCACTTATCCTTAATAAATCTGTTTGCACTGCTCATAGCTTGTCTACATTTCCTTATTCTTCTTCAATGTGACACAACAAACTCAGGAACCACCAGGGTGGCTTTGGTGGCTGTTGATCATCTGCCACCCTAGCTCTGAGTTAAGTTCACCAGAAACCAAGATGGGCTCCTTTGCTTAGAGATAAAAAGAACCACCAACAAAAAGCTGCAGGTCACATCATCCCCAACCTTCTCACTTTTCCTTAATCCATTGTTCACTCTGAAAAAGAGAAAGAAAGAAAGAAAGGAGAAAAACAAGAAAGAAAAGACAAGCTTTCCTCGGTATGCAAACGTGGAATCAGGGAGAGAAGCACTGTGGCTGGATGGTCTGGTCCATGTGGATCTCTGGGTTTTGCTGTGTTTGGCTTTTGTTGTTTTGAGACAGGGTCTCACAATGTAACCTGGCTGGCTTGGAACTCCCAACATAAACCAGGCTGGCTTTGAACTCATAGATCTATCTGCCTCTGCCTCTGCCTCTGCCTCCCAGGTGCTGGGTAGGTGTCTGTTTTTGAGCACTTCCTTTCAGGGTTCCCCTTCTGTCATAGCCCGGAAGGTTTGTACAGCCCTGGAAAGACCAGGGTCACTGCTACAGAAGCTGGGGTTCCAAAGATGCTAATGTCCCTCCTCCTGTGACCTTAGCCATATGCAAACCTGTCCCCTTTTCCTCAGATGTAGTGCCTATGTCTCATTCTCTGTGTTTCTAATTTCCCTGACTCTATCTTCGTCTCCCCACATATTTTATATTACATTAAATAAGAAAACAATAGTAATTGTTACAGGTTCTGCTGCTCATTGGCTGTAAGCTATCTAAGAGTTTGAATCCTTCTTGTATTTGAATTTTTGGAGCTCAGGAGATGCTGAAATAATGAATTTAAACTGTTTCAGTCCTGAAGAGTGGAAAGCAGGGGCTGGAGATGTAGCTTATTTGGTAGAATGCTTGCCTAGTGTATACAAAGCCCTGGTTTGATCCCCCAAGTACATGAACATTTGGAAGGCAGAGGTAGGAGGCAGGAACATCTGATGATATTCAAAGTCATCCTCAGCTACATAGAGAGTTTAAGGTTATCCTGGGCTACGTGAGACCCTGCTTCAAAAAAAGGGGGGGTTGGTGGTGGTGGATGCACTGGAGAGATGGCTCAGTGATTAAGAGCATTTGCTGCTCATGCAGACCCAGGTTCAATTCCCAGCACCCATATGATGTGTGATCCACTACTATCTGTAACTCAAGTTACAGGGGATCTGACACCCTCTTCTGACCTTGGGCACCAGGCATGAATGTGGCACACATACATACACACAGGTGAAACACACATATAAAATCTAAAAAGTTGTTTTGTTTTTAAAGAGGACAGCTGGGCATGGTAGCTTATGTCTATGACGCAGCAATTTTGTTTTGTCTTACATAGGGTTTCTCTGTCTAGCCCTAGCTGTCCTGGAATTTGCTTTTTAGACCAGGCTGGCCTCCAACTCACAGAGATCGTCCTGCCTCTGCCTACTGAGTGCTGGAATTAAAGCCATGCACCAACGCTGCCCAGCTCTTTTTTTTTTTTTTTTTGAGACAAGGTCTCATGTAGTTCAGACTGGCCTTGTTGTGCTCACTAACTAGTTTACTGAGACTGGCTTCCTGTCTTTGCCTTCTACGTTCTGGGACCATGCATGGCAATGCCCAGCTTTGGTAAAACCATTTTGAAAAACAGTTTGATTTAAAAAAAGTTTTTGAAAGAGAGTCTGACACTGTAGCTGTGACTGGCCTGGAACTTGCTGTGTTTGTCAGGCTGGCCTTGAGCTCGCAGCTCCTCCTGTCTGTGCTTCCTGAATGCTGGAATTAAAGCTGTGAGCCACCAAATCAGCAAAAACATTAAGCTACCGTAAAACCCAATAAGCCCATTCCTATGTACATATCCCAAAGACATCAAAGCATATGTTCATACAAAAACCTGTATGTGAAAATTCATGGAAGCATTATTCATAACAGGCCCAGACAGCAAGCAACTGATATGTCCCCTGACTGGTAAATGGATAAAAGAAGTGTACCAATGCCACAGAATATGATTAAGATAAGAGCAGTGATGGGCTTGTAATGATGCAACCTGGATGAACCTAAAAATGCTATTCAAAGTGAACGAAACCAGTTCCCAAAGACCATGTATTACATAGTGAATCCAGAACCAGGAAACCTGCAAGAGACTATAGCCTAGTGCTTGTCTGCGGTGGGAGGAGAGAATATGGAGGGACCGAAGTGAATATGGGGGTTACCTCTTTTGGGGAGGTAAAAATGTTCTACAATTTGATAGTGGTGATGTCACATAACTGTGAATATAGTGAAAGCAGGATGGGACTTGTAAAAGGAACAGCATTTTACTACCGCTACCTCTGTCAAGCCTTCATGTGACTCAGACTGCTAAGTTCTTGTACTGTGAGGTCAGGCTCCTAAATTAGAAAGAACTAGCAATGAGATGTGTGAGACCCACAGTGACAGATCAGGGGTGAGTCACAAATCTCAGATGGGAGCACAAGATGCCTGCTGTTTATTCTCTAAGTTCAACCTTGAGTGTAGGAAAGCAGCTTGCCGCAGTGTAGGGGTTAAGAAGCATGTGTCAGGGCTGGAGCGATGGCTCCGTAGTTAAAGCATATATTGCTTTTCCAGAGGATCCAAACCTCTTCCAGATTCTGCAGGCACCTGACCCGGAGTGTATATACCCCCATGCAGACACTCATATACACACAATTTAAAAAAACAACAAAAATAAATCTTAAAAACAAAATAAGAATTTGTACCATTTTATAAGCCTGTCCACAGGTAGTATTGTAGAGTCCAGTTTCCCAGGTCCTTACTGATAGAATGATCTGTGCATCCTTTTTGCCATCCTAGTAGTTGTGGTATAGTATTTCATTGTGCTTTATTTTCTGTTGTTCATTTTTGGTTGTGTTTCTTTTTAGAATTTCATCTATGAGTACTGTATTTACATCATTTCCTCTCTTCCCTCCAGCTCTTCCTGTATTCCCTCAACTCCTCAAATTCATGACCTCTTTTTCTTTAAGTGTAATTGTTACACACATACCTATGTACACACACACACACACACACACACACAGTCTGTTGCAGTTCATATGTGTTCACGACTGACCTCTCGGGATTGGCTAACCTATCATGGGGCTTGTTCCTGGAGAGGACTGAGTTTCCCTCTCTTGGCTCCTGTAGTTCTTCTAGAGCGGAAGCCTGTGGGAATTTCCCCATCTATGTTGCTATGTCAGTTGGTGTTGTCATTTTTGGGGTCTTGCTTAGCAACTATAATGGGATTTCTTGGGTGCAGGTTCCCTGTTTTACAGCAGGCATCCTTTCCTGGTTATTTGGCTCTTGCAATCTTTCCCACTTTCTCTTGATATTCCCTGAGCCTTAAGTGTGGGCTTTTATGTTTAGATGTGTCAACGGGGGCTGGGCAGCCCACAGTCACTTGTTCTCCTCATTGCTTTTTTTTTTTTTTTTTTTTTTGTAATGTTAAGGTAGCTTCTTTGATGAGAGGTAAGAACTACCTTCCATGTGGGTATATGGATAAGTATTTAAAATGCGCTTGGGGGCTGGAGAGATGGCTCAGCCGTTAAAGGCTAGGCTCACAACCAAAAATATAAAATGCACTTGGTAATTGTACTGGTTTAGGAAAGTGGCAGTAGTAGGTTCTCCTGGCTCCATGGCCTCACCAGCCATGCATACTTTATAGAATTAGGCATTAATTTCCCTCCTATTGAGTAAGCCTTAAATCCCAAGGTCCAAGTGCCACTATTGCACCTTTTGGTATATCTTGCCAATTTGGTCATTGTTGTTGGTAGGCATCACATCTGAGTTGTGATTACGTCACATCTGGGCAGGGCTACTGATTGCTTTCCTCCTTGGCTGTTCCTTCTGATATTATGAGAGCTAGTCCCCAGGGAGGAGACTTCAAGTCAGGTCTAGCTCGATTCCGGCAAATCCTCTGTCTGATGTATGTGATGGCTTCAGAAATAGGATATTACCTTCAATTTCTGGGAGGCAACCAAGGGCAATAGCAGTAGCCTATATAGGAAGTCTTCTGGACTCCCCTGACCAACAACACAAAATGAAGTTTCTTGTGTCTGGAACTGTGTGTGTGTGTGTGTGTTGTTGTTGTTGGAGACAGGTTCTACATACTCCTGTCCTGGAATTTGCTATAGAGTAGGCTGGCCTTGAACTCACAGAGATCCTCCTGCCTCTGCCTCCCGAATACTGGGACTAAAGGTGTAAGACACCATGCCCAGCTTGGAATTTTGTAAATCTATGGGTCTTGGAGGAACATTGTCAACCTAAGTGGCATAACTTCATTTAGCCTATGTGTAATTTAACTTCATTTAAATTTATATATAATTTTAAATAAATATAAAATATGGCTTTTTAAAAACATCCTTAGTGTTAAATATCCCATTTCCTTTCCTCCTGTGTTGTTCTCCTTCCCCACTTCTGAAGACCAGTTCCCCCCATTTCCAGTTCCCCTTCATAGTACTTGTGTTCTGCCAGTCCCCTCTCTAGAGAGAAGGCCTCAGCGTATAGTCTAGGTTGTCTGAAACATTATGTAGCCCAGGCTAGCTGCCAACTTGTGATCCTCCTTTCTCTGCCTCCTGAGTGCAGGAATTATAAAGATCAGCCACCACTTAGCCGCCTCTTATAGAATTTTTGAATTTTCTTTAGAGAAATATCCAAAGTCTTAGGAAGGGATTTTTTTTTAAATAAGCACATTTTAAAGATTATAATTTATGTGTGTGCACGAGTATGCACATGTATGTATTATGTACATATATGTGTGGGGGTATCTGTGAAGTTTAGAAGTGGACATCATGCCCCCAGGAACTGGAGTTGCATACCATTGTGAGCCACCTGATGTGGGTCCTGGGAACAGAACTGTGATCCCTCTGCAAGAACAGTGAGAGCTCTTAGTTGTTGAGCCATTTGTCCCGCCCCCTGGATTATCTTTTAACTGATCTATAAGAGTTGTTTATATGTTTTGGCTTCAAGTCCCTTACCATATACATAGTTTGAAAAAATATACCTTCATTCTGTGGGCTTTTGTTTTTTTTTTTTGTTTTTTCCTGAGACAGAGTTTCTCTGTGTAACTGGAGTCCCGGCACTCACTCTGGCTGGCCTCGAACTCACAGAGATCCACCTACCTCTGCCCCCCGAGTGATGGGATTAAAGGTGTGCACCACCACCACCACCACCACCACCACCACTACTACTACTACTGCTGCTACTGCTACTACTGCTACCACCAGTAGCAGCTTTTGTTGTTTTCTGACAGAGTATCATTGTATAGCCTAGACTGGCCTTATGATTCTGTGTTTCTGCCTCCCAGGCATATGCTGGCCTAGAAATCACTTTGTGGACCACATTGGCCTCATACTTACGTGGTCCTCCTGTCCCTGTCTCCCGTGTGCAGCCATGCCTGGCACTGAAGGTTAACTTCTTTTTAATGTAAACTTAAAAAACAAATGTATTGAGTTCTGGGTGTGGCAGTGCATGCCTGTAATCCTAGCAGTGTTCAGGCGGGGCAGGAGGATCCTGTTGCAGGCAGCCTGGGCTATGTAGAGCCATGTCAAGCTGCTTTGGGCCCTTTATGAAACTGTTCCTTGTGCCTTGAGTGTTTAAATTTTTTCTAAAGATCTACTTTATTTTTATTTATGTGTATGCATATGCACATTGATAACCACAGAGGTCAAGAGAGGGCTGATGGTGGGTAGTGAGAACTGAACTGTGGTCCTCTGGAAGGGCAGGACTTGCTCTTAACCCTGAGCCGGTTCTCCAGCCCTGGTTTTAAATTTTAAGGGAAGCACAGCGACATCTGTTGGCTGTCACAGGAACTTGACCCGTTTTACACTTGAAATCACATGCTTTTTCTGTTTGTGAAGGAAGGCAAGTCACTTGGGGAAACTAGCATTGAGAGAGGAGGGCTCTGTCCACTCTAGTTCCAGGGTTTGAGAAGTCATGCAGTGCCCAGCAGTCAACAGGCTGTTAAGACAATTAAATGTAATTAATTTAAAGAAAGGATCTCCTAGGGTAGCCCAGACCATCCTGTGACTCCTAAGTAGCCCAGGCTGCCTTAAACTCTCTCAGCAGTCTTCCTGCCTCAGCTTTCTGAGTAGTGGGAGTTATTGGTATGAGCCACCCTGCCTGACAAGACAGGGTCATTTATTATCAAGGTGTGTGGAATGAACCTAAAACCTTAGGCATTCTACAACCTCAGCTAACAGAACATTTACAAGTTTGTTTTGAGACATGGTATCAACATTTAGTGCTTGTTAATCTGGAACTACTTAAAAAACAAAACAAAACACCATAGGCTGGAGAGGTGGTTCAGTGGTTAAGAGCACTTGATGCTCTTGCAAAGGACCAGGGTTCAATTTCCAGCAACCACATGGTGGTTCACAATCAGTAACTCCAGCACTAGGGTAATCAATAACCTTTTGACCTACAAGGGCACAAGACATATCTGTGGTACACAAACATGCCAGTAAAACACTCATACAATAAAATAAAAACAAAATTTTACAAGTCAAAAACCTATCTTTTTGAAACTAGGGTTTTTTTGTTTGTTTGTTTTTTGAGACAGGGTAGTAGTGTAGTTTTGGAGTCTGTCCTGGAACTTGCTTTGTAGACCAGGCTGGCCTTGAACTCACATGTTCAGCATACACTCTGACAACACAGCTACATCCCTATAAACTGTCAACAAGGTGGAGACAAGGTCTATGGTGCAACTCAGTGTGGCTTGCTTAGGATGTGTAAGGCTCAAGTTTGGTCTTTAGAGCTTGAAAGGGGAGGGGCATAAAATGTAAAACCAGATCATAACTAAATGCCAGCCATTTGTTTTATAACTTTCTAGAAAGTGTGGTAGCTCATTATTTGAGAATGGACCTGAACACACACACACTCTCTCTCTCTCTCTCTCTCTCTCTCTCTCTCTCTCTCTCTCTCTCTCTCTCTCTCTCTCTGTAGTTAAGAGCACCTAGTGCTCTTTCAGAGGAGCCAGGTTCAATTCCAGTACCGGATTGGTGGCTCATACTGTCTGCAGCTAAGTTCCAAGGGATTCCATGTCCTCTCTGGTCTCTACAGACACTACGCACAGACATGATGAACAAGCATAAGTATCCATACACATAAAATAAATTCACTTCAAAAAGAAGTTGATCTGAGTTTTAGCCTCATCTGAAAAATGGAGATACCAAAAAATAAAAATTTTACAGAATTGATTTAACATAAAAAGCACTTCACAGTTGTAAGGTGCAAAGACTGTACATTTTGACAGTAGGGGGCCAGCATACACCACAGGATATACTGACTTCTTTCTCATCCAGCACTCTTTGCAATTGTAGTCAAGCAATTAGAAAAAATAAGACAATGCACTAGTCCTTACTTTTCTATTGCTGTGATTAAACACCACAACCAAAGCAACTTCTATAGGAGTTTATTTGGACTTATGGTTCCAGAGGGACCCATTGTGGCAGGGAGTTTTAGCAGCAGGCACTGGAACCTGAGAGCTTCGGTTTCAAGCAGACATATGAAGCAGAGAGAAGTCTTAAGCTCTCAAAGTCTCACCCCTAGTGATAAGTTCCTCCATCAAGGCCACTTTTTTTTTTTTTTTTTTTTTTGAGATAGGGTTTGTAGCTCTTTGTAGCCCTGGCCATTCTGGAACTTGCTCTGGAGACCAGAGCTGGTCTCAAGCTCAGAGATTCACTTGCCTCCTAAATGCTGGAATTACCACCTGCATGGCTAAGGCTCCCCCCCCCTCCCCCGCCCTCCCCAGTCCCTGAGACAGGGTTTCTTTGTAATCTATCCTGGCACTCGCTCTGTAGACCAGGCTGGCCTCAAACTCACAGAGATCTACCTGCCTCTGCCCCCTGGGTGCTGGGATTAAATGCATGCACCACTCCTGCCTGGTTTAAGACCACCTCTTTTTTTCCTTTACTTTTTAAAGATTTTATTTATTTATTATGTATACAGTCCGCCTGCATGCCAGCAGAGGGCACCAGATCTCATAATGGATGGTTGTGAGCCACCATGTGGTTGCTGGGAATTGAACTCAGGACCTCTGGAAGAACAGTCAGTGTTCTTAACTGCTGAGCCATCTCTCCAGTCCTAAGACCACCTTTCTCAAGTCTCCTCATACAACACCACCAACTGGGGACCTAGTGTTCAAATACAGAGCCTATGGGGGACATTTGCATTCAATGAACAGATGGATTCTCACTATGTAGCCCAGGTTGGCCCTGGACTTGTGATCTTTTCCTTCACATACCCAGGGCTGCTATTACAGGCCTGTACCACCAAGACCACTGACATCAAGGATTTAGTTGGGGTCAGGATTCAACATGCTTCCTCTTAATGAGAGTAAGTGCAATAATATTATTGCTACCATCTGGAGGCATCTTCCACCCAGACAATGAAACACTGTCTGCTTGGTTTCTATGATCTATAGGTATTAAATACATAAAAGTCTGACTTCAATTTGAAAAAAACTTCAGAATTCAGAAAACATGAAAAAAAATGTATCATTTTATTTGTACACTTAGAAAAGTTGTACACAGAAACTTATCATTTGTAAAACTGGGAAACTGTTAGGGAGGAGAGATGGGACATTTTTATTTTTAAATCATTAAGAATGTTTGAGAAATAAAACAAAACCATAGTAAAATGTTTTAAAAAATTAAAGAACATTTTCCAAGTATAAATTTTATAAATACAAAACAAATTCACAAATGACTTTGAATGCTAAATAAATATCTAGTTGATAAATTCAGTCAGCACTGGCTACAGCAAGTCAGGGTAGAAAACTGGATTCATTCATGTGTAGTGTTGAAACAATGTGCCTGTTAAAGAAGTCTGAAGACACACGTTCTCCAAACTGTGATCCAGAAGACTCATCTGTGTAGATAAGTCCTCTTTAATATCATAACTCCTACAAGGTCAATAACAAAATAAATCATAGATCAAAAAATATTTTCCAAGATACCTGAACACATGAATGATTCTCAAAATGTACAAAACCTCTGTAAACCAGGACTATATCCAATGCATCTATTAAACTTAGTAGATACTGAACAAAAACTGTAGCAAAGGAAACCCCTTTCCTACATTCTCCTGAGTGCTTAATATTAAAATTGAGACTACAGTGCAGGCCACACTTGGATGTGGTAGACGAGCTGTTATTGCTTTATACATACATCTGCTTTAGAGCATGATTTAATGTTCCATTTTTATGAACGCTTCATGTTTTTCTTCACAGACAGCCTTTAGAAGGACAAAACTAGACCCGTGACTTTTTTGCAGCGACTGGCACGCTAACCTGGTCCACACTACTGGATGAGACATGGAGTCCAAGCTTTTGAGCTTGATAATGAAAAAATGCTTGAAGCCTAGTTCCAGCTTTTGCTTCACTTGTGTTCCGAGGGTTGTACTCAAAGCAGTTCGAAAACATTAACTCAATATCATCAATAAACTCAGCTAGAGAGAGAGAGAGAAAAAAAAAAAAACAAGATTAGGAATGAAACTCCACACATCAGAAACAAACTTTGTTCAGTGGAAGACTTACTAAGAAACAGAAACCTGCTTATATACATTATGTATTTACAATGATCTTGGCTGGAGAGATGGGGTAGTTGCCTGGCTTGTCATGAGGCTCCATGTTCAATCTCCAGCATCAAAACACAAAGCCAGTTCTTCCATTAAGATAAGCCTCCACAAATGTCTCTCTCCACTTCCTTCACCTAACCCACCTTTCATCTCACTATATACTGATAAGACTGTCAGGGATCGCATAGGCTGCCATCCATCCAACTATACTAATGTACAACATTTAAAACAAAATAAAATAGCATCATCTCCTAAACAAAAACAATGAAAGGAAAATATAAGTTACTCACATGCTAATTTATATTCACATTTATTTACTTTTTCTCGAATTATATTTAAGGCAATGGGCTTCTTAATGATGTCATAGTAGTCTGGGACCTGTAAAATAATTCAGTATTTGACAGTACAAAAAATTATTGGACATATGGTTAAATGAATTTTATACCAGAAAAGCAACTTAATATCAATTTATGAATACTATTATTCCATTAAAATGTCATTTTGAGTAATTATAATGATGTAGAAACTTGTTTGATAATGTAATTTATTGTGAAAAGAAAAACAACAACAACAACAACAACAACAACAAAAAAAAACACGAGTTTTGCTCAAGGTTTTCCCTATAAGCTGATACTATTTTCTTTCCTTTTTTGTTTTTTTTTTGTTTCTCTATAAACAGCCTTGACTGTCTGGAACTCACTCTGTGGCTGTCGTCAAACTCAGAGAGCTCCTCCTGCTTCTGCCTCCTGAGTGCTGTGATTAATGGCACACACCACCACTGCCTGGCTCATCTCTACGCTTCTTGGAGCTGGAGATACAGGCATGTATGGGATGCCCAAATTGAGATCTGAACTTTGGTTCTCATGTTTGCACAGCAGGTGCTCTAAACCACTGATCTACCTACCTCTCTAGCCCTTGATCATTTTTTTCATTCCGGCTTTGCTACAGTGACAGTTGAAGTCTTATATAACTGTGCCGAAACCTCTACTGCACTGAAGCTGTCCATTTCTCACACCTTCATTTCTAGGACCTTACGTACAGTCCCTTCGCCCTGAAATGCTAGCACTCCCTGAAGCTCCTAATTTCTCTTTCTGAGGTTGGCCTCTAAATCACAGCTGTCCTGCCTTTGCCTCCCAAGCATGTGTTGCTCTGGCTCTTATTATTATTACTTAAATTTCACTGTGTACATTCATGTCCTTTTCACAGTCCCATATTGCTAATTCCCTGCTGCTCTCTCCCCTGAAAATGTTCAACCAACATCTTTTTTTTTCTACTTCTAAAATGCTATTATAATTTTTAAAAATCTACTTTATTATATTTATTTGTATGCCTGGCTGAGTGTGATTATGCATGAGAGGTGAGAAGAGGTTATCAATTTCCTGGAGCAGAAGTGACAGGTAGTTGTGAGTTACCAGACATGAGCACTGGGAGCTGTTCTTTCACCTTCTGAAGAGCACCAAGGCTCTTAAGTGCCTAGTCATCTCTTTAGTCCTGACTTTGGAAAAAGGATTATTTATTTATTTGAATTTTTTCAAAACAGTGTTTCTTTGTGTATCCCTGGCTGTCCTGGAACTCACTCTGTAGACTGGGCTGGCCTCGAACTCAGAGATCCACCTGCCTCTACCTCCCGAGTGCTGGGAGTAAAGGCCTGCACCCATCACCTGGCTATTATTTTTATAGTGTGTGTGTGTGTGTGTGTGTGTGTGTGTGCGCGCGCGCTTACCCTGTGCATTCCTGGTGCCTGTGAAGGCCAGAAGAAGAGAGTTGGATCCTTGCTGAAGTGGTTGTAAACTGCCACATGGGTGCTAGGAACCAAACCTGGGTCCTGGAAGTGCTCTTAACTGCTGAGCTGTCTATCTATCCCTCCAGTTCTGCTACTCTACTTTCTATTAGATGACTATGGCACTCCCTAGCACGGTTCTATAGCAAGCCACATTCTGCCCACAGAGAAACACAGCACCACCTCATACCCCTAACTCAGTCTGGCCATCTCCTTTCACATCCGTGTGATCTTCAGACAAGGACCACAGCTTCATCTTGGGGACTTGTCAGGATACAAACCAATGGCTAGGAATCAACCCACGCCATTTAAATTAAAAAAAAAATCTGAGATGGGACCCAAGAATGTTTTCTTGTTTTGTTTTCTGAAACAGGGTCTCAGTTCTGGAACTTACTATGTAGATCAGGCTGGCCTCACACTCAGAGATCTGCCTGCCTCTGCCTCCCAGTGTTGGGATCAAAGGCACACATTATCTGGCTCTCAGGTATGTTTTAATATGCCCTCTAAAATGATTCTGAGGCATGCTGTAATTTGATAACTAATTTAACATCTAAGAGAAATACCATTAATGATATTAAGTTGGATTCATTCAGGGAATACTTACATAAAACATAAGACAATGTCATCATTATAAAGAATCAGCTATGGGGCTGGGGAAATGGCTCAGTGAAGAGTATTTACTGCTCTTGCAGAGGACCTGGATTCAAGTTCTCAGCACCCACACAGTGGTTCACAACCAAGTCCCAGGGATCTGATGCCCGCTTCTGGCCTTTGCAGCCACTGTATATACATGGTACATATGCATACAAATATTCACATAAACTACAACTAGAAGTGTCTGAGACCAGCCTGGCCATATGAGATCTTGCCTAAAAACACAAAATAGTTACAGGATCAGAAGGGACTAAAGGCATTGCTGTGTACTCTCAGTATAGAAAGCAACCTTTTGAAAAGGATTCAGCAGAGAGCAGGTGATATAATATAAATGTAAATCAGGTAATGCATGAACATATTTTATAAAGTCTAATTATAGTATTACCTGGATTTTAGAAACAAGTTTTAAAAAGGGCCAGCTATCATCATGCCGTACCAATTCCACAACAAGCTGTTCAAAGGCAGACAATTCATGAACGCCTCCTTGTCGGCCGGAACTTCTTCGATTCAGTGGTACAGGAGATGACTCTGGGTAAGACAGACAGACATTTTAGGCAGTATCAAAGCAAAATATCTATTGTAAGTTAAGCTAGTCACAGACATACAAGCCAAATTTCAATATAAAATAGACACTTTATACTGAGATCTTTGCTTTTCACGTGTATGTGGTGTAAATATATATATGATGCCTGCATGTGGAGGCCTGAGGTTTCTGTTGATAATCAGTCCCATGGCTTTTCCATCTTACTGAGGCAGGGTTTCTAAATCAAACCTTGAGCTCACCAACATGGCTACTAGATCCCTTGTGTTGAGCCTGCCACCGCCACCCAGTGTTTACATGAGTCTGGACTCCCACTGCTTGGGTGCTTGGGTCTCAAGCCATAATGGGCAGAGCTACCTCTCAGGCCAATTAACTTATCTGAAAGATATGGAAATCTGGGCCAAATACACAAAATTTCCTTTTGATCTTCAAGGTTTTGAGGTTTTTACTCAATTTTACTTAAAATATTTTCAAATTCTCTAAAAACAAAATCAAGATAAGCAATTCTCTAATATCTCTTAAAATGTATCTTGAAGAAAGCATATTATGCCAGGGTGGTGGTGGTGTACACATTTCATCTCAGCACTCAGGAGACAGACACATGCAAATGAATCTCTGGGAGTTCCAGGTCAGGTAGGGTTCAATATTATTCATAGATGAATTCAGGCGTTTAAACCCCTTATAGAGCCGGGCGTTGGTGGCACACGCCTTTAATCCCAGCACTCAGGAGGCAGAGGCAGGCGGATCTCTGTGAGTTCGAGACCAGCCTGGTCTACAAGAGCTAGTTCCAGGACAGCCTCCAAAGTCACAGGGAAACTCTGTCTGGAAAAACAAAACAAAACAATAAATCCCTTATAGTGTAAATACATTCCTCTCATTTCAGGTTTGGTTGTGAAAGTAATCAAAAAAGTTTACAGAATCTTTTGCTCTGGCTGTCCTGGAACTCACTCTGTAAACCAGGATGGCCTCAAACTTACAGAGATTCTTCTGCCTCTGCCTCGAAAGTGCTAGATTAAAGATGGACTCCACTACCTCCCAGCTCTGAGAATGATTCTGTGCCATCAACCCTCACACCCCGCCTAAAATTTTTTGTATTTACTTTTATCTGTTACATTTCTTTATTGTGTGTGTGGGTCACTATGTAGATTAAAGGTGTGTGATACAGTAATACCCAGCTACAGAGGGTAATCTTATGAAATAATGTATGTTCTTGCTTAGTGATGGGAGAAGGAAATGCACGAGGCAAGCATTTCACCACTAGGATGTATCCCTAGTTCTGAAAAGTGCTTTCTTTTGCTAAATGCTCAAATGCTGACTAAATTCCTCCATTATAAATGGAATACTAGGGTGGGATGGTGGTGGCATATGCCTTTAAATCCAGCACTCTGGAGGCAGAAGCAGATGGATCTCTGTGAGTTCAAAGCCAGCCTGGTCTACAGAACTAATTCCAGAATAGCCAAGGATACACAAGGAAACCCTATTTCGAAAAACTAAAGCGAACCAGCCCTCCCCTTTCCTCAAGGAATCCTAGGACCAGAGAGATGGCCTACTGGCTAAGAGCACTTACTACCCTCCAAAGGATCTGGGTCCAGTTCTAAACACTGTATCATGTGGCTCACAACTTCCTGTAATTTCAGTTGCAGGGGATCCAACAGTCTCTGACCTCAGCAGGCACCTCTATACATTTGTTTTTATGAAATACTAAGGGCTAAGGAGACAGGTCTCTGGTAAAGTGCTTGCCCTGCAAACAGGAGTATCTCAGTTTGATCTCAAGCACTCATGTAAAAAACCAGGTGTAGCGTCTATGCTTCCTCTGGCTGTGAGACACACACACACACACACACACACACACACACACACACACACACACACACACAGACACACAGACACACAGACACACTCTTTTTAAATTGAGTACATTGCCCCGTGTCAGTAGAGACCACTAGTGTGCTCGCCTTTGCTTTGGCAACAGCAGCCTCTTCAATGAGGTACACTTTAGATCAGGATGCTTTGGGTATCATAGGAACAGCTTTAAAAATGACCACCACTCCAATGTCTTAGATAAGGAAGAGTGTAAGTTGGATTCCATACCTGTAGATTGTCTCTTCCTGCCTCTTCTCTTAGATTCACTGTCTTGGAGAGAAAGTCCTGTGGCAGTGTTTAAAGGTGTCAACTGTCCACTTGATCTTGAGGTGCTGACTTTGAAGTTAGTGAAGCTGGGACTGTGTTCTTGGGTATTATCAGCGCTCTTCCGTACTTTTCGTTTTCCCGGAGGACTAAGCAGTTCCACAAACACATCTGCTTGCAGTGTGCCAGGACTGTGGCGAGTGGAACGACTAGCAATTCTTAAAGAGCGAGTTTCTGTAGAAGGAGCAGATCTGATCTTCCTTAGGCTCCTGCCAGATGTCTTAGGAGAAGCAGTGGTTTTGGGTGTGCTGTGCTGACTCCTTGAAGGGTATCTTCCATGGTCTTGTCGTTGGTTGCGACTTGAGAAAGAAGAGCTAAGTCTCCCTCTTGTTTTAATTGGCAATCTAACTTGTGGTCTTCCTCGTTTGGGTGGGCTATAAATATTGTTGGAAAACACAATTATTGTACAGAACAATGATGAACATATAGTTATTACTTGTGCTCAGAGAGTTATACATAAATTACTATTGAATATATTGAGTATAACTGAACTTATCCTATAGTCAATTCTCTAAATTACATACTTTCATGTATGTCTCTGAAACGCTGGAGGCTATTTATTTTCTAGGTAACTAGGACATCATGAAAATCAAGTTCTGAATTGTGATAAACTAATAAAATCCACAAGAGAATGGCAAATAGACCAGGTGAATAATCACGAGAGTAGAAGAGTGACAGGACTAAATTTGCATTTTTTCCCTCTGTGTCATTACCACTGATAGAGGCAACTGACGGTTGTTCCACCAATGGCTGACACTGATGAAGGCCTCAAACTTGTGGTTCAAGAAGACCAAGCCAAGAACCTCTTTATTACTTGCTGATTCGGACTGACAATACATAACTAGATTTAACTCACCTCTTTACACACCTGGAACATTCACAAGACTTTTCCAAAATTACTAACCAATTAATTTTTTTTTTGTGTATATGTGGTTCAGGTGTGCTAGACCTGCATGGACATGTGGAGGCCAGGTCAACACTGGGTGTGTCTTCTTCTACTGCTCTCCCCCTTATGTTTTGAGACAAGGTTTCTCACTAAAGCTGGGACAGGCTAGTTAGAATAGACTGGCTAGCCAGCAAGCTACTGGGTCCTGCCTTTCTCCACATCCTGACTCCAGGGATAAGGTTACAGGTGTGTGCTGCCACACTCTGCTTTTATGTGGGTGTTACTTGGTCCTCATATTGTATCCTCAGTTTACTGAGGAAGCCGTCTTTCCAGGCTCCCCAGATTCTTTATTGTTATGCTTAATATGATACTGTCTTCAAAAGCCTTCTATGGTAGATGGCCTCTTCTAGCTGGTGTTCTTCAAAAACCAAAACAATATAAAATTGGGAAGGCAAAGTGGTAGAGAGATAAGAGAGGAATTGTAGGAAAGGGAACAGGAAATAGATTTGATGAACACATATGCATGTATGAAATTCTCAAACAATAAAGGAGAAAAAAACCCCTTAATCACAATAAAAGGGGGGTGTGTGGCTCTATTAATTATTCTCCTCTGACAATGGTCATTTTGTATTGGAAAGTTCTTGCCACACCCCGTTTCTTGATTCCATAAGGTTGGCACAGATGTTTAAGATGGGGTGCATGCGGGGTGTGTGTGTGTGTGTGTGTGTGTGTGTGTATGGTAGGAATGAGAATAAAAATTATTCACTGGCATTGGATGTGTGTGGATCCAACTATCCTGAAATAAGATTAGCAACTAAAATAAAATATTGCATGCACCAATAATAAACAAATTGTGCACAAAGTTAGAAAAAAAAAAAGAATGAGAACAAAGAATACAATATGACTTCCTCTTGTTGTGACTGTATCTGGGCCTCCTGATGAAGAATCAGTGGATAGAAATATCTAGTTTTTAAATACCTGCCTACTAGATATATCTACATAGCAGCTATGACTTGCCCTTTACTTCAGTTCTGAAAGGAATGGTTGACCTGGGTGTGATGATGCATTTCTGTAATCGGAGCACTCAGGAGGTTAAGGCAGGATCACTTCAGGTTTGAGGTTAGCCTGAGCTACAGTGTGAGACTGTTTCAGGGAAAAAAGAAAGATGAAACAAGGGAGAACGACCCCAGTGTTACCATAGTAGGGACTGTCAAGCTTTCAAACCCATGCGGCAGTCTGAGGGACCTCTTGCTAAGTCTTCAAAGAGTTGTTACAGTAATGGGGTAAGAGCACAGAACACAACAATGAGGACTACTTAGATCAGAAATAGCACCTTGGAAATACTCTGAAATATTTATAATACATGAAAAGCACAGGTAGGTTCAGACACGTTAGTTTTATTTTGTGTGGGTTTGAGAGTCACAGGCTAGAAGACCCTCATGTTGCAAACTGGACTCACCTGAGTTCCTCTTCCTCAGAGTCCTCTTCATCTTGTTCTACCTCATATTCTTCCTCCTCACTTTGACCCTCTTCATCATCATCATCGACTTCATTGTCACCTTCCATATTCTCTTCCACCTCTTCATCACTTTCCAAGGACGGTCTCTGCCTCGAGGAAAGTCTCCTGGAACGTTGCTTTGGTCGACATTCTGGACAAAACCAATCTCCTTCAGGAACAGTCTGAACAAATTACAGAAATGACCATTATCTAGTGGCCAAGATCTCTATTACAATGTGGGCAACAGAAAAAAAGTAAAAATACCTTGAGCTTTGGTCGGACGCAGTAGGTGTGATGCCCTCGATCACAGCCATCACAGAGTACCATGTTTTCAGCATCTCCCTTTTTCCGGCAGATCTTGCAGCGTGCGTTCAGTATAGATTTAGACCACATCACACTGCGATCCAAAGTTGATAAATGCAGAAAGACTTGGGACAGACTAGCAGAGGAAAGGAGAGATTCTCTCCAACGGTCCAGGACGGTTTTATAAGAACGTCCGCTGTCACTGCCATCTTAAATGAAAGGGAAAGTGATTGAAGTTCTGAGTGAACATAAATGTCTCCTAGAATTACTTTTTTTGACAGTTTAAACAGCTTTAATTTCATGTTTCTTCTTATATTTGTCAAAAAAGACTATGCTTACTATTGAAAACTAAAATTCCATGTGATCCCAGCACTTTGGAGGCCAAGCAAGAGAATTACTGTGATTTTGAAACCAGCCTGGACTATGCAATGAATTCTAGGTCAGTCTGGATTGCAACAGAACAAGACTGTCTCACCCCCAAACTGCCCATGTATCTGCTGAGCCACGTTTTTAATGACATAAGGAATTACTTAAATCCACAAACTGAAGGCTTGAGGATTTTAATAGTTAAAAGAGAAAGGAATTTAGGCAATGTGTTAAAACTGGTTAAATAAGTTACTCTTCCTTTGGATCAAGTATGTTACTTTCTCATTGCCAGAAGAATGACTGTTTTCTAATTTCAATACCAAACACATGAGGTTTCTTTTGAGCTGATGGTACACATTCTGAAATTAGGTTAAAGTGCTGGCTCAGTGTGTTCCTAAGAATTAATATACTAAACACCGCTGTGTAGTTAGTATACTTTGGAAAGTTTACCACAGTAACACTGTTATTAGTCCTGCACTCAAGAGACTAAGGCAAGAGGTTCATCCATAGGTCAGCCTGGGCAACGTATTAAATTCAAGGCCATCCTGGGCTACTTTGCCCTATCTCAAAGCAAAAAACATGCCCCAACCTAAACCAACCAGCCAAACTACCAAAGAAACAAAGCAAAAAATGAAAATCCAAGCCATCAAGACAGCTCAACAGGTAAGTGTGCTTGCCATGAACGCCTGATGACCTAAGTTGGATCCTGGGACCCAAAGTGGAAGGAAAGAACCAACTACAGAAGAGTGTCCTCTGACCTCCATAGTATGCCGTGGTGCACACATGTGTGAGTGCACCACTCCCACTAATTAAAACAAAACTAAACATAAAGAAAACCAAATCCCACAAAGTGTTTGAAAGAACAGCTCAGAAGTAGAATGCTTGCTTTGTATTCCAGTTCTGGTTTTTCCATCCCCAACAATAACATCCATACACCACCTTGCACAGTTTTGTCATGGAAATAAAATATTGTGGAAACTAGCAGAATGAGACTAATAAAGAATTCAAATATCAGAACTATATAGAATATAAAAACTATGTTTAAGAGTTTATGCAGGAGTTTACAGGTATCCCTTTCTCGGAGCCCTTCCCACTTGAGTGCTTTCTTATTTTTCCTTAATACATCTACATTTACTCTGCTCACTTAAAAACAGTAGATCAGTAAGTTTACATGAATCAGAACTCTGGTGAACGTGCAGAGCAGTGGTAGGACATGTGCCCACCATACATCAAGTCTTGGGTTTGATCCCCAGTGTAACTAAAACAACAAAGAGATAAGAACTAGAGAGAACTTCTAAATGTTAACAGAAATTAATAACTCAGTGGGAGAAGAGGAAAAGCAAATCAACAGATGAATCAACTAAGTATCTTTTTTGATTTTCAAGACAGGGTTTCTCTGCAACATCTCTGGCTGTCCTGGAACTCGCTCTGTAGACCAGGCTGACCTCGAACTCACAGAGAACCTGCCTCTGCCTCCCGAGTACTGGGATTAAAGGCATGAGCCACCAGCGCTAGGCCAATCAAATGACTTTTCAAGTGGGTATTAATGGCAATGATATTTAGAATCTAACAGTATTTTTCCACTTTCATCTTTCCACACAATCTAGATTGGACCAAGGATTTCATGTATACTATAAAACTAAGCCAGAACTAGCTCACACTCCAAGGTACCTTTGTAGACAGTACATAATTCTGTCTACAGAATTCTAGCTGAATTCTGAATTCCTACTTCAGCTCATCTCTATCTTGGGGTGTGTGATTACTAACACACCCTTTTGTCTTTTGTCTTGATTTTGTTAAATGCTTCATGGAAAGCTCTGGCATGAACAGCACTCCAAGAAAGATCAGCAAGCCCTGCTAGTTAAAAGATCATGAAGAAGTCTTTCTGGACAAATCTGGATACCAATCCTTATTTGGTAATGGCAATAAATAAGGTTGAAGAATAGCCAACATGTTAGAGTGGAAGAAAGGTCAATTATACAAAGTTTTTACAGTCTTGGAAAGCATTGTGAATGATTTTAGTTCATGATTTGGTGAAAAATTAAAAAAAAAGGGGGGTAAATTTAGGATCCCCTTTGACTCAGCCTCCTAAATGCTGGGATTACAGGAATGACCCACCCACTCCTAGCTTAGTGTCAGTGAATCCCAGTTCTAGGGGAGCAGAAGCAGGAGGGTCAGAAGTTCTGCATCACCTTTGACCACAGAGCAAGACTGAGATCAGTTATGCCAGGTTAGCACTGGGATTATTGGCCTACATCACTATCCTAGGCTTTCTACATTTGTGCCAGAGATCCAAACTATTTCTTCTAAATTCCTTTCCTACCCTTTTGTGGAGACAGGGTCTCCTGTGGCCTAGGGTGGTCTCAGATTCCCTACACATCCTAGGATGGCCTCCACTTCCTAAGTGCTGGGTCACAGTTGCACACAAATTTGCTTCCTTCACCAGTGTGAACAAGCTTTAACAAGCCAATTGTTCTCTAGGTTACACATTACTATCAAAGGCAAAGTATGTCTTGCTTCTCTTATCTTCCATTTTGCTGGTCTGGATAAACTCAAGAAATATGTACCAAGATTCTCTATAGTTCTCTTGATGTTAGTTGGAGAAAAACATGCTATGGACGTTTTATGTAAACAGAAGTTCCATTTGTTGATTCTTTGGACATATAGCTAAGTATACTAACATTTACTTTGTACATGTCAACTTAGAAGAGCTATGAGGGGTTAGCAAGATGGCTCAGTAGGCAAAGGCACTTGCCGCCAAGCATCCCAGAGACCAGGGGAACCAACTCCCCAGCTGTCCTGACATCTAACCATGTGCCATAGCATGCATGTGCATGCACGTGAACACACACAAAACAAACGACTAGCTAAAGTGTAAGATGCAGCAGGCGGGTCTGGAGAGATGGCTCAGTGGTTAGGAGCACTGGCTGCTCTTCCTAGAGGTCCTGAGTTCAATTCCCAGCAACCACATGGTGGCTCACAGCCATCTGTAATGAGATCTAATGCCCTCTTCTGATGTGCAGGCAGACATGCAGGCAGAACACTGTATACATAATAAGTAAATAAATCTTAAAAAAAAAAAAAAAAAAAGATGCAGCAGGCGACTACTAGGAAGACGACAGTTGCCCATTCCCTTCCAAAATATTAAATTCAAGATTTTTCTTCAAAACTAAATATGCACATTAGTACTCAGCAACACAGAGTAAAATGTTCTTATAAGACAAAACACATTTCTGTAAAAAGTTAAAAATTTACCATCTCTCACACTAGATTGATCGTCCTCTCTCTTTTTCTTGTTCTTTTTTTTTCTAGCTCCCTTTTGATCTTTATTAATTTCTGTGTTACCTAATTTCAAATTGACAAAGTTAGTTGAGAATTTCTATTATAGCTTAAGGATTTAACCATAAGCATGGCATTATGATGAAATTACTAACTTTAACAAATAATTCTCACATCATCTCATCTAAGACAATTGATTGAACATGATTCCCCCCAAATTAAAAAAAAAAAAGCCCATACATAAATCTATTTTTATCAGTGCCATTAACTACAGTAGAAGGGGTGTATGCTCTCCCTCTCTCTCCTTTTTGGTGCTAGGGATTGAGTCCAGAGCCTCACACACACTAGGCAAGTACTCTTGCTGAGCTACAATCCTAGCCTCTGAGACAGGGTCTAATATCTAGCCCTTGCTGGCTTAGATAGGCCAGGTTGCCTGAACTCAGAGATCCTCCTGCTTAATGCCTCTGTTTTAACTGTATGAAGTTTTGTTTATTTTAAATGGCAGCTACCTGTATTTAGTTAATGTATGTGTGTGTATGTACTACACAGTGCCCGTGAAGGTCAAGGGACAACTTTTAGAAGTCGGTTTTCTCCTTCTACCCTTGTGGGTTCTGAAGCCCAAACTCAGATCATTGGGCTTATACAGCAGTGCCTGTTCCTGTTGTGCCATCCCCCTGGTGCCTATTTTAAATTTTATTATGAATGTCAGGTGTGTAGTATACTTGGGAGGCTGAGGCAAGAGATTGCTGTGAGTTCAAGTCCAGCTCAGAATACACAGCAAGACCCTATTTCCAGAAGTGCTACCTAAAAAATTATTCTGAGAGCCCAGACTGGTTTTGAATTTGTGATCCTCCTGCCTCGGCCTCCAGAACAGCTGGAGGGAAGAAGAAAGCCCTGAGTGAATGAATGTATTGCTGACACGTACCAAGGACTCCAATGCCTCAGCCCCACAAGTAGAAAAGTCTCACCATGGTAAGGCTCACAATGGCAAAGTGTTCCTACGGAGGTGATGAGTATGCACAAGCAACTGTAGTCCCACCCCCAATGCTTCCAGCCTGAGGCTGCTGGCCTATGGAGACCTCCTGAGATTAGCTAACACTCCCTCCTCCTGCACTCCACACTGTACTTAGTAAGCAGATGAGGCTCCTGATGGCTGGTGGTGGAAGGTGCTTTTCTTCAGGGGTAGCACACTCCTACTGGACCCTAGCTTCCCTGCACATGTGTGGGGTTCTAGGACCCAGGCCATGCAGGATGCAGTGACAGTTAAGATCACAGATGTGTGACCTGCATGCCTGGTGGATTTTCTGCTTCAAGAAACCAAAATAAGGCTAGACAGAGAAACCTGTCTTGAAAAACCAAAACAACAACAACAAAACTGCTGAAGTTAAACTGGGAAAACTCCTATGGCTAATTTCCTATGCCGAAATATTAGAAGAATGTAGCATGTATTCTACCTCAGACATTCATGAAATGGAACCTCCTTTTCTCTCTTCCAAATGCCCTTATTCTCCTCAGCATAAACTGGCTTTGAACTTCAAAGCCCACTGAGTTCTGGGATTACTGGCATGTTCTCTGCCACTGAGCTAGTGCTCAGCTTCTGAGCTTCATTTACTTAAGATCCTAAATTAGACTGGTTTCTTTCATCTCGTAGGATGAAATCTAAGTTCTAAAATTACTATGTGTGTAAATGGGCCTTAGGATCACTGTGGCCCTCAAATAACTAACCAGATACAAGTTGCAACAACTCCCATTGCTAACATTTTTTCCTGGCCCAAACCTTTACTAAGATGTACAGATGAAAATGCAGGCTAACTAAACAACTAGATCTCATTTTTTTCTTAGAGGTTTTCAAGGCTAGCCTCAAGAAGATTGGAGGCTTCTTTTAAATCCCCACCTTACAGAGTTAGGCAGTGACAAACCGTTTACAGAATACAAGGACTCTACAACCACAAGGCAATGGTGGGGATCTCAGAGCTAGGCAGGGAGGCTCTTCTCTTCTCCTCCCCTTCCACACCTGCTGTTGTCTTTGACGGGCATGCCATGGCCCTGGCATCTCCAATGTCTGGGGTCTCATTGCAACTGACCATCCCACAGATGCTAGGCCTCAGCCACTCTCCATGACTCTCTCAACTTGCATCTTTCAAGCCTTCAGAACCAGCACCATGAGACCTACACCCTGCCGAGTTCTGCTGACAGCTTGAGATATAGCCTATCTGGACACAGCCTCTGTGTGCTGACCCTGAGAAAATACTTGCCGACTGTCCCACTGATATGCTGGTTTTCTTATTAATCAGTTGATTCTTCAGTTTGAGTTGATCAACATACACAGATTCTTAGCCCCAAATACCACACAAATAACCCCTATCCCAAGTGTTAAGAGAATCTTTGCTTCCCTCTTCGATCTCTCAGTCAAGGCTCCATTTTCTGCCATTTCTCTCAGCACTCTTATCTAAGCCCCTAATAGAAGAGCCAATAAGTTCTGAGCACATAGGCCAAGTAAGCAAACACTACCATGTAGCTATGTCCCCACCCTCCTCCAAAACCCTCAATTCCCTTCCATCCCCATTAACACCTCTCCCCTCCACCAGTTTCTTTCCCAGGCTCCTGAATTTTGGTTTGGCTTTGTGATCCATTTAATCTAACTTGGGACATTTGTGTGACCGTTGGATTGGAACAACCCACTGGAGCTTGGTGGGTAGATAGCTGGAAGCCATTATTTTAGCTCTCTTTGAATCTATCAATAACAAAGAGTTCAGCAGTGAGAGCCCATCTCTTGATCTGTATACAGTGGGGTAGCATCTGAGCTTTCCTTTTTGATAAGCCAACTTAAAGGAATACGAGGAACTTGGGTCTCATGGTATAGGCCTGTAATACCAGCTGATAGTACGGTGCCTAAGGCAGGAGGGACACCAAGTTCAAGACCTGCCTGAGCTACAGAAGAGTTCAGGATTATCCTCGGCAACTTAAGTGAGACCCTGCCTTCAAATGGAAACTGAGGGCTGGAGATATAGCTCAACTGTAATGTTTGGCTAGCACATGTGGAGCCCTACATTCAATCTTCAGTACCAAACCCCAGCAAAACGAAACACACCATAACAGATGGATGCTAAAAGATGAGAGAAAGGCCTTACAACTGCTACTGTCAATATGTGACTTATTTAAGTTATAATAGAACTATCTGAAGATTCACAGTCTGAGACTGTTTGGCTGATACTGTCTGTGGCAATAGTTCTCAACCTTTGGGTTGTAGCCTCTTGGGGGAGGGGGGCATTGAATGACCCTTTCACAGGGATTGCCTAAGACCATCGGAAAGCACATATATTTATGATACAATTCATAACAGCAGCAAAACTATAGTTATGAATAGCAACAAAAATAACATTATGGTTGAGGGTCACCACAACTGTATTAAATAGTCACAGCATTGGGAAGGTTGAGAAACACTGATCTCACATCAATATCAATTATTATTATTATTTAGTTTACTCAGGTTTCTCACTCCAGTGAGACCAAAAGGTATGGTTTTTATCTTCTTCATTCATAACCCTAATGATATATATATATATATATATATAATAATATATATATATTTTTTTTTTTTTTTTTTAATTAAAGACAAGGTCTCACTATGCAGCCCCAGCTGGCCTAGAACTGGCTGTGTAGACCAGGCTGGCCTTAAACTCAGAGATTCACCTGCCTGCCTCTTTAGTGCTGGGATTAAAGGCTTGTGCTAGCATAACTTGATAACATGATGAATTATTAAAGTCTAAAGAGAAGTTCATATTTTCTGAAGACATAATTAGGTTCTTAGGTTGGCCCTAAGAAGCCTATTAATTGCATAAATAGCCAAAAACCATAGATATTATTTCTTTCACTCTAACCACAAACTGTAGCTCAGCAATAGAGTTTACCTAGCATGCATGAGATTGTGGGTACAATCCTCAGCAACATACATACATACATACATACATACATACATACATACATACATACACACACATACACACATACACACACACACACACACACACACACACACCCCGGTAAAACAAATCCTCAACTACATTCCTAATACTTTATTACTTACAGTTCTTGGGTAATACATATTTTTAAACCTAATCTTCAAAATGAAGGGGATTTAAATCACTAACAAAAAAATTTAAGTCACTAAAAAAAAATAATTTATATTATTTGAAGTCTGGATAATACATTTTGGTAATCTTTTTGAAACATCAAACACAAGAAAACACTTAAAAAAATTCACTGGAACAATGTTTAGAATAAGCGAGGAAACAGTATCTATGCATTATTTAAAAGACATCTTACCTGAAAAGCTCATCTTTTAAAAAAGAGAAAACAATTTCAAGCTTATTCTATGAGCTTATCAGTTTCATTATGTCAGCCCGTAAAGTTCCAATAGAAGTAATTGTTAGTGATTTCAATGTAACTAGTATTCTGTAATAAGATACTCACCAAGTGGAGCTTTGAGGAACCGCCGTTCAATGCCCTGCTCTATCTGAAACAGGGCCATGGCCAGATAGTGAACCACACTGCTCACTGACTGTGGTGTACTGCTGTTAGTTGAGACGGCACTAGGAGTTTCTGTTTTAATCCCCAAAAGTCTACAATTAAAATAAAAACAGTTTACAGTACTAAAAATCATAAGCAGGTGAAACTGGTACCTACTGATTCTTCACAAGTTTGTGTGTATGTATGAGTGCGTGCTCATACCACAGCAAGGGAGTCAAGGTCAGAGGACAGCCACAGGCATCACTTGTTGCCTTCCACCTTCTTTGAGACAAGGTCTCTTTTGTTGTTCACCATTGCAGATGCCAGGCTAGCTGGCATGAATGCCATCTCTGCCTCCCATCTTGCCAGTGATAGTACTAGGAGCATGTGCCTAGCTCTATATATGTTCTGGGGATTCGAACTCAGGTTCCAACTTACAAGGCAAGTGCTTTATCCACTAAGCCATCTCCCTAGATTCCAAAAGTTAATCAACACCTATGTAAGAAAATTCCCCAATCTCAAAAAGCTATTACAAGTGAATGAAAAGCAGAGGTTCATTTAGGACAGAAGGATACCTCGTCAAAGGAAGGAAGGCTTCTGGGAAAAATTTCAGAGAGATGAGGGTGACAGGCAGTAAAGCTTACGGCTCTTGGGCAGTTTATCATTATTACTCTGCTGCAGCTACTGGGCAAGAACCTCGGAACTTTCCCTTCCCCTTACTAGATGTAAACTTCTAGACTTACATCTCCCCAGTGTAAAATGATCACTTACGAAGCCTTTGAATAGGATCCTCCCCACAGAAAACTTTCTACAGTACTTTTTCTTTTTTTAAACACAGGGTCTCACTACATAGCCTAAGGTGTCCTTGGAGCCTTCTATATGGCCCTAGGTTGGTCCTGAATTCACAATCCTCCTCTTCCCCTGAGTTTGTGCACTCTCTATTCTGGCTCTGTGGCACTTCTTTCATTGTCTTCCATGTTCTTCCAGGATAAGGAGGCCTCCTATATATTAGTTTCATGTCTTTCCAACATTCTCTTCTAGAGGAGAAACTGCTTAGAACTATGTACTAGTCAATATGACCTGACTGAGATAGAAGTATACGTTTTAATGAGTTGTCTTTTGGTTGCATGAGTATAAAATGAAGTTAAGAGTGAAGTATAGAAAATGATCAGTATTCTACAATTGAGCTATATCCTAGCCCACCCCAAAATCTACTCCTTTATTTAGTTAGTGAGTTTGTATGTTGTATGAGTTCCTTCATGTCACAGTGCACAGATAGAGGTCTGAGGGTAACTTTTGATAGTCGCTTCTCCCCTTCCACCTTGTTGAAGTAGGGTCCCTCTTGTTTTCTGCTCTGCTATGTCCAGCAGGCAGGCTGGCCTGTAAGTTTCTGTCCAGTTCTGTGCCCATTTTTGTCTCCACATAGGAGCGGACTAGAACTGCAGATACATGGCATAATTGTCTTTAAATGGGTTCTGGGGTACAAACTCAGGTTATTGGGCTTGTGCTGCAAGCAAGCACTTTTGCCTGCCGTGCAAGCAGGAGGACCACAGTTCAGATCCCCAGTACCCACATCAAAAGGAAGGCATGGCAGCATTACACAGGTAGGTGCCTGCCTGCAGCTCAATGATTACCTAGCCTGGCTGAATTAGTGAAGACTCAGGAAGAGGCCCACTCTTAGTGAAGAACGGGAGACAGCGACTTCTGCTCCCCACACATGCACACCTGCCCCAATAATATACTGAAATGAAACACACTGCTAAAAAAGTCAAGAGCTTAACATTAAGTAAGGGGCAAGCAGAGAAGCCTCTGTACCTGTCTCTCACTATGACCCTTGCTTGTTCAACTTCCATCTCCTCTGCATCTTCATTTATAGTTTTAATTACTCCATTTTCCTTGTTCTCCTCACTTAACAGCTCATATCGTCCATTCTCTAAGGCCGATCTCCAGATCTGTCTATCTGTAACCTGTAACAGAACCCAAATTTATTAACTCTGAAATATGGGAATATATTGCTCTTAAAAAGGTATGTACTTATACGACAAGATTAATTCATGTACATTCTGAAACAGATGATTCAAAAGGCATATAAAAAAAATAACAGTTCCTGCACTCGGGAGGCTGAGGCAGGAGGACTGGAGGGGAAGATTATATAACAAAAATCACCTCAAAACCCAAAAATAATAAAAATGAGGTTACTAAATGATGAAATAAAATTTATATAATTCATAGATGAAAGCTTTCATATTGTGTGTGTGTGAGTGGTGGTGGTGGGGGAGGGATGGTTTTACTATACAGTCCAAGCTGGCTTTGAACTCATGGTGATCCTCCTGCTTCATTCAACCTCTAAATCACTGGGATTACAGGTGAGTCACCATGTACAACTTTATAATCAATTTTTTGTTTTGTTTGAAACAGGCTCTCCATGTAGTTCCAGCTTATCCTGAAGCTCACTTTATAAATCAGGCTGGCCTCAAACTCAGAGATTCACCAGCCTCAGCCTCCCAAGTGCTGGGATTAAAGGCATATGCCACCATGCCCAGCTATAAACAATTTTTAATTTAATTTTATGTGTACAAGTATTTCACCTGCATATAAGTCTATGCACCACTTAAGTGTCCGATGACCATGGTGGCCAGAAGAGAGTTAGAGCCTCTGAGACTGGAGCCATAGAAGGTTGTGAGCTACCACTAATTAAATCTGGGTCCCCAGGAAGAGTAGCCAGTACTCTTTAACAGCTGAGCCACCTTCCCAGCCACTTTATAAATCATTTTAAGTTGGCCACAGAAAAATGACAGTAAAGGCATGAACAGAGCATATGTAACAGGCATGATGGCGTGGGCCTGTAATTCCAGCACTTAGGTGGAGAGTTCCAGGTAATGAGGGCTACAGTGTTAGACCATATCTCAAAGATAAAGAAACCAACAGCTGGGGATGCACTTTACTGGAGCCATTGCCTAGTGTGTACAAGGTCCTGTTAGTGGGGCTGAAGGAACAACCAACCAATAGGACCAGGCAAAGAAGGCAGGGGCTAGTTAAGGAAGAAAGTATCCTTATATATTTCAACATCTGATGAGAATATAAAACATTTAGAAATATTTACACAGACCAGCTAAGCTATAAACATCAGGAGAGACAAACCTTGATTGCTCCTAATGTCCCTTGATAGATCCTGTCTTCAATATCCAAAAGAAAATCTCTGAGTCTCAGCTCAAGCTGCTTCTCTGCAGACATCTGTGATGTGTCACATACATTGGAAGATCGTCCCCGAGAAGAAACAGGCTTGGTATCAGCTTGAGGATTGTCTGAAATAACATAACATGACGTAATTTCGGAGATAATTGAAGGAACCACAAATCCTCAATAGTTGCAACCACAGAAACATGTCATGATATGACTTTTAGATAACTGGCATGAAAGCACCATAAGTCTTCACTAGAAGTGCTGAAGCAGAAGCCATGGATGAGTGCTGCTTGCTGGATTGCTGCTCAGGATTTGTTTAACCTGTTTTGTTATACTACCTGCCTAGGCATGGCACCTCCTGCTGTGAAACAGGCCCTCCCACATCAGTCAATCAAGAAGCCCTACACACTTTCCTACAGGCCAATCCCACGGAGGCATTTTCTTAGTTAGGACTTTTTCTTTCCAGAGGACCCCAGCTTGTATCAAGTTGACATAAAACTAGTCATCACATCACAGTCTTGTATTCAGAACAAAGAACTCTTACAATAAAAAGACGTGATACACATAAATAGAAATAGACATAATAGACATAAAAAGACAATCCGTTTACAAAATAGGCAAAATATTTGCATAGATATTTATTTAAGGAAAATATACGAAGAGATCCTCTCCAGTGAGGCGTCACACCCCTTAGGATGGCTGAAATAGAAAGTTAGATAATTTACATGGAAGTGGAGAACTAGAACCTTCATGCATCATGCATGGGAAAATAAATATGTAGCTGCTTTGGAAACAAACTAGCAGTTCCCAAAGTATTAAAGTTGTTCCATGGCTAAGTAATTTTACCCCTAGGTAAAGACTTAACAAATGAAAATCCCTATTGACACACAAAAAAATTGTATATAAATATTTACAGTCAAAAGTTAGAAACAAACCAAACATCCACAAATGGGTAACTAAAATGTAGTGTGTATATATATAGGAATATTATTTGGCCATAAAAAGTAATTAAGCTTTGAGAACATTAGAAGCATTTCACTTACGATGTTAACCACAAAAGATATGATTCCTTTCACAAAGTGTCAAGAGTGCAAGGCAGTGGTAGTGAATGCCTTTGTTTTTGTTTTTCAAGACAGAGTTTCTCTGTATTGCTTTGGAGGCTGTCCTGGAACTCACTCTGTAGACCAGGCTGGCTTTGAACTCACAGAGATCCGCCTACCTCTGCCTCCCAAGTGCTGGGATTAAAGCTGTGCACCACCAACACAGAGACAGAGGCAGGCAGATCTCTTGAGTTCAGGGCCAGCAGCAACAGAGACAGTGTGTGATTTACCCCTGCACTGTATATTCAAGCTTCCAGCTGACTGTCCTGTCCCTGCCTCTCACCTCACTGTAGAGTGATAGAGGAGACTCACAGTACCCCCTTGGCTTTTCTTTCTAAAAAATGTGGTTCAGGTAACTAAACCCAGGTCATCAGGCTCACAAGGTAAGCACTTTTAGCTGCTGAGCTAATTCCCTAGCTCACAAAGATTCTTGTTTGAGGTAACAAAAATGTTTTAAGATGGACCGTGAGGATGATTGTGTATATTTGTATATTTGTGAATACAATGATAACCACTAATTGTATACTTTCAATTGGTGAGTGATCTGTTGAAAAATATAAAAATGGTCTGACTTGAGGCCTATTCTAAGAGAGGGAATCACCATGCCTGACACTGTCTGGAGGGCCAGGAACCAACCAAAAGTTGGATGGCCCAGAGACCTAGGGTAGAGCCAAACACAAGTGACAAAAAAGTCAATGAAATGATTCCTAATGATATTCTGCGATACTTATAGATCAGTGCCTAGCTCAATCATCAGAGAGGCTTCCTCTGGCAGCTGACGGGAGTAGATGCAGAGATCCACAGCCAAACATCATGTGGAGTTCGGGGAATCCTTTGGAAGAGGGGAAGCAAGGATTATTGGAGTCAGAGGGGTGGGGGAACCAGGAGAGCATGACCCACACAAAAGCAGGGCTCATAAGGGCTTACAGAGACTGAAGTGACAATCGCAGAGCTTGCATGGGAATGTGCTAGGTCCTCTGTATATATGCTGTGGTCCTTTAGCCTGGGTAACAGTGGGGTCTCTGACCCTTTTGTTCCTAGTGGGTTGCTTTGCTATGAGGCTTTTTGCTATGAGGTTTTATTGCATGTTGTTAGATATCTCCAGGAGGCCTACTCTTTTCTGAAGAGAAGTGTATATGGGGGAGAGGAAAAGTGTGTGGGGAATTAAACTGGGAGGAGTGGAGGGAGGGAAACTGCAGTCCGAATGTAACATATGAGAAAAGAATAAATAAAAAGAAAAAAAAAACCATAAAGTATGACATAGTTAACATGCCCCAAATGTAAGCAGTTCTCCAAACTCTCATCAAGGGAGGTTTTCCTTTTCTAATCTACCATCAGTGAGTCAGCCTCCCACAAGAAGTACTGCTCCCTGATCTGCCCTGGCAGCCACTCTGCCTCCAGAAACCACTAATGTATGAATCTGGCTGGAATTAATCCCATTTACTATAGCATCTTCAAAACTTAGAGTCTTGGGCTATCTGTGGGAAATCAGTAAAGTACACTTTGGTGTTTCTAGACCAGTAACATATATGACAGTAGCCAGAAGCAGAAGGTCAAAGAACCACCTTGAATGGGGTGGCACCACCCAAATAGACTGGAGGCCCAGAGCAATAAAGGTGGAAAGAGAAGGAAGTGAGCTACTGCAGTTTTCTGTTTCCAAGCTACCACTGTGATACTTGGTCACTCCTGCCAAACCCAGGAGTGCAGGTTATTTTGTCACAGCAATGCAAAGCTGAATAATACAAGCAGTCAGTCTACTGAGACCTGTTCATACTCTAGATGGTTACTCATGATCCAAACAACATAAAGACATTTTGTGAACCTTAGTCTGTATGAAGAAATATATGCCCACATTAACATATTTTTACGTCTGTGTAACAGATTGAAATAGGTTTAATCCTCAATGATTAGGATTATAGGAAAAGAAAAAAACAAAAAACAAAAAACACAATACTTTTCAGTGAAACTTTACCTGAAAGTCAGGTGGATCTATCTCCATGGTTTGAAGGTCATCCTGTTCTACAGTGTGTTCCAGGACAGCCTGCGATATGTAGAGACCCTGACTCAAAAATCAAAACAAACAAAAATTTACCTGAAAAGTGAAATTTTTCTTCAGAAAAGTGGGCCAGCTGAGCACATATCCTGCTCTTCTCCTGCAGCAGGGTGTCTTTTAAGGCACTTTCTCTGTGTCCTCTGGAGTTGAGAGCTTCGATCAGCTGGTCCAGTTGGTCTTCAGAACTGTAGAAGCACCACCGATTTGGCTTATGCACCGGTTTTGGCAGCAGTATAGAATCGTCAAATGGACCTTGGTCAAGACTGGAGGTAGATTCAGACATGAATGACTCTTCAGTTTTAACAGATACCTGAGCGTTGTGAGACTGTGCATTATCATGAAATGATGAAGGTCTAGGCAACAGCATGTCTTCAGTGAGACCTGAAAAATCCTCTTCTATAAACAAGCCAGGAATAGAAGGGAAAATCCAGTATCGCCTGTACATGCGGTCTCGCCCCAAAGGGAAGATGTTGGTACAGGCGATGGCACTCTGGATCTTGTCTAGGAGTTCTTTCTCTTTCCGCTGATGTTCCTGCCTCAAAGCTTCCTCTGTATCAGCAGCAAGAGGCTCCTGCTTTATGCAGCAGTTTATCTCCTCCTGCTTTATACACTGCTTGACTCCACTTTGTCCAGCTTTTCCTGTGTTGAAAGAAATGTATCATTACATTCCATTTATATTTTGTTTCTTTGGGTTTTGTTGCTGTTATTGTTGAGCCAGGGCCCCATCATATAGACCTGGCTCTTTAAGGCCTCTGCCATCATACTCAGCCTCATTATATTTTAATTTTTCATTAAAGAAATACGAGACATGCCAGGATGTGGTAACAGCAACTTGGGAGACAAAGGCAGATGAATCTGAGTTTGAGGCCAGCCAGGTGTACAGAGCAAGTTCCAGGACAGCCAGGACTACACAGAAAAACCTTGTCTTGAGAAAAAAGAAAAAGAAAGTTCCAGACAAGTCTGGGCTATATACTACATAGTGAGGCCCCACAACATCATTTATAACAAATTGGTCAGGTTTTTACAACTCATGAGCTATAAGGCTATGTGTAAGACACCACCACAGATAGACATGGAACATATACCTATAATCCCATCACTGAGAGATAGAGGCAGGAGAGTCAGGAGTTCAAAGTCAGTTCTGGCAACATAGTGAGTTTAATGCTGGCCTGAATATAGCTCAATCAAGACATAGCCAAGAAACAAACAACCCTGCCGTAAATGACCCAACAGATATGATACCTCTTCTGCTCCTTCTCTGTGATCCTGGGTCATCTTCATCCTCAGTGACCATATCAGGGTCCAGATCTTTCTGCTCTGTTTCTTTGCTCTCAATACTAGTGTCAAAATCTTCCTTTCCTTCCTCCCTGAAAGGAAAAGGTATGAGCTTAAAATCTTGACAAAGTATAAGAGGAGTGACTCAATATATGGATGAGAAAAAAGGCAGAGTTAAACCATGCTTGGCCCTAGAGCAGTGGAGAAAAGTGAAGTTTGGATTTATTTAGTATGTTTATGCATTTTGCCTGCATGTATGTATATGCACCATGTATGCTCCTGGTGCTTGTGAAGGCCAGAAAGAGGGGGTTGGATCCCTAGGAACTGGACTTACAGATGGTGTTGAGTACCAAGTACTTGCTAGGAACAGAACCTGTGTCCCATCTGCAAGAGTAGCTAGTGCAGCTGAGGCAACTCTTCACAGTGCAGAAGGGAAAGAGGATTAGAGAGCATGGTTGACTGCAATGTAGCTGAGAAAGTGGATGATGTAGAAAGTCACTTTAAACGCTCAGGGCACTGGCAAGGTGGTGATGGTCAGAGTAGGAAAATACAGGGAGGCGTACACACATCAGGGGAAGTGCACACTTCAGACACAGTGGGTGGGTGGGATGACCATAACCTGCTTACTTCAGACACAGTGCGTGGGTAGAATGAACATAACCTGCTTACTCCATTATGTTGCTCAAAATTTAAATTAAGATTAAATGAACTTCAGAGTGAATCCCACCATTTAAACTGGGTGCAGTGGTGCATACCTTAATTCCAACATCCAGAGGCTGAGGGAGAAAGACTACCTTGAGTCTAAGGTCAGCCTGGGCCACACACAGAGAGTACCAGGGTAGTCGGAGTGAACAGCAAGACTCCCAGACAAAGTACATGCTACTATTTTTGTTACTACATCCAAAGTTTTGCAGGCTCACATTTATATTTATAAGGAGACAGGGAAAAGGTATATGACAGGGAAGGATGAGTATAAAAACATGAAGGAGTAGACAGGGTAGCTCAGGAGTAAAGTTGCTTGCATGTAAGCACAATATGCCAAGTTCAAACCCCAGAATCCACCAAAAGGTGGAAGGAGAGAACAAATGCCCTTCCCCCAGTCATACACACAACATGATTTTAAAATATGAAGAAGTCAGGTATGTAGATGTACGCCTGTAATTCTAGAACTTAAAGCTGGCCAGCTGTGGTGACATGAAACCCCCATAAAAACACAAAAATAGGGAAAAGTGGATTCATTTGTTTGTTGAGGCAATACCTGTAATGCACTGTGTAGCACAGGCTGACCGTAAGTTAAGCTTACAGCAACCTTTCTTCTTCAGCCTACAGAGTGCAATAACACATGCAAGTCTGGTTTTAATGTTTCTTTTTCAGAAAACTGAGAGAGGTCAAGTATGTAGACCAGTGGGAGAGCACATGCTCAACACCTGCCATGCCTGGATTTAGTTCTCAGCACAGAAAAATAAAAAACCCCAACGCTGTATATGCTATGAATGTCATGCCTTTGGAGGCAGAGAGAGACAGAGCTCTGAATTGAGTTCAAGGGCAGCCTGATCTACATGGGCAAGACAGCCAGGCTATCTATGTACAAAGACCAGGCTCCAAAAATAAAATAAAATAAAATAAAACAAAAAAAATCAAAATCTTTTTATAAATAAGAAAAGAAAATCATTTCAAAGGTACAACTCAGTGATGTTTTTTTAGCATATTTATAAGATTGCCTGTGGTGATTTGAATGAGAATGGCCCCCATAGGCTCATATATTAGAATGGCTCCTCCCTAGTCCTAGATTGTTTAGGGAAAGATTAGGAGCTCTGGCCTAGTTGTTGAAGGTGTGTCACTATGGGTAGGCTTTGAGGGTTCAAAAGACCAGCCTGGTGCAGTCTCTTTCTCTTACCCTCCTGCCTGTGGATAAGAATGCAAAGCTCTCAACTAATGTTCAAGCTCCATGCCTGCCTGCTTCCCACCATGACCACCACGGGTTAGCCCTCTGAAACTGGAAGCAAGCCCACAATTAAACAGTTACTTTTTTAAAAGAGTTGCCTTGGTCAAGGTGTCTCCTCACAGCAACAGAACAGTGATTAATCGCTGTTGTGCAATCACCAACACTATCTAATTCCAAATATTCTAATCATTCCAACAGAAAACCCTCATATTAACAGCCACTAGCCATTTACTTCTCCCCATTGCCAGTGCAGCCATTTATTTATTTTCTAGATTATTTAATTTAGCAAAAATTATTTTCAAGGTTCATCCTTATAATAGTATATAACAGAACTGCCTTTCCTTTTATGGCTGAGTAATATTCTTCAGGTATGTAGAAGATGTAGATCTATTCGTTTAAACTGTAGCAACTAATGTTTAGGTTGTTACTTCTTACAATTTACCAGTTACTATTAGGAATAATACTAAAGCAGGTGTGGTGGAATGTGCCTACAATCTTCATCCTCGGGAAGCAGAGGCAGGAGGACTCAGGTATGAGGCTATCTTGGTATTTACAAAGAATGGCAGAAATCAGCCTCCCAATGTGGGACAGCCTCCCCTGTGGGACAGTGTGTACCTATGCTGGTGTGGCTGTGGAAGGGAGAAAAATACAGTATTTAGGCAAGAAATATGATTGGCTACAAATAACCCACTGAAAGCTTTCTAGAAAGTTATCGTTTACAACATTAACTTTAAGGGAAAATGTGCCTGGTGGTGTTGGTACACATCTTTAATCTTGGCACTCAGGAGGCAGCCTGGTCTACAGAAGAATTCCAGGACAGCCAGGGCTATCCAGAGCAACCCTATCTCAAAAAAAAAAAAAAAAAAAAAAAAAAAAACCAGAAGAGACAGAGAGAAAAAGAGAGAGGGAGGAGGGGAGGAGAGAGAGAGAGAGACAGAGAATGATTTCTTATATTCTCAAAAATTAGGATAAAAAAAAAAATCAACCAATGTATACTTGATAAGAGTCTATATAGCCTGGCATTGGTGGCGCACGCCTTTAATCCAGCACTTGGGAGGCAGAGGTAGGTGGCTCTCCATGAGTTCAAGGCCAGCCTGTTCTACAGAACGAGTGCCAGGATAGGCTCCAAAGCTACAGAGAAACCCTGTCTTGAAAAACCAAAAAAAAAAATAAAAAAATAAAAAAATAAATGTCTATACATAAATTTCATAGGCTTTTAAATATAATTATAGAAAATTAATTTTCTAAACTCTGAAAGCATTTTAGATTTTCAGGTGTCTGTTATTCTTATTCTTTATGTATAAGAGGTGAATAAATAAAGCCAATGAATGAAATTCAAGCCATACCCTAGATCTGCAGCTGAATTTCGCTGCTCATCCTCCTTCAGTTTCTCTTGCTTCTCTTTCATTTTCTGTTCTTGTTCCTTAAGTTTTTCTTCCTTCCTTCTACGTATTCTGAAAGTCAAATAAAAGATCACAGTCCATTAGCATCATGTTTTTATTAAGCTACAGACAGGGCTCCTAATGCTATTACAAACTATGCTGGGGAAATCCACCCCCACACTCTTGAGAAACATCCAACATCAGCGCAAGCCAGTGCTGTGCCATGACAAGCCAACAGTACCAGTCAAAGTGAGCACTGCTTACCGAGCAGCTGTAGCTTCACGCTCTTTGCGGTGTTGCTCTGCTTTGAGCTCTCGGAACTCCTGCTTGGCCTGTCGTAATACATCAACGTAATCTTCAATGAAATCCCTAGTAGAAACTAGGGTCAGTAGCTTCCCACAGAGAGCATGAAGTATCTTCATTTTTTCTCCTACCGAAAGATAATTTCTGTGTTATCAATGAGGAAAAAAAAGGAAGGGTGTTTGACAATTTTTAATTTGTAATTCAATGACCAAATGCCTAACAAAGAACAAGGAGTGGCAGAGGTGGTGGCACATTTGTTTAATTCCAACATTTGGGAGGCAGATCTTTGTGAGTTCAAGGCCAGCTTGGTTTACCACAGTGAGTTCCAAGACAGTCAAGAGGTATATAGTGAGATCCTGCCGCAAAATAAACAAACAAACCAAAAGCAACCAATGGTACTAATAATAGTGGACTGTTTTTTCTTATTTTCTTTAATGACTGATTTACTTTCTGGAGTTTCTTGTTGGCTTATTAGTTTTATGGATAAGAGAGATGGATAGGAAGGAAGCAGGTTTACCTGGTGTCAAATCATACACAGCAGTGCTGGACAGTTTTTTCACCAGGCTGGGACTGCTCAGTCGAAGCTCCATGCAGGCATCATCTGTAGCGTCGAATCCTCCTCGTTTCTGATATCGATACTTTGCATTTGCTGATGTTACATCAGCACCTGAAGCTAAGATGTGCAGTCTGAGGATTTCAGAAAGAGTGCAGCTATCAAGATCCAAGCTTTTCAAACTGCAGCCTATATTGTTAAAAATGAAACAGTCATTTAGACAATAAACAATGAATATTCAGCAATGTAAATGCACCTTTATAAATTAAAATAAAATGCCAAACAAAAAAAATAAAGCCCACACATACCCTGGTGTAACTGTGGCCATGCAGCGGCCAAAGATGCAACTGCAGACAGTGCAGATTTTGTGGGGTCTGCATCTTCATCCAAAGCCTCTGTTAAATCTTTAAGGAAATAAAGACTTTATTCTAGTGCAAGAGTATTTGGGGAGAATGCCCTTTTAAAGGGATGAAAGAAACAGCAAACAGCTTAACATTCAGAAGAACCAACACCCAGCACAGCATCATTCACATTCTGTTGGTCTCCACCTACAGCAACAGATCCTGGAACACAGACTTTACACTAACATTTCCCTAAAGCAACACAGGAGAAAATTTTCCAAATTACCAACAAGATGCACTTACATATTCCAAAAATGGCAAAATGTATTTTAGAATTAAAACAAATCACTATCAGTGTAACTTTAGAAAGTCTTACAGACATCTTAAGATTGAATCATAACAAAGCATAGGTTGTAATCATCACAAAATAGGCCTAGGAAAAAAATGCCAAAAGAACTTTAAAAGCCAGCACTGCTATCAATTATTTATCCTTTTCATTAAAATGTCCCTGTCTTCAATCTAAGAAACATGGGGAAGAGTTCCCTGTATTTTCTAAAAGAATTGCTTTAGCCTTGAAAACTATTTAAGTTACAGTAGAGCAAAACATCAAATCTACTGGTACAAATATAAAAGGATCATATAAACAATTCTTCCCAATTAAAATACACAAATAAAAAAGTGCCAACTGTACCCCTCATGCTTGCCAGAAACAGGACCAAATAAACCAACTTGCCTGCTGTATTATAGAGCAGTGTTTACAAGTTATTCTAAGTAGCAGGCCGTATTCTGGTCTTAGCATTGTCAATAACTAGTATACATCCTTTAGAAAAGTCAGTTAATCTGAACTTTATTTTTCTTAAGCAATCTTAAGTTCTTCAAACAAAATATTTATTAGAAGTTCAATGTAAGAGAACCCTTTGTTAAAATGAGGTGAGAAAGTGAGAATTCTGCCCACCCATCTTGTCACCTCTCCTGCACTCCCACCAGGAAGGACTCTAGCTGATCTGGCTCTGTGATTCCATAACGTTCTAACATGTGATTCACTTAGCAAAATTTCCAGGTTGACTAAATGAACCTCAGAGACTGAAAAGTGGCAATGTTTCCAAGGAAAAGGCAACTGTGGGGTCAAATCTGGTCACAATTGCTGATGACGTTAAAATACAAAGTATAACAGGACCACACAGAAGTTCCCTGATTAAATTTGGTGCAAATGCTGCAGTCACACCTACCAAACCTAACCCAAATGACAGACAATATTCTTCCTACCAGAGAAATACAATACATAATACCTCACATTTTTTAATTTACATATAAAGCCACAACAAATTTAACACCAATAGGCACTGTGATTACCCACACAAGTGTGCTAGATCTCTTTCGCAGTAGACATTATTATGCCAACATTATTATTTACCACCCAGAGGAAATCATCATTTCAGAACAAAGGCTACAGAGGCCTCAAGAAATGAACCATGATCAGAATGATCATAAAAATGACATGCTAGCCAGGCGTTGGTGGCGAACACCTTCAATCCCAGCACTTGGAAGGCAGAGGCAGGCGGATCTCTGTGAGTTCGAGGACATCCTGTTCTCCAGAGCAAGTTCCAGGACAGCTTCCAAAGCTACACAGAGAAACCCTGTCTCGAAAAACAAAACAAAACAAAAAGACATGCTAAAAACATGAATTTACATTTAAAAAATGTGTGTGTGTGTGTGTGTGTGTGTGTGTGTGTGTGTGTGTCAACCTTAATGTACATCTGTATACAAGTGCTGAAGGAAGCCAGAAGAGGGTGTCAGATCCTTTGGAACTGGAGTTAACAGTTAGTTGTTAGCTGGGATTCAGACCAGGGTCCTCTGCAAGAGAAGCCAGTGCTCTTAGCTGCGGAGTTATCTTTTCCTATGGCACTTTAGAGAACTCCAAGTACCTCTTTAGAATTTGTTCAGTATCATGTGCCTGAACTGTGTCCTGTATTAACTGTACAAAGCAGTTACATTTATTAGATTGGAGGGGGGGGTTATGGCAGGGTCTCTCTATGTAGTCCCACCACTGAGCTCTGGAGACCAGGCTGGCCTCAAACTCACAGAGGTCCTCCCATCTCTACCTCCCAAGTGCTGGGATTAAAGATTTACACCACTACACCTAGCTTTACTAGATCATTTTTTAAAAAAGATTTATTTATTAAATATATAGTGTTCTGTCTGCATGTATGCCTGCAGGCCAGAAGAGGGCATGAGATCTCATTGCAGATGGTTATAAGCCACCACGTGGTTGCTGGGAATTAAACTCAGGACCTCTGGAATGCTCTTAATCTCGGAGCCATCTCTTCAGTCCCTTATTAGATCATTTTAAGTTAGAAAGAGGTACATACAGTTCCAACACTCAGTAATGATATCCCAGAAACAAACAATTCACATTTCTATTTAATGAGGATGCTCTTGTCCTTCAAAGAATGTTAAACTCATGGTATAAAACTAAAGACAAGAAACTGGTTATGGCAGAACATGATTGTGACCCCAGCAATTAGAATGGGAAGGCAGGAGGCAGGCAGGGGTCAACCTCAGCTACATAACAAGTTCAAGGTCAACATGGGTTACAAGAGATCCTATTTCAGAATAGCAGCAGCAACAAAAAACTAAAGGCAGGAATATAGGAACTGATATGGTTAGTACAAGACTTAAAAAACTGGCAAAAAAAGATTTGATATAAAAACAGGGATCCCAAAGGCTAATGAAATTAGATATGGACAATACTAAGAACACATATAATTAGCTTTTTAACTTTGTTACCTATTTGAGACAATATAATACAGTCATTATGGGGGTATAGATCAGACTTCCTAAACTAATGATCTACCATATCCTATTAGCCATGTTTCTTTGCATTGGAAATGAAAAACTATTATCTTCCTCATTTGGGTGCTATGAGTATAAAGTAACACAAATGCCTTACATACTGTCTCTGTGATTGGCAGTAAATAACCTTATTGAATTTGCATTTTCTCACCACTAATATAAAATCCTACTTTTTTTCTCCCAATTTCGTGTTCACTGGAAACTGCAGGAAATACCTTCTTGGTAAGACCAGTCAAACTGGAGGTTAAAAAAAACCAATTCTATCTCATTGCTTTCAGGAAGACTGTAAAAAAAAAAAAACAAAAAACTTTTCTGTTATTGAGTTGGGAGGAAAAAATAGTAACAACAACAGGGAAGACGGGACAAAAATGTCATGCTTTGTTTTCCAATTTCCAACATTTATATTTCCAAATGGAAACTTTATTTTGTATTTACTCTGAGATCAACTCTGTATTTGTATTTACATCTGAGATGGTTGTGTACAGGACAGAGTTATACAAAATACAGACTAGGAGTTGGAGAGATGGCTCAGCAGTTATGAGCACCGGCTGTTCTTCCAGAGGACCTGGATTCAATTCCCAGTACCCACATGGCAACTCACAACTGTCTGTTAACTTCAGTTCTAGTGTATCCAACACCCATGGTAAAACATCAATGCACATAAAATTTACATAAAAAAATAAATTAAAACAACAACAAACTAGCCCAATTCCTCCCTCTTGTACGTTCCTCATATTATTTTTTTTAAAAAAAGGACAGAAAAAAGAAACTATAGACCCAGCAAATTCTGAATAGAAAAAACTGACAACAAAAACACCAACAGCTTTCCCTTTCTATTAACTGATTTTTTTCACACCATTTCCTTTCCATTACTTTCTTTTTGAGAAAAATCATTTTACTATTATGCTCGTGTGTGTGTGTGTGTGTGTGTGTGTGTGTGTGTGTGTGTGTGTGAGAGAGAGAGAGAGAGAGAGTGTGCGAGCGCGTGCGCGCGCAGGAATGCATGCAGAGGTCAGAGGTCAACTTCTTTGGGTGTTGGTTGTATTTACACCATGGGTTCTAGGGATCCAGTGCTGGTCACAAGGCCTGCACAGCAAGTGTTTTTATCTGCTAAGCTATCTTGCTGGTCCCACTTTTCTTTTTTTTACTAAAACTTCCAAAATGGCAAAAACAAAAACAAAAAAAACTCATCCGTCTTATAAGCTGAACTAAACAGTTTTATGTCTTACCAATAACTTTAAGATGCTACTGGCTAACACAACATAATGGCTACATGACTATTTTCATTTGATTGACTTAATCACCTGAAATGAAAATGGGGCTGTGATGTTGCTAAAACGACATTGATATGCAACCTATGGTGACTAGCACTTAAGCTTGAGAATACATTTCACTTCAGCTCAGACCATAAAGTCAGAAGGTAGACAACATTAGATACATATTTATCAATATCTTACTGATCCAGATACTAGGCATAGAACTCAAACTATCTAGGGCCAAAAATCTACTGGACTAGAAGTCGCATCTTTGCATACCAACACTTTGAGATGTCTCAACAGCATGTCTAGGATGACTTCCTTACTAAGATTTTTACACAACAGACTGAAGCATTATTTAATCAAGCTCCATCTCCACAATCTTGTGTGGCAGAGTCCACAGACTATTACTTAAGTCAAATCAATACTTACACATATAAATCATCAGCATTCTCTCTTGACTACAGGAAGTAACCAAAACAGTAAGCATGTTGTTTCACTGAGAAAAGTCTCACGCATCCCAGGCTGGTCTGAGGGCGACCCTGAGCTTCTTCTGATCCTCCTGCCTCTACCCCCAAGGGCTGGCATTATGGGTGTGGCTCTCCCATGCCCAGTTTTGTAAGGTGCTGGGTGGAGACCCCAGGGTAGTATGATACTAGGCAAGCATATCCACACATACTGTTTAAGCGGCAGAAATAGAGACAGTTTATTAAGAAAGTAAAAGGAAATTGCATCTGAGAATGGAAGTGGGCTAGACAGCTGGACCAAGTCCAGTGCTCAAAAGACTCCTGAGCATATTTTTAGACGTTTTCTACAACAAAGTTTTGCTCTGTTAACATACCATGCACAGATCCTGTATATTTAAAAACATAGAATTGTAAAGAACAAAACTGGTAACTCAACTTTTCCCCAAATGTTAGGTAAAAAAGTGTCAGATCCACAATAAAATCAGCAATAGTATTATAGCTGAAAGTAGTAATAAGAGTTTAAGTTTTCCCAACACAGGGCATCACAAATGCCAGCTAATTAGATGCTTCTAAATTACAAGGGAAATTATAAAAATCAAAAAGGAATACAACTCAGGGAAAGTGTCTCAAAGGCTGTCAGAAACAGGTTGCACCAATATTAAGTTTTTATAGACAACTGATAATACACTGTTAGCATAATATGACTTAGCATCAGATAAACTGAATACCTTTATTTTATAGCTGCAAAAGAAAAGCTAGTTTTGAAATAACCATCCAAATCTAGTTTTACTACAATACTACTAGTTTAATCAGCAATGATGTTGAACTCTGACCTTTGGTGTCAGCATCAGTTATCTGCTCTTTGGCTACTTCCTCTTCTTCTTCAGCCATCGCCTGGAAGATTGCAGTCAGGAAGAAAAAAAGCAATTCACACAGTGGGCCTTCACTGTCATTTCCTACAAGAGCTTCCTCTAACACTTCTGCGAATAAAACGTTTAAAAGGAATTTAAAGTTCTGTCATGACTCAAAACAAAACAAAACAAAACAAAAAAACAAAAACAAAAAAAAATCCCCTGGAAAATAATAAACATTCAGCCAACATCAGTCTGTGCAACTTTTCTCTGTTTACAAAAGCAGATCCACATATTACCAAAACCAAAATAAATTATGATTTCAACTTGAAAAAACTAAGCCCACGTCAGGGTTCTAAGAAAGTCAAAATAGCCTTCCTGGACCAATATATGACATCTAATTTAAAGCTGAGGCACAACTTTAGACGGATGTGGTGATGCATGCCTGTTCCTAACATTCTGAGGCAGAGTCAGGACTGTCACAGATGAAGGCAGATTGTACTACCTGTCTACATAGCAAGTTCTGGGTCAGCCAGAACTAAATAGTAATGCCCTGTCTCAAAAATCAAAGTAAACAAACATAAATAAGACACTCAATTGGTTATTATTGTCCCGCTGTTCATGAGAGCTGTTTACCCAATAGTGCACAGGAGAGTTAATTATCATTAAGTTTTAATCCTAATATTGTGTCAGTATTAAATGTTTCTTTTCTAATTTATTTTACCAAAATGCTCTTGATTCATAAGGTATAAAATGCCTCATGCCTTAAACCTTGCCCATCAGGAGAAAGCGAAGAAAGCTCTATTATTAAATGCACTCTTATTAAAATAAGAGTGACAATGTCATTCCTCAGAAGTGGGTCTACTCTCCAGCCCTTGAGTTCCAGGCAGTCTATAACTGTTCTCATTAGTACTTGGTGGCCGAGGTGAGGCTGTGCCAGTTCCAAGCAGCGAGGACCAAGGCATGCACATAAAGAAGGCATCTTAAACAACCAGCCAGTCAAGCCTTTAGATAATGCCAGTTCTATCCACTGTGACTGCAGTCATATGGAAGACTCCCAAAGACAAGTTATGTACAACGACCCTAAGAACTGTGAGAGAGCACTTGATTTTTAAAGCCTCTAAATGCCAGAGCATACGTTAACACAGCAACACCTAACTTGAGTACTTGCCTAAAGTTACTCCCTCAGGAAACTCGTCCTGAAGATCAAAAAGTTCCCCAAATGCATTAAGGAATTCCAAAACCATCAATGCATCACCAAAGATTTCAGGAGGTAGTCTCGTTTTCACTGGAGTTGGCTCTGGAAGTTCCTGTAAGGTTAAACAATCCATGTAATATTTGAACCAGGTGAAGGAAGTTAAAGGAATACATATCCTAACTTATTCTTTATCTAGTAAAACTGTCACAGTGCATTCGTGACCTCAGCCCTGGATGTTTAGCACACTTACCTTAAGAACTAACTCAGTTTTATTAAATCTCAGTCTGTCCATAGGAAGGCACCATGAGGAATGGGCAGTTCCTTTGCTCAAGTGCATTTCTGACTAAATCTCCTACTAAAAGGATCTCTATCATGCTCAGATTCTGAAGACAGACTAATTAAATCTTAAAACACAGAGGACAACTGACTACCCACTGACTTGGAAATGGTTCTGTATAAACTGAAGTGAATGAGGAAGGTTTAGATACTTTTAGATTATTTATGGAAATAAACATAACTCTTATTCTTTTACCACCCAACAAACCTAAATGCATGCCTGGCTATACAGCAGTTATTGTACGTCTGGTATCACAAGGACTGACCAATTATTTTGGCCGAACAACCACCACTGTGAAACCTTGCTATAAAACAGTAACAACGAGCCGGGTGTTGGTGGCTCACACTTTTAATCCCAGCACTCGGGAGGCAGAGGCAGGTGGATCTCTGTGAGTTCAAGGCCAGCCTGGTCTACAAGAGCTAGTTCCAGGACAGCGTCCAAAGCAATACAGAGAAACGTGTCTCGAAAAACCAAAGAGTAAGAATGAACCCTGGAAAGCTGAGAATGTACAACTGGCTATTTCATTTCAGTTCAGTATGAAAAAGATGTGCTTCTATCAAGAAACAAGCATTTCAGCTGAGTGTCTTCTTACAGGCATACAATCTCAGCACTAGGGTAACACTGGCAGAGGGGAGCTCCAGACTGCCTGGACTACAGTGAGACCATCTCACTGAAGGAAAAAAGAATGCAATTTTTTTTTTTTTTTTTTTGAGATAGGGTCTCAGTGTGTAGACTTCCAATTGCTGAATTAAATGCATGCATCACCACGCCCAGCCCAACCAATCATTTTAGCAGCAAAGCCATATCGAACAATTAATCATATCTGCCGTGTCAAACACTGCATTTCATACCTTCAGGTCATCACATTCCATATCTTCTCTGGGTTTACTCCACTGTTTTAAGTATTCCATATATTTTCGCTTTTCTTCACGCAATTTCTCTCTTTCCTAACATGAAAGGTTAATAAAAATTATTAGAAGAAATGTATTAGTCAATATCAACATCACCTGAGAACTATTAATAAACCCTGGAGCTGGGAAGCTCAGAGAGTCACAAATTCTGGGCTGGATCCTCAATACCACATAAATCGGGGCTTTGGAGTTCCAGTACCTGGAGGGTCATCCTTGGTACTGAGCAAATGTTGGGCCAGCCTAGGTTACATGAGACCCTGTCCCAAAAACAAACAAACAAATCCCCTGGAAATGGAGCTGCATGCAGATGATTGTGAGCTGCCATGATTGTCAAGTGTAAAAGCACACAGGAGTATGCTGAACCCTAAAACAGTCATCATATTTGCTGAAGCAAAAGGGAGATAAACTAGTATTTTATAAGTGTTCTATATACAGACTCAGAAATGTGAATGAAGATGGTAAAAGCATTTAGTTTAAAAAATTAGCCATGCACCTAAATATGCAAATTTATAGGTAAGAATTACAGCTAATGTATACTCAAATGAATACCTTTTCTCTTTCTATTTTAAGTCTCTCTTTTTCTTCCTTTTTCTTTAGTCGTTCTTCTTCTACAATTTTCTTTAATTCTTCCCTCTTTTTCTCTTTATCTTCTTTTTCTTTTTTTCTTGCTTCCAAAGCATCTGCTTTTTCTCGCTTTAGTTTAGCCTTTTCAAAAGCTTTGGGGAAAGTTAAATTTAAAACTGTACACAAACAAAAACATTGGCTTTTTTAATTTTTCTTTTTTAAATCTAGCAAGAGGCTCTAAAATAATTTAAGTTAAATGAGATCAGCACAGACTCACAAATTCTTGAGGAGCTAGTAGATAATGGATTGAACAGTAAGCTACCCACACCAGAACAAACATATCCTGCCTTTGAAAGCAAAGATACTAGAACATACACAAAGAACAATCAAGTAATCCATTTATTAAGATATGGAACCATACCCCCACCCAATCCAAATGCAATCATCTACAATTCTCATGTGACCAATTCAGAATGAACATTCAAGCTGGGAGGCAGTGTTATAAAGGAAATACATACATACATACATACATACATACATACATACACACACATACATATCTCAGATACAATGGACTCTAACAGCTTCTAAATCCTGAAAAGACTTCAGCTCAATCTAGCATTAAGTAGTCTAGTAGGGAATATGACATATTTTGAAGAAATGAGTAAGTCTCATTTAGAAAAAGAAAAAAGAAAAAAAAAAATGAGCCGGGCGGTGGTAGCTCACGCCTTTAGTCCCAGCACTTGGGAGGCAGAGGCAGTTGGATCTTTGTGAGTTCGAGACCAGCTTGGACTACAGAGTGAGTTCTAGGACAGCCTCCAAAACCACAGAGAAATCCTGTCTCGAAACCCGCCCCCCCCCAATGGCAGTTATCTGGGGGGAGGGGCTTACACTTAAAAAATTAATAAGATATATAATTCAGAAATATTCCTCATGGGCCCATAGAAATAAATATTCTTTCTTGTCCTTAAACAGTGTTTGGAGAGAATGTTAAAACTCACCTAGTGCCTTCATTTCTTCTTGTTTTAAAAGCTTGTCTCTTTCTTTAGTGGCTTTGCTCCGACATCCTGCAATAGTCTGTTTACTAGCAATGTTGTCTTCCTAAAAAATAATCCAAGAAGCAAGTGGTAAATCACAACTATATAAACTAATGGTCTGCCAAGTTCTCCGAGTAAGAAAAAAAGAAAAGAATCAAAAACCCCTACCAGGACTTGCAGGTGTAGCTCACTGGTAGATTACCTGCCTAGCACATAAAGCATCCCAAAGACTTGGGTTCAAATGCCCAGCATGGCAAAAAACAAACAAACAAATCTAATGTCAATTATACCTTTTTTGGGGGGTGGGGGGGGCGTGAGACAGGGTTTCACTGTGTAACGGTGCTGATTGTCCTGGAACTTGCTTTTTTTTAGACAAAGCTGGACTTAGAAATCCACCTGCTTCTACCTCCTGAGTGCTGGGATTAAATGTGTGCACCAACACCACCTGGCCAATTATACCTTTTTAAAATATTAAAATGGGTTCTGATACTTAATGATTCTAATCATAGTAATATGTAGAACATGAGTCAATTCTAACACATAAATTAGAAAAATATCCAATACTATGTAATAAGTCATAAAAATTATACATTAGAAAAATCCTCAAGATTCCTTTATAAGCTAGATGATGTAAATATCAATATGGAAGACATGTCAGAAGGATTTCTTGGGGTCAATATTAAGCAATGCCAATTTTTATTTTATGCTGGGACAGGATTCTCGCTATGTAGCTTCTCTGCTGGTCTGGAACTTTCTATACAGGCCAGGCTGGCCTCAGACTTGCTATGGTCATCCTGACTCTCCCTTGTATCACACCCGGTTCCTTAATAAGCATTTACTATTTCATACTATAATGTAACAAAACATACAATTCATTTTAATATTTGATTACCCACTATGCAAAGGCCAGTGCTAAATCACAGTGATAAACAAGATAGCCTTGGTCTCTTCCCTCATGGGTAGTCAGATCTTAAGAAGTGGACTCTGAGAAAGGTTTTAACAACTAAAGTTCAATATTCTAAGTGAATACCTTTCAAATCTCAAAATTTGGCTGAAATTCCAAACAGATGAGAAAGATAATTACAACTGCACCAGAGCTGGGAAAGAAATAAAAGTAATTAACTGGTCACTGTGTTGAGGTTATCTGGAAGAAGAAGCAGCTCCCACCCACAAGGCGTGGACAAAGTCCTGAGAAGAGTGACAGGCTGTAATAACAAGGAAACAACACCACACTCTCCACTGCAGGCTTTCAGCAAGCAAGAAAGAATATCAGTCCTGCATCCTCTTTTTACAGACACCAGCAACTCTGAGCTAACACTTCCTGAAAACCTTTCAGACTAGCAAAACTAACATTAGAAGCCCCGAAGCCTGCTTGTAAACCATTACAGCACTAGCAATCTCTGATCATCAGGAAAGAACAGACAGCATGCATATAATGAGGGTAAAGAAAACAAAAACACAAGGAACACAGTCTAGGATCAGAAAAATCCAAGTATGTTCCTTCCAACCCTGACAACTGCATACATTATTAACTTGCACGCTTCCAGACACTTTCAGGGTGTCTTGAGTTGGGGAATGACAATGATCTGATGAAGGAAAATTCTTTACTGCTAAAAGAAATAAAGGCAAATTTGGAAGTAAGCACAGAATTGACACATTTTTCATCTCACACTGCCTTTCCCTTTGCACTCTAATTTCTTAGAGAAGATTTACCTTGCATTCTGGATCTCTTATTACATACCCTGAGTCAGCAGTAAATTGCTGTTTGCTTGAATTTAGGCAACCACTCTTTGGTTAAAGTCTATTTTCAGAAACTACATAAGCAAACTGGATATTATTATAGAAAGAAAGAATATTAAGACCATTTGATTTACAAACTGCAGCCTCAAGAATACACATCCTGCCTCACTGCCCATTATTTCTAGCCATATATTTACAAATCTGCCATGCTACATGAACTACAAACACTCTGCAAATGAATGCCCTGACTCTGTTATAACTGTGTTCATTCCTGAAGCACCCTTCCCACCCTTCTGCCCTATGCTGAGTGTCCTAGTCACTGTTCTAGGCAGGAAACATGGCAGCATGCAGGCAGACTCTAGAGCAGTAGCTGAGAGCTACGTCTAGATTTATAGGCTCAGAGACAGACTCTGGACCTGGCCTGGGCTTTGGAAACCTTCGTCACCACTCTCTGATGATAAGTATTCAAATATATGAGCCATTCTTATTCAAACCTCTGCACTGTATTGCAGCACTTTCTTAAAAGTCCTCTAGCCAGGGGTTAAGAGCACTGACTGCTCTTCCAGAGGTCCTGAGTTCAATTCCCAGCAACCACATGGTGGCTCACAACCATCCGTTATGAGACCTGGTGCCCTCTTCTGGTGTGCAGATATACATGGAAGAGGAATGTTGTATAATAATAAGTAAATAAAATATTTTTAAAAAAGAATTTGTTAAAAAAAAAAGTCCTCTAGCCAGAACTGCACTGGATTCTTCACTCTTACAACTTATTTCTCGAGTTTTTCATCCCATTTGTTTTCCCTAGTAATTGCCTATAAGGTTGTTCCTACTTGTTCTGTTTCCTGAGAACGTTAAATCCACACTGAAATTTTTTTATACTTAATGTTGAGCAGCTGTTAAGGGAGCACGCATTCAAATTTTCTTATATGAAGTAAACAGAATTATTCTTACAGGGTATAGGTGTTAACAGGAACCAAACATGCCCTTGATTATAAATGGTACTCTATTAACAGTAGTAGTAGTTTAGCCTTTTCTTACCCACCTGACCAAGAGACAATCGTTTGGGCGGTCTTCCCCTTCGTCTGTTAACAGGACTAAAGATAAATGTAGGTGGATCATCAGGGAAGAAATAAGAAAAGTCTTGCTCTGCTATGTTGTATGTTGAAAGAGATGATGCCTTCATTTGAAACACATAAGGTACAACACATTAGTGGACTGTATATAGTATGTTCACATGTCATATGACCACTATTAATGTTGCTAAGGACTAAGCCATTATATAGTCAGTTTACATGATCCTTTTCTACTTTAAATAATTCACCAGAAAGACACCAGAAAGGAAACTAAAGTTTACCATGAACTGTACTCATGAATGTGATGCATGCCTGTAATCCTAGCATTTGCAAGTTAGGACAAGATCAGGAACTCAAGGTCATTCTTGGCTGAGCAGAGGTTTAAAGTCTACTTACATGAGACTCAGCCTAACAAAACCAAAGGACTTTCCCACAAAATACCAATGTTTCTACAGATTTTTGAATACTAAAAGCTATTTCAATATAATCTGATTTTTAGATTTATTTTTAATATTGGTGCATGTGTCTCTGTGTGTGTGTGTTTCTGTTTGTGTGTGTACCTATGAAGACAAGTGGTCTCACTGGTTACCACTGAACTAGTTATATATCAGCAATTGTAAATACCCAATGTGTGATAGAAACCAAATTCGGGTCCTCTGCAAGAGCAGTAATTAGCTCTTAACAATGAACCATCTCAATAGATACTCTGTTTTGATTAATTTTGTCTACGTTTTTCTATGCTTTTGTTTTTTTTTTAGATAGGGGCTCACTATGTGGCTCTAACTAGCCTTGACTTGCTATTTAGGCTAAGTTGGTCTTGAATTCAGGCATTAGCCTGCCTCTGCCACCTGAGTGCTGGAATTATAGGTATTTACCACCATGCCTGGCTTTAAAATATTCAAATCATTTACTTGACATTTAAAAATCCCTGTATTTTGTTTTTACTTAGCACATAATAATATGTTTCAATATTCCAATAAATTGTCTTTCTCTTTTGTTTTTTTTTTTTTTTTGACAGTCTCTCTGTGAAGTCTCTCACAGAGAGGTTAGTCTCTCACATGAATTCTTCTGCTTCAGTTTCCTCAGTAGGATTACTACTACTACCTGGCTCACAGTAAATCTCTCTCAACCATTTTCCAACTATTGAACATTTGGATTCCTTTTTCAAAGCTGGACAATGACTTAAATAATTAATATAGTTTTCCATAAATGCAGTAACACAAACTTCTATAAAATTTCAAGCCAATAATTAAGAAATCAGTTTCATTCTTACCAAAGTTGTTTGGTTCTAAGACATTTGCCAAACTTGAGAATTACATTTTACCTTGTATCTAAAATTTGTTTAGAACAATGTTTAGAGCATTTTTAACCCCAGACTTTTGGTTAATTTGGTTTAATGGACAGATTATAATTTTTTACCTCAAAGAATAAGGCCATTCACAGAAATGTTTCAGGAAAGCAAACTACAACAATGTCAATATTAACAAAACAGGAAGAATTCTACTAGACAATTTGTGTTTATTAGCAGAACACAAGTTTGTCCTGAACTTGCTCTGTAGCCCACGCTGGCCTTGAACTCAAGAGATCTGCTGCCTCTGCCTGCTGAGTACACCATACCATCCACTGAACTCAAGTTCTTTCCTTGCACAATGTACTTACTCATTGAGCCACTGACCCAGTTTTCGCTCCCCCACGTGCTTTTTTAAATAAAGTTCAATATGTCTCAGACTGGCCTCAAAATTATGGTCTTCCTTCCTCTGTATTCTCAAGTGCTGGAATTACTGACATACACCACTATGTCTGATTTTCTTTTTTCTTTTTTTTTTACCCTTCTTTATCTAATGTGATTTAAATAGCTCACATTAAAGATTATTATTTCTTCTTCCTTTTTTTTTTTTTTTTTTTTTACCATTTTTTACTTTTTACTTAATGTATAATGGAAGGTCTCTAAAATCTTGGTTTTCAGGGCTTAGGATGCAGCTCAGCTACTAAGTGCTTGTTTAGGCACAAAGCTGGCTGGCTGATGGCCACCTAATAATAATTCAGAAATAATAATAATAATAATAATAATAATAATAATAATAATAATAATAATTCAGAAAACAATATCCAATTCAACAAAAATACTTTAAAAGGTACTAAAAATTAGCTACACACATAAATGACAGCAATTTTAGCCATCTTTGAAATATTTTAGCAATGTTACAAATATATAGCAATATACAACTGTTATTTTTATTTCTTCCTGATATATAATTTCATTATTTTTATTACCTTAATTTTAATGATTCCATCTTGTGGTTCACAGTGTTGTTTCAGAAAAAGCTTTAGTTTATCACGAGAAAATAGGTGTTTTCTCCTGCTGATGTTAGGAGAAAGAGGATAGAATTAGTACTAATGATTCAGAACTCCATAATCAGTATATGTTTAAAATGTTTTAATCTTCATTGATTCTTTGTGGGTTTCACATCATCCATTCCAATCCTACTTATCTCCTCATCCCTTGCAACCTCCCCTCCAAAACAAACCAAATTTAAAAGAAAAACCAAAACCAAACAAAACAAAGGAAAAAAAGAGAGAGAACTCATCATGGAAGCTAGTGTGGCCTGTAAATCACACAGTTTACCCTTTAGTCCATTCATCTTTACTTGCAATTAATACACGACTTTTTAGTCCAGGAAAGGACTTACACATCCTCCAAAGGTACTTAGTAGACCTTAGTAGAAACTACACACAGGGATTATGCCAAAACTTAGAAAACATGAGTGGATCAATTATAAAAAGCCTATTATAAAAACAGTGTATGTATTTGTTTTTTAAAGATACAAAGAAATAAGTAGTAATTTGTTTTTAAAATACTATTTTAAAAATTACACTTGGTAGAAGAAAATAAAAATGATTAGTTATGACACTGCATCAACTAAATTAACAATTCACATGGGCACTGTAAGCAAACCTGAATATTGATCTTAACAAATTTTAAAGCCCTTTGTATTTAAACTTCATACAACAGCCAACAAATTAGAGATAAAAATTAAAGAAAATTAAAAGTAAGTTCCAAGCATACAACTGTATTTTTCCTCAAAAGCAACAATAGCAGTAATGGACACAACAAACAAAACCAAAACAGTCAAAAACCAAAAGGAAACAAACCCAGCACAACAATGTTGTGTTAAATTCAGTAAATTCAGTGCCTGTCTTTCAAGCAAACACAGAAAGTTTACAGTCAATAAACCTTACAGGAGGTGTAACAGGGACCTTCCTCAAACCCCAAAAACCTTTAAGGTTTTTGTTCTGCTGCTGCCCCAGGACTGCAGAGCAGCTGGCAAGCAGAAGGCAATAACTTGCTGATAATGAGGCAAATTGATTCTTGAAGTCTGCATTGTCTGATCTGGTAGCTAGTAGCCACATATGGGCTTTCCTCATTTTTACTAGTTACATTTCAAGGGCTCACTAGCCATAAATGGCAATTAGCTATCATTGGTTAGTAAGACATTTTCATTAACAAGGGAAGTTCAACTCTAGTGTAGCAAGCCTCCTTCAGGAATATTACTGTCTTTCAGTTTGACCCTAACAAGAGCTATAAGAGGCAGGAAAGACAGCTCAGTGGTTTAGAGCATGCGTTGCTTACAGAGAACCTGGGTTCCCAGCACCCACATGGCAGTCCACAACTGTAACTCCAATGTAGATTTACTGTCAGATGAGAGTCAAAAATAGGGATTCCAAAACATACCCATGTTCCCTAGAGTTATTTTATATATTAAGTACTCATTACTCCTCTTCCTTCAGATTGACGTTTTTCTGACTGGGGCTTCAGGAAAGCAGGAAATAATTTAAAAATGATAAATACAATTGCATTAAAATTTTAGAAAGCTACATAACAAAGGAAACCATCAACACAGTAAAGAAGCACCTGCAGAATGGAATAAACTCTCTGCAAATTATACGACTGTAAGCTAGCTTTAAGTCTGTGTTTATTATGGAACTTAAATTCAACTGTGTTAAGTTGTTTTAAGTTGGTATACATTTTAAATGATGATAAAAAAATTTAAGGTTATAAAGATCTATTTCAAATTAACAAAATATTTACACTACCAAGTCCTTCCTGTAAGCTGTTTCCAAGTGACAAGGACCACATGGACCATTCTGCCTGACAAATTCCAGCATTTCCACATTGCAGCATTTCTAGCAGCACCTTTTTACTTTCATTTTTAATGATTCTCAATAGTAATGCCTTTCCCTTTGGGAAATTTTGTGTGGGCTTTGGTAAAGGATAAAAATGTGTACAAGGGTAGCCTCTATAAACAAAATAATTCTTTGGGAGAAAAAAAAAACAAAAAACACACCACCAAATAACCTGGAATTCCATTGTGCTTCCTAATTACACTAAGAACAGGAAAGTTAGATATTTACTAGATACACCTGTATGAGGGGAACAGGTCCATACAGTAATACAAAGAAATTGAAGTATAGCTTCTGCTCCCCAGAAGTCTTTTTCCCAAGCCAGGCGTTTGGATAAGGGTCTCCATTCCCTGGAGACTTGAGGAAGTTTCTGCTTGCTAAAGCAGTCATTCTTCTTATCTCTAGCAAGAGGAATTGTGGTCCCTCCATTAACATATGGCTGTGCCTGTTGTCAAGGTCAATGCTAGCTTCCTCAATCCCTGATCTCAAGCCACACCCCCGCTGACACACCCCTTGTCTCCTTTTAATCCTATGTGCAACTCTACAGTATAAAAGGTGTGGTCTCTTTTCAATTAAAGCTGCTGGCAGCCATCCCAATCTACCCTCAGATCCTGTCCATCTCTCTTCCCACCCCGACTCCACACATCCTCTTTGAGACCTGAACCCCCTGCTGAAGCAGCTCTTCAGTACCCAGAAATAAAATTTTAGCTTACACACAGATAATAAAGACCTACAACCAGCTGAGCAAAACTGGGAGTAGAAAAGGTGGACCTCCCAGGGAAGAACACACTAACCACTTGTCCAGTGCCAAATCGTCAGCCCTAACATGTACATACAAGTAACATTATATGGACTCAACATAGTTATATTTAGGAGTGTGTGTGTGTGTGTGTGTGTGTGTGTGTGTGTGTGTGTGTGTGTGTGTATGTATGTATGTATGTATGTGTGTGTGTGTGTGTAAGGATTCAAGCATTATGCTGGCCTGCCCCTGTCACCTGGCAGAATGCACTCAGGCCAGAGTTCCATGGCTACCTGCATGCAAGTGCAAAGGACCCCTTTAAAAGAAAGACCCCCCCCCCCCCGCCCACTTTCCTGCTGTTCCCCTGGGGCAGACAGGACTTATCCTGTCTCTCTCTTCTGTCCTGTGTCTCTTTACCTTATTTTCTTACCTCCCCCTCAATAAAACTTTCAATATGAGTCACGTCTACAGGTCTCTGTTTCCCCATCCGCCTGCCGTTCACCTGCCCCTGGACCAAGATCCTTGATGTCCCATCGTGGGACTAGGAACCTGCCACCTGCAGCCCCAACACATTATTCTTTATTACTATGTCTAGATTAAAACTGCTGAAAAAAGAGACCAATAATTTGAAGGAGAGTGGGGAGGGGTGTATAGGAGCTTTGTTTGGAAGGAGAAGGGGGAAGGAAGAAATGCTGTGATTCTATTATAATCTTAAAAAGATAATAATAAAAAGCAAGACTAGAGAAGGCTCCTAAGGAATGACACCCTAAATTGACTTCTGGCCTCCACATACAAAAGTACACCCCCCATACACACCTATAGCCCTACATAAGCTAAATAATACAATGTACAATCAACAAGTAACTGAATTGAACAGTCTTGAAGAAATACAAATGGCCAGTAAACATGAAAAAATGTTCAACATCCTTGGCCATCATGAAAATGCTTATTAAAACCACACCGAGGTTTCATTCTTCCAAGAAAGAATGGCTACTATCAAGAAAACAAAACAAAATGGACTGGAGAGAGGTGGTGAAGGGAATGTACTGCTCTTGCAGAGAACCCAGGTTTGGCTGCCAGTACTCAGGTCAATTGGCTCACGACTGCCTGTAACTCCAATTTGAGGGTGACCTAACACCTCTGGTATCCATGAGCACCTGCAGTAATGTAGACATACTCCCACACAGACACACATAATTAAAAATAAGTATTTAAAAATAGAATGTACAGGCAGGCATGGTGATGCACTCTTTAAACATAGGCCAGCAGATCTCTGCCTGAGTTTGACTTCAAGACCAGTCTAGTTTACATAGAGTTCCAGGCCTGCCAGAACTACACAGTGAGACCCTGTCCCCCACCAGAAAACAACAACAAAATCCCTCAAAACCCCACTTTAAAAAGAAAACAAACACTAGTGAACATGTGGGGTGGGGTCCATATACACTGCCAACGGGACCATAAATTAATGTAACCACTTAAGTAGAAGGGGATGCTTAGGTAAGAGGAAGGAGACCAGTGTGGGAAGCAGGAGAGGATGATGAGATGAATACAAAGAACATGATGTACATACACAGCACGGCAAAGTGAAAATGTACTAACAGAGTCCTTCACTCATTAGCTTAAAAAATTTGCAATTCTAACCGGGGGCTCAGGATAATTTTACTACTATTTTAACATATAAACATACACTTACTTTACAAGCAGAATCAATCACTGCAACATCATCCACTTGTTCTAAACTAAAACTTCTCACTTAGATGCCTATAAAGAAAATACTGAGTTTTACCTGATTTGTGTTGCTTTTACGACAGCAGACTCATATATCTCCTTTTTAGTGGGCTGCACCCTGTACCTGAATAACAAGGGATCAACCGCATCTTTTTTCTTTCTGAAAATAAGAGAGGACAGACCCAAATCAGTTCATCATTTAAAAGCATGAGATTCTTAAAACTTCATTTCTTTGCACATTGTAGTAACGGAATCTTTCTTTCTCTTTTGTTTCTTTTTCTTTCTATATAGCTTTACCTGGCCTTGAACTCAGAGGACAGGATGCTTCTAACTCCAAATACTAGAAATAAAGATGAGCTCTACACCAGCTATCATACAATCTTAGGTGGTTTTATTTAAACTAAAATTTTTGTAAATTAGATAGCTTTCACATTGTATTAGACAAAACACAAGGCATAATTCAATCTTAGTAGGCATTTTAACTATTCATTCAATAAAATTTCCTTGAGTGAATAAAGTAGCTGGAAATGAATAATAACTACTTGGTACCGTTTAGCTGTTACGTATATGCATGTGTGTATATAATTTTTTTGAGACAGGGTCACAGATAATCTGGGCTGGCTTTGAGTTTGTTTTGTAATCTAGTTGTGCTAGATTACAGGCATGTACCACCACTTGCAGTTTCCGTGTGGTTGGGGATTGAACACAAGTCTTCATGTATGCTGGGTAAGTAGTCTACCAACTGAGCTAAAAAAAAAATGTAGAAAAGTAAAGGGAAAGATGGCATAGCAGCATGCTGCTTGTAATCCCAGCACTTGGGAATTAGGAGGTATGAGGATCAGAAATTCAGTGCCATCCTCAGATGACAGAAAGCTGCAAGCTAGCCTGGGTATCTCAAACAAAAAGAAAAAAAAAGGGGGGGGGGGAGTTCTTAAAATTACTTTAACTTTCTTCATAGTGTCAAGCCTGGGCCTAGTGGTTTAAGCCTGTAAACCCAGCTAAGCTCTTCAAGAGGCTAAGGTTACAGATCAAGTCAAGGCCATTTTGGGCAACTTAGTGAAACCCTGTCTCAAAATAAAAGTAAAAAGGGGATGGAAGAACAAAGATGACACCAACTAACAATCTAAGCAACAGAGGAGAGGCTCCCCTGATAATGAGATTGATGACTAATTCATATGCCATAGTATATATAGCCTTCATCCAGCAGCTGGCAGAAGTAGAAGCAGACACCCACAGCTAAACCTTGAACTGAAATCCAGGCGCAGAGAAGGAGGACTGATGAGCAAAGGGGTCCACACCAGGCTGGTGAAACCCACAGAAACAGCTGACCGAGAACAAGGGAGAGCTCTTGGTCCCCAGACTGATAGCTGGGAAACCAGCACAGGACTGATCCAGACCTCCTGAAGGTGGGTATCAGTGAGGAGACCTTGGAAATCTATGGGGTCTCTTTAGTGGATCAGTACTTATCGCTACCCTAGGAATGGACTTTGGGAGCCCATCCCACATGGAGGGATACTCCCTGAGGCTAGACACTTGGGGGTGGGCCTAGACCCCATCCCAAAGAATATGACAGACTTTAAAGACCCCCCCCCCATGGAAGGCCTCACCCTCCCTGGGGAACAGAAAGGGTATGGGATAGGCAGGGTGTTAGTTGGGGGGGCAGGGGAGGAGGGGAGGGAGAGGGCCCTGGGATTGACATGTAAAATAATTTTCTTTCTAATAAAAAAAGGGGAGGGGAGAGATGGAAGCATAGACCAGTGATTAGAATACTTGTCTAGTTCAAGCACATGCACAAATGGCAAATAGTTCACAGTTAATCCTCACTCCAACTAACCTCTCATTAACCTTTAAGGGGCACCTATTCGTTCACCATTCACGCAGTAGTTGAAATCCCATAGTATGCCAAATACTATTTATAATAACAAAAGTCAGTAATCAGTAAAATAAAAATAATGGGACACACACCTGAAGGAGGTGGCCCACACCTTTAATCCAAGCACTTGGGAGGCAGAGGTAGGCGGATTTGAGTTCGGGGCCAGCCTGATCTACAGAGCAAATTCCAGGGAAACCATGCCGTAAAAACCAAAAAGAAAATAGAATAGAGATAAAAGCAAGAAAAATTAAAAAAAAAAAAAAGCCACCATCTTATGTGGGGAGTGATACTTGAGAAGTTGACTAGGTATGCCTTCCATTAAGTTGGCATTTAAAGAGGTGTGTGTGGTGTGTGCTGTGATGATGGTGAGGGAATGAGGAACAACTCAGGAGTAAATCTAAGAAAAATGAGTTTAGAGGAAGAAAGAATGCTGAAGAACCTGAGGTAGAAGTGTGTGTGAATATTTAACACAAGCAGGATCATGAGGAGAAAGAAGATTTACTCGATCCAAAGAGGTGACAATATTGAGTTTGTTTTGCTTTTTTGAGACTGGATTTCTCTGTATTAAGAGCCCTAGCTGTCCTGGCACTTGCTCTGTAGATCAGGCTGGCCTTAAACTCAGAGATCCGCCTGCCTCTGCTTCCTGGGTGCTGGAATTACAGGCGTGCACCACTACTGCCAGGCAACAATACTGTTAATGGAGCTTTGCTGTAGATCTTTCATAAAACTTCCTTTGGGATAAAATAATAACTGCACTCTTTCTAAGGAAGTATGATCACCAGAGACCAACAGAAATTGTTCCTATTATATGGACTAACCTGTCAAATAGGAAGAATACAGAACTAACATCAATTTTAATACTGTCCTCTTTGCTACTCCATGATAAAAATGCCCTTCAGTAAGTGTCAAGTAGCACATAAGACTGGAATATTAGCTTGTGAGATGACTCAGGTAAAGGCCCCCAAGCCTGATGACCTGAGTTCCACACCCAGAACCCATGTGGTAGAAGGGAAAAACTGGCTCCCATATATCCTATGACCTCCAAAGGCAAGCTGTAGCACACAAGCACCAACAAACATAAACAAAATAAGTAAATGTAATAATTTAAGGTAATGCAGTATTATTCCATCCAAAAAGGAAGCAAGCTAACAAGATCTTATCATGAGATATAGTGAGAATATAAATGCATATGCTCAAGTGAAAGAAGCCAGTCTGGAAAGGCTACATTCTTGAAAGGGTAGAAGTATGGAAACAATAGAAAAGTAAGAGATTGCCCCTGGAGTTACAGGAACAGAGTGGTGAAGAAACAAAACACCAAAAAATGAACACTAATTGAAACTGCTGCTGAAGATACATCTCAGTGATAAGTAAAGGGCTTGACTACACCCGTTAGGCTCTAGGTTCAATCCCCAGCACCACAAGAAACAAACTCTGTTTTGGTTTTTTGACACAGGGTCTCACTATGTAGCCTTGGCTGACTACTCACTATGTAGTAGGTTGGCCTCAAACTCACAGAGAACCACCTACCTCTGCCTCCCAAGTGCTTGGAGCAAAGGCATGGACTGTTACACCCAGCAACAAGGACTGTTCTTAAGCAGCTAATTAGAGTTAACTAGGTTTGCATTTTGAAAATTCTAATATCTGTTGTGGAAATAGATTATTTAGGGATGTTTTACCACAGTATGACTATAAAAGGAGAAGCAAGAAAGAAAACATTGCAATAGACTATCACCAATCTGACCACTAAGCTATAAACTACTCACCCATGTTGAAAAGAGCTGCTTTGTGTTTCTGAATCATCACTGTCACTGATGACAATAGTCTCTCCATCAACACTGCCCACATGCCCATTAGCAAAACCATTTTGATGTAATGGAGGGAGGACTTCCAAGATTCTGCACTGCAGCCTGAAACAAAACCACAAAATATAAGCCATTTGACATTTTATAACCCAACTTTTCAGAAGTTTGTTATTCTGATTAGCTCATTATTTACTTATTTAATTTCATGTCAGATAGGTAATATGCCTATAATAAGGTCTAAAAGAGACACATCTTACTAGCAATATAATCCAAATCTCATTCATCAACTACAACAGGGTCTGTCTTTTGAAGACTATGGAGGACTAAATAATTTAATTTAAAAGAAAATTTGCCATCTAGTTTTAAAATTCAATTGATAAGATTCTTAAGTTGGTGATGAGGCCAGCTGGTACAGTGCTTGTCAGCATACACAAACCCATGGACTCAAAACCCCAGAACTACAGATAAAAAACAACAAGACAGCATTATTTCTGGATGTGGTTGAGAGTGTTTCCAGAGGAAATAGAGGTATAAATCAGTGTGATTGGTGAGATTTGCCCTTCATGATGTAGGTATAACCCAATTAGTTTCTCCCCATATCATACTCAACAAAAGGCAGGAAAAGGTAAAGTCTCTTTCTTCCTGGGATACCCTACTCTCCTTTGGAGGAGAATCCCAAGATCTTCTGGGCTTTGATAGCTGCAGCACTGTTCATCTTCAGACTGTCAGCTGTACCATCAGCCTCCTGTTTGAGAAGCCTTCAGATATGGACCCAGAAACCCTATGATGCCACTCTGGTAATCCGTTTGTCAGGTAGCCAATTTTGTGAGAACTTTGTTGTCAGAACCTAGAGAGCCAATTCTCTTAAAATCATCCTTCCTCTCCAACCCCTTCCCCCAAATATAGATTCCATCTTTCTATATGGCTTAATACAGTTGTCTATCTTTTTAAATCTAGTGAGTCTACATTGTCTTTAAAATAACTGATTATAACAATCAAATATTGGTATGTCATATAGATTGAGCCTTGTAGTTCTTCAAAGATCCAATATTTTAAATTGTAACAGTCTTTTAACCACTTTTTAAAAAATATTTGTTTATTTATGGGGGCGGTGGAGAGATGGCTCAGCAGTGAAGAGACTATAATGGGATCTTAGATTTATTTACTTATTATGCATAAAGTATTCTGTCTGCATGTGTGCCTGCACATCAGAAAAGGGTATGAGATTCCATTACAGATGGTTGAGAGTGACTATGTGGTTGCTGGGAATTGAACTCGGGACTTCTGGAAGAGCAGTCAGTGCTCTTAACCACTGAGCCATCACTCCAGCCTCTTGATTACCATTTTTTATTCTTACCATTAAGTCTAGTGATGTTTCCTGATCTTTGAATATTTTTTCTATTCCTGAATTCTGTAACCACTATTCTGGCTTTCTCTTAATTAAAAACAACAACAAAAGCCACCTACTATTATAATTGTTATTTTATAATGCTGGGGGTTCAAACCTGGCACATCTCACATATGCTTTACTATAGGACACTCACCTAGTGCTAACCTGGTCTTTTACTCTGCACACATTATCTGGACTGTATGGGAACAATTTCAGATTCATTTACTAATTAAAATACTCTTTAGTTCCATTACAATTGTGTCAACTTTCAGTGACAAAAAAATTTTCACCTGCTTTTTCCATTATCCCTCTTGCAACTTCTGAAATCAATCTATTTTCAATTGTTTACTTATGTACTACCACCTTACCCCACACACATTAGAAAAGACAAACCATTCTCCTCATGGCCAGATACATTCACTCAATGAATTTCCTTCCCTCTCTGAATTCAACCTTGAGTCCACATGGCAGGAAAGAATCTATTCCTGGAAGCTGTTCACTAACCACCACATGTACACTGTGACATGGACACATGGACATAGGGACCATACAGACACACACACAATGCCTTAAGAAATAAAAGAAACCCTTAGCCGGGTGGTGGTGGCACACGCCTTTAATCCCAGCAATCGGGAGGCAGAGGCAGGTGGATTTCTGTGAGTTGGAGACCAGCCTGGTCTACAAGAGCAAGTTCCAGGATAGGCTCCAAAGCCACAGGGAAACCCTGTCTCAAAAAAACAAAAACAAAAACAATAACAACAAAAAGCTTGTACACACATGCCCATAGCAGCATTATTCATAATATCCAAAAAAAAAAAAACCCAGAAACTAAAAACATGTTGTTATACATCTAATACAATGGAATATTATTGAGGGAAATAAAGGAATGAAGTAGACAATGAAGCATGTGCCCATAATCCCATCACTAGGAAAGCTAAAGGACCGGAAGCGTAAGTTTAATGCCAGCCTCAGCTACAAGTATACAAATCTGTCTCAAGAGGAATTGCACACTGATGCACACAATAGAGATGAATCGTGAAAACATTAAAAAACAACAAAATGTAGGCCTCCATATAGTTTCCAGGACAAGAAAATCCACAGAGAAAGTAAACAGAGGAGTAGACACCAGGAAGTTGGTGGAGGGGTGTAGTGGAAACGGGTAATGATTGCAAATATGCACAGGTTTCTTTCTATGTGTTGAAAGTTTTCTAAAATTAGATTGTGGTGATGTTTAAAAACAGTGTATTAAAAAAAACACTTAATGCACATTTCAAATGAGCTAATTTTATGACAAGTAAAACATATATTCAAGTTACTAAAAGACTGACAAGTGGGACTGGGGAGATAGCTCAGTGGTTCAGAGCATCACTGTTCTTCCCAAGAATGGGGGGGATGGATAGGGGTGTTCAGTTCCCAGCACTCACATGTCAGCTCACAACCATCAGTAACATGGTGCACTGATGGAGAATGTACTTCTTTGTATATTTATCTTATTGATTATTGAATAAAATACTGTTTGGCCAATGAGACAGCAAGTTAGACAGGACTAGGAATCAAAGAGGATTCTGGGAAATATAGTAGAGAAGTGGTGATCCAGGCAGGAAGTGACATAGTAAGGAGACTCATATAAGCAAGAAGAAAGTACACAGACAGAAATGCAGACAAAAAACCCATACACATAAAATAAATAAATGAAAAAAATCAGACATACTGAACATTGTAATTTAAGTAACAGAAGCAGGTAGTAGTGGGATTACTTTTACTATTCCTTTACAACTCTTGAAATTCAGGGAGGTCTTACTAAGAATACCCTGCACTTATGAATTCCTCGAAATGAGATATATCTCTGTTCTCTGAGAACCTTAGATGCTGTGCTGTTCATTTGAGTGTGGCATTTCATGAACAAGGGTATGTGTGTGGTGTGTGTGTGTGTATCTGTTATCCAATGAAGATATAAATAGCAAAAAACATAAAAACATTTGTAAAACACAGAATCAAAATCACAGCTCATATATCCAGTAAGGTGGTATTTATCTTTTTTTTTTTTTTTTTTTTTTTTTTTTTTTTTTTGGAGGGGGGGTT